>NC_137166.1:37083309-37653365 GCF_951394435.1 Stenella coeruleoalba
GCCACAACTATTGAGCCCACGCACAGCAACTGCTGAAGCCCATGCACCTAGAGCCTGTGCTCCGCAATAAGAGAAGCCACTGCAGGGCTTCCCTGGTGGCGCAGTGGTTGAGAGTCTGCCTGCCAATGCAGGGGACACGGGTTCGTGCCCCGGTCCAGGAGGATCCCACATGCCGCGGAGCAGCTGGGCCCGTGAGCCATGGCCACTGAGCCTGCGCGTCTGGAGCCTGTGCTCCACAACGGGAGAGGCCACAACAGTGAGAGGCCTGCGTACCGCAAAAAAAAAAAAGAGAAGCCACTGCAATGAGAAGCCCATGCACCGCAACAAAGAGTAGCCCCCGCTCGCTGCAACTAGAGAAAGCCTGCACACAGCAACGAAGACCCAACACAGCCAAAAAAAAAAAAAAATTTAAGTGTATAATGCAGTGACATTACATTCACTCTGCTGGATAACCATCACCACCACCATCTCCAGAACTTTTTCATCATCCCAAAATGAAATTTTGTACCTCTTCCCCTTTTCTGAGGTTAGCTTGAGTTGGTTTTTATTCCATGTAAACCACAGACCATAAATAAAACACTAGGTATAGTCCTTGGTCTGTCACCAACTCATAATGTGCTCCGAGACAATTCTGTGGGATAGAAATTACTAATCTGTGGAACTAAGAAACGTATGATTGGATCAGGAATTTTAGCACTCATGGGCGTCAGGTGGCACAGGAAGTCTTTGAAATCAGATGGAGCATTTGGTTTATTAGGACATATATTGTGGGAGGGGACCAATAGCTTTCATCAGCCTGTCAAAGGGTTTCAAGAGCAAAGAACAGTTACTAATTGGTGGGTTCGATGATCTCTTCCTTTTCTTTCTTTTTATTTTTTGCGGTACGCAGGCCTCTCAGTGTTGTGGCCTCTCCCGTTGTGGAGCACAGGCTCCGGACTCTCAGGCTCAGCGGCCATGGCTCACGGGCCTAGCTGCTCCGCGGCATGTGGCATCTTCCCCAAGCGGGGCACGAACCTGTGTCCCCTGCATTGGCAGGCAAACTCTCAACCACTGTGCCACCAGGGAAGCCCTGATCTCTTCCTTTTCGTGAAATTAGCCCTAGGGATACACTGCTACTTAAAACACAGTCCCTCCTTCAGTGAGTGCAGTTTTCCGAGGAGAAGACTGTGGGTGGTGGGCTGGGAACTGGGAAGTGAAGGCCACTGGGGAAGTCAGTCTGGCCAGAGGGGGCCACCTTTGGGCTGTCAGAAGACCAGTCCTGTTTTCAGCAAAGGCCCTGAGAAATTGAAACAGAGGGCTGAGTCATGTCCAGGGGACTTTCTTCCAGGTGAGCAGTGGGGTTCATCTCCAGCCGGTCCTCTTGCATCTGGGACCTCTCTGAAGCTCTGGGAATTAAATGAGGAAATCCATGTACAACACTTAACAGCATCTTGTGCATGGAATGTACTTAATAAACGTGAGCTATCATCATCAGGAGGCAGTGCCAAGGTCGGGAAAGTGAAGCTTTTCCGTGTTTGGCATACTCTTGAAGATCAGATGTCATGAGTTGGTGGACGACTAGATGAATGTCCGTGGCCAGCTGATGTGTTTTGTTTGGCCCAAAAGATTAAAAAAAAAAGTACATTTGTTGTCAACAAAGAAAAATGAGGAGATTTTGCAGATAAGTCCTGACTTTCAAAAAACTTTTAAAGCTTTTCGAAAAAAATCAGCAGATCCGACAACACTTGGCTGGAGCTGAGCACCTGTGACCTCCGGATGTGTCCTCTCCTCTTGCCATGGCCTGAGCACTTTTCACGGCCTCTGCTGGGCTTGTTCTGCCATTAATGTCACTGACCTGGCTCTGTGGGCTTTGCGGTTTAGGAGTTCTGTTTTAAAGTGCTGTCTCCAGTTTGGGTCTAGGATATGAAGGCGTTGGAAGGAGCCTTGAGGAAGCAATGGCTGGAAGGATAGAGACTTTTAAATTTAATTGAATATTTTGAAAGAAACTTTGTTGTTTTCTTAGATATAAGAAAATTCAGTAACCAGGCCTTGGCCTCTTGTCTTTCTTCCTGGGCAGAGCAGCCCCAGTTATAGCTCAGCTGCCGTGTGTCACAAAGCCCTGGCTGCCGCCTCTGCTGCCACCACCAGCTCTGCGGGCCAGGGGCCTCCGTGCATGGTGCCATGTGGTAGGAGAAATGGCTGCACCTGCGCACCAGCTGTGCCAAGCCCATGGAGGCCCGCCTTTCCGGTGGCTGCAGGAGAAGCTGGGTAATGAGACCTGCCACTGTGGGGAGTCGGAGCTGACTGACCAGTAGAGGCAGAGAGAATCAGCAGACAGCGAGGTGCTGTGCTGAGATGCAGCGTCACATGGCCTCTGGAGACCCTGAGTGACTGAGCAATCAGTGGCATTTTGCTGTGGGGTTGTGACAGCTTGGAATCACACCACCTAGTGTTTTTCCTTTTTCCCTGCCTCGCCCTGACCTCCGCATTCTTGCTTTTTGGGACTCCACCTCCAGTAAAGCTTTAGGATGTAAGCTTTTCTGCTTTCTAGGGAAACTGGAATAGTGTATGCTCATCTTAGGCAACATGTAAAATTCTGAAAAACATAAATACTAAAATAACCCACCCCTAATTCTTCTGCCCAATGATAACCATGGTGAATATGTTTTTGAGGCAGCTTCTTTTCCTCCTCCCTGCTCCTTTCCTCCCCTCTCTTCTCTCACTGTCTCTGTCATTTAAGCAGGTGAGAAAAGAGAACTGAGGCAGGAAGAAATGACTTGAAAACGTGTGGCTGAGAGAGGATTAAGATATTAAGGTACTTATTGTAAGGAAGGAGCTTTTATAATGAATAAAAGGAATAAAAGGACAATAAGTTAAATAGAAAAATCAGAGAGATTAGAGGCATAAAACAACTCCAAGATGGCCAGAAGAGTTCTGCACTGGAGTGAACTCCCAGGAAGGAAGCCTGTGCAATCTTCACTGACGGAAGAAAGTGTGGGCTGCGGGGACAGAAGACAAAGACCCTGGCATGAAGTTGCTCAAGGCAGCACTTTTCTGGCAGAAGAGAAACTAGCTAGAGAAAAACTGGCTAAGAAGACAAGCACTTGATGGAAAAATAGAAAGAGAAATCAGAGAAGGGGAAATAATGTAAATTGAGTTTATTGTGTTTACCAAAAAACTCATATATGACTAATTGTACTTTGAATTTTCATAAGAGGTTGTTTGGCAGCGGAGAAAAGGAATTGAAAATAAATATGTATGATATGTAAATACATTTATAATAAGACACCTGTGAGTGTCAAATGATGCCATAGGTCTGAGAGCGTAAAGTGCTCTATAAGGTGTAAGTAATAGTAGTTACACAACTCAACTAGGCTAATAGTTCCTCATTGGTATTGCCTGCTAGTTATTTCTGGAAGGGACTCAGGATGGATGGCAATAAAAGTTTTGGGGAAGGTATTTTTGATTGACCCCAAAATGATTTCTCTGCAAAATTCAAGTGTGGTGAGCAATAATGTAGAATTTATTCTCCTCAGGAGAACTCTATAGATTTTCATATCCCATTTACATCAATAACAAGATAATTTGTCTTGATTACAGAGTGTACTGAAGGAAGTAATTGTCATGTGCTGCTTATTATAGTGCCTCCAAATAAATTAAAAACTCCAAAGATATAGAGGCATGCTTAATAAACCAGCCATAGGGCTTAAAAACCAGCCATAGGGCATGCTTAATAGCGTCTGTTTCGATAATCAATAGTAAATGATCCATGAGTTAGAAATGCTCTCTTAGAGGGATCATGATGGTTTTTATTCCTTTCCTTTCCAGCTCATTAACAATCAGCTTTTAAAAACACGTCTGAACCTGGGCAGCACTTTGCCTAGAAGGGGCTGCATCTGTGAGTCTGAGCCCTGGGTGCTGACCGCTGGGCCTGGGGTGGGGCCCTCTTGCTGTCTCAGAGGCTCACAGCGGTGGCCCCTGAACCAGAGCCAGTCCTCAAGTGCAAATACACACTTTGCACACCGCTTTTTAAAAAATCTGAATTCATGGCCAGTATTTAAAACTCAGGAGATTTCACATGAGAAAACAGACTTCTGGTTTCTCTTTAAAAATCAGAAAAACTGGACATACTAGGTCTGATTCTTCTACGACAGAGCCTGCTGAGGCTGACGGTGACTGTCTCTCTTCTAGATGGTGATGAATTCTGCAGTGAACCTGCTCCATGTCCCACCTGCTACTCATTTTTTTCCATCTTCCTGGCCTCTGTAGGCATTTGAACTTGGGACTACTACTCCATCTCCCATCAGCTTTTACCCTTTACATCCCCACTGTTATGGGATGCATTGTATCACCTCCAAAATTCACAGGTTGAAGTTCTAATGTCTAGTACCTGAGAATGTGACTGTATTGGGAGATAAAGCCTTTAAAGAGATAATTAAGGTAAAATGAGGTCATATGGATGGACCCTAATCCAAAATGACTGGTGTCCTTATAAGAAGAGACCAGGACACAGAGGGAAGACCATGTGAAGGCAGAGGGAGAAGACAGCCACTGCAAGCCCAGGAGAGAGGCCTTGGAAGAAACTAACACTGCTGACTCCATGATCTCACACTTCTAGTCTCCAGAACTTGGAGAGAATAAATTTCTGTTTTTTAAGCCACCCAGTCTGTGGTTCTATGTTATGGCAGCTCTAGCAAATTATTACACCCTCTCATCACTGCACTCAGCAAAATGAAGACTCCTCCTCGTGGCTTGTTCTGCTAAGAAGCAGGGAGTTGTGAGTAACAAGCTGTCATCATTGTTGTCCTCGTTATCCCCATCCTACTGTCACTTCCTAACCTGTGTCTAGCCTTTTGGTCTTTCCCAAGCTCTTTGACATATATTTTCTCAGAATACCCACTAAACAGGCCTGTGAGACTATTGGTATGTTCATGCCCATTTCTTCAGCTGGGAAAACTGAGACCCAGGGAATTTGCAGGGCCCAAGCCAGGATACCTGCCTCTCACAGAACAGCGGCTTCCTGAAACACTGCCTTCTCCCTGGTCTCTCATGGTTGAGAGGAGGGGCAGTTTCAGACAGCCTTAAAGGACTTCCCTGTGGTGTGGGGCCCAAAGAACTGGGGACATGGTCAGGAAATCTTGCCCTCTGACACTGACACCTCTAAGAGACTGTGAGTAATGGCTGAGTGCAGCCCTCTGAGGGGTAGTGAGACTCAAGTCTGCAGCTAGAGGACCATACTTGGGACCTTTTTCTGGAATGTGCCTGGGGGAGGAGGCTCTGAGTGTTGTTTGTACATGTCAGACAGCCCCTGGTGGAAAGAAGCGACTGTAGTCCTGACCCTCAAATCCTCACCCAGGCTTGACCAAGGCAGAAGGCAACCCTGCCCACAGGTCCCTGTGCCAGATGGACAGCTGGTCAGAGCAGCCCGCTGGATGCCTTTCCCTTCTGCCTTCCTGGGTCCTGCAGGCTCTGGCCTCTCTTGGGGGACTCTGTGTCATTAGTTCGTGGGCAGTGGAAGGAGGTGGTGCAGAGAGCAGGGGAATGTTCCAGTCATTTGACATCATTTACATGTTCTACGGTTCTTGGTCGCCTCTTGTGCCTGCCTCACCTCCTCTCAGCCTCACCTTGCTCCAGCCATGGCTCAGGCAGACATTCTACGGGCGTCTACCTCCTTCACATGGGCAGTACCTCACTTCAAACGTGTGCTCTTCTTCAAGGCTTTGAGAGATGAGGGTTCTATTGTAAGGGGTGCCGGGAGAGTTTTGCAGCTGCCCAGTGGTTCCCCCTCAGCACCCCTCACCCCCCTGCTACTCCTCAGTTCCTGTTTTCAGGGCCCCTTCTTTTTGGCTCCCCTCCAAATCTCTACCTCATTTTACTCAGCAGAGATCTTTGCCCTCCACTCCTCTTTCTGGCCAAAGACCCATTTATATGATCATTTCATTATAAATCATTATACTATTTATATCACATATAAGATATCCTGAAGATGGGTCTTTCCTTCTCAGCCCACATTTTTGTAGCCAAGAATGAAGAGATAATTTGATATTTCAATTTCTTCATTTTGTTCCTCCTCTCCTGACTTGGGGAGAGGAAGAAAGCTGTTAGAGATTTGCTCTTATATGTGATATGAATTATGCCACTTTCCCCCTCACTCTCAAACCTTAGATATTTTTAAACAACAGGTTGTATTTGTGTTAAAAGTCACTCAATTTCACTTAAGTTCAACTAAAATTCACCAAGTGCCTACTCCTTACCAGGTTTTATGCTCAAGCAAGTCGCAGTAAAGTAAACTGGAAACTACCAAAGAGTGCTGTATCACTAACGACACGGGGGCTTCCCTGGTGCCGCAGTGGTTGAGAGTCCACCTGCTGATGCAGGGGACACGGGTTCGTGCCCCGGTCCGGGAAGATCCCACATGCCGCGGAGCGGCTGGGCCCGTGAGCCATGGCCGCTGGGCCTGCGCGCCCAGAGCCTGTGCTCCGCAGCGGGAGGGGCCACAGCAGTGAGAGGCCCGCGTACCGCAAAAAAAACAAAAACAAAAATTAACGACATGGGTGTGTGACACGTGCTTAGGAAGCTCAGAGGACGGAGGAGGGGTGGGGCTGAGGAGGTAACAGCTTCATCCTGGGAAGTTCCTTCCCTGCCTTGGCTCTCCCCCTCCCCAGCAGAATCAACAGGAATTAATATCTCTTCACCTCTGCACCCCCCACCCCCCATCACTGTCTTTTCTGGAAGAAGAGAGGCTGTGAGGTCTTTGCCATGCTCAGCAGGCTGGTGTTGGGCTCCATTATTCCTGCTCCCTCTTTCCCCTAACGTTGGGGTTCCATTCCCCAGGGCTGGTGGTGAAGGTGAGTGGAGCAGAGAAATGCTCATTTTTATTGTTTGGGGAGAGCTGTGTCCCATCCCTGGGAGGTCAACTGTTTTTGGATCCATTTGTTTGTTTTGCTGCTTGGGAAACAGCTCCACTGGGGGCAAGGAAGGGGGTCTGAATGAGGAAGGCTGCTGGTGGGAGGCACAGGGAAGGCACTTTGAGCTCTGCCTCTGAGGCCTTGGCCATGCTGTGGGACCCTCTCATTGGCTTCTGCCTTCAGCCCGTTGTGGCCATTGGGCTAAAAGCACAAGGCTGGGTGTAGAGGTGTGCTAGCGCATCTTGAGACTCTGGATGTGACTTCTCCACTCCCTGAGCCTCCTTAAGACAGAGCAGAGAGAAGGCTTAACTAGCAAGTTTGTGTGCTCCCATCTAGTTCCTAACATTTTGGGCTCTGGGACAGGTTTGAAGTAAAAGGTGATGGAATAAATGCAAAGGCATAATGCAGAAGTGAACTGAGATGGGAGGCAGATGGAGGGGGGAAGAAGACAGGGACAAAAGTGAAGGTAGAGAAGAAAAATGAAAGGGGAGAGACAGTGGGAATCAGAGAGATGCAGAGAGGGAAAGAGAGAGAGAGAAAGAAGAAATGAACAATAGAGAGAGGGAGAATATTAATGAATGACAGGGAGACAGAACTGTCTTCCATTTATTTGGATCCTGTGCTCAATGCTGGTCTCCATGGTGATGGGATGTAGTGAGAGGAGGGAGGGGGATGGCTGCCCTTGTTCTTCTTGGAGAGAAGCAGCTCAGGCTGCAGCAGTTGGGACAGGGCTTGGCTTGGTGGCCTTCTCTCAACTGGACCCCCTTTGGTTGGTTGCACGAGTGGGACCAGCTTTGAGGAAACTGCCTCTGGCCACGCTGGGAGACATAACTGATGACCCTCCTAGGTTGGTCAAGGGTTGCCTCTTCTGTCTTCCCAGAGCTCCTGAGGCTGCGTCTCTCATTCTGGTCCCAAACTGCCTTCCCCTCTGGATTGCAAAATACTTGAGGTATCCCTAACTTTGCTGTGCCATGGACCCCTTTGAGTGAAGCCAATGGACCCATTTTCTGAATGATGTTTTTAAATGCATGAGGTAATATACAAAATGTTTACAAAGGAAACCAATTATTTTAAAATACTATTATCCATATATTAAAATATAATAGCAGATATACTTCTCTATTAATATGTTACAGAATAAGATATATCAGACCCTAGTAGTGGGTGTGATAGGTATCGTAATTTTGAAACAGTGATGAGTGTAAATGATACAGTTTGATATCTACAACAACTGGGATGTGATATGGAAACAATTGTGCATATTGATGACAAAGTCACAGGTATGACTATTATAGAAATGCTAAATTTTTGTTAGAGATTAGTGAACACAAAAGAGTAATTTTTCCATCTATGTTCACAAACTTACTGAATTCTATCCATGGAACCCTTGGTGGGGGTCTTTGGTCCACAAATTAAGCTCCCCTGTTGGACCTTCCTGCTTTTCCACCTGATCACTTGCCACTCTCTCCCTTGCTTACTCCGCCCCTGCCCTCTGGCCTTCTGGCAGTTCCTCTTTGAATGTGTTAAATTATTCCCAAGTCAGGGACTTCACACCTGTTGTTTCTGCTGCCTAGAATGTCCTTTTGGCCTTCACCTGGTCCCTCACTCCTCACATCTCTCAGTTCCTCAGAGCAGCCATCCCTAATGTCCTAGATTTTATCTTTCCTGTTTTTCTTGATGTAGAATTTAGTGCCTTGTTTTTGTATTATTTATCACAATTTGCCATGGATCATCAAAAGAGTAAACATTCAAGGGACTTCCCTGGCAGTCCAGTGGTTAATTTGGAGATTGGGATTGACATATATACACTACTGATACTATGTATAAAATCGATAGCTAATGAGAACCTTCTGTATAGCACAGGGAACTCTACTCAACGACCTAAATGGGAAGGAAATCCAAAAAAGAGGGGATATTATGCGTATGTGTAGCTGATTCACTTTGCTGTACAGTAGAAACTAACACAACATTGTAAAGCAACTATACTCTAATAAAAATTAAAAGAAAATAAATTAAAACAAAAAAGACTTGGCCCTCCCCGTGCAGGGGGCACAAGTTCGATCCCTGGTTGGGGAACTAAGATCCCGCCTGCTGCGGCCAAAAAAAAAAAAAAGGAAACATTCAAATAAATATATTTGTGTGGAGCAGACTCTAAGCTCCATGGGAATCGTGACTACGTCTAATTTTGCTCTTTGCTATAAACCCAGAGCTGGCAGTATCTGGTACGTAGTAAGAGACCAGTACATGATTGTAGAATAGGTGAATGACTGAGTGAATGAAGAGTTGGGATGCTGTCTAATTTGTCTTTGTACCTTCAGGGTTTAGCCCCATGCCTAGCACATGGTAGGTGCTCACTTAATGAAAACTGAATGGCTTAGAGGCTGGCTGGCTGAATAGAAGTTTGGGGGTTTGGGGGTGAGGCCTCACAGATGCGTCAGGGCCAAGCCTGGCCCCCAAACATGAAGACACTGCCTCTCAGCCTCCAGCTGTTTAATTCACTTGACATTCCTTTATTTTTGATTTCGTCTCCCTCTTTCTGGTTTGAAAGTGGCTGATTTGGGGGAAGAGTTTTGAGCGTTATGCTCCTCACTGTAGAAACCATCTTCTGGGCTCTCTCACCATCGGAGCCACTTTTCCATGGGTCTGGTGTCTTCAGGAACTAGGGCTAGACCGTGATTAGAGTCTGGGTCTACTGGAGAAGCAAGATCTGTCTCCACTCTGGGGATCTCAGTGCAAGACTCAGCCTCCTCTTGGCAACTTGCTCATAGTTTATTTCTGAGTTCTTTTGACTTATAAGTAACTGTACCTTCGACACTTCTTTGCTGCTGCTCAGTGAGTGAGCCATATAGCTGTCTCTGGACAATGAGACAGGGAGGTTGGGTGGAGCTGGTGTCAGGGGGGCAGTGAGAACCCAGAAGAGAGCCAAAGGAGAGAAGTTGGTATGGGGGCCCAGTCCTCTACCTCCATCACTTTGTCTTCCTGACCAGGGTGGGAGTTTGTCCTTCTTTTAAGCAGCATTCACATGATTGAGTCTTGACCTTTCCCTGCAATGAAAAAAACCATACCAGTGAAATTAAGGCAGAAATCTAATATTCATGAAGTACTGATTACCCAGAAATAGGATAGTGTCTTAAAGTATAATGGTGTCAGAATTGCAAAGGGTTTTGATAAATATGTATGTTTATGGGCCCAAACAGAACTGAAATAAAGTCTAGTTGCTGAATAACTCCACATGAAGATGTGAAATAGAGCCTGCTACAGCCCATTCATCATCAGGCATGGGGTTTGGGTGAGTTGTGATTATCTAACATAATTACACGTGGGTAGGCAACATTCATGAAACCTAGCACCCATCCTGCCAGCTGGGGACAGGGAAGGGCTTTACTTTGAAGCATAGCAAATTCCCAGATTATTACTTAGCTTTTTGTAGTTCAAGTTTGAGCCACTTTTCATAGGTACTAATTAGGGTACACTAGGTTCCTGCTGAGGGCTGATTAGGTACCTACTGGAATTAAAAGTTTTTCTCCCAAACAACAAATGAACTAGGTATTGTTAAATAAAACATCATGAGCCAGAAATCCATTATCACTTATACTTAGCTTGCATTTAGTTTTTCTGTCATATTCAAGGTCCTTGGGAGGAAGCACCAAGAAAATATATTTGAACAAAGCCCCTGCTCCAAATATTTTCCCCTTGTGAAACCAAGTGCATTCTACCAAAGTCTTTTCCATTAATTAAACATACATCTTGTATGACTGAAAGAGAATTTAATCCGCAAACTCTACATTAATTTCCTCTTCAGACATCTGTGTGTAATATTTCTTAAAGTAGCAATCTCATCTGCTCTCAAGCGCTTTCCTGGTGGAGGGCAAAGAGATTCGCAGCTTTCATTCTGAGACCAGCAAACAAATCCGAGAGGTGGAGCTGCTGAGATTCTCTCATTTTTGCTGCAAAGGAACATGCTGAGTCTGCAGAGAATGGGGGAGAGGAGGACTCCAAGCACTAAACAGACACTCCAGCCTTCTACCTGCGCATAGCCTCCTTATTGGGCTTTCTCTCTCCAGTATTCTTCTCCTCTCAGTTCATCCAACACAGACTTACTAGATGGATATATATATATATTTTTTTAAAGTGCAGCTTTTGTCATGTCCCTTCCAGGAGTAAAGTCCTACACTCCAAGATCCTTATCCTCTTCTTTATGGTGCTCTGACCAAGCTTCTGCTTCCTGTGTAGAAACAGGCATGGAAATGTCACCCTCCAGAAGTGGAGGGCCATCACCCATGTCAGAACATGGGTGGGAAACCTTAAGGGCTGTTGGAGTGGCACAGTCAACCAGGATTGCTCCCCTCCATCTTGACATGAATGGGGTGGATAGATATTCTCTGTTTATCCCACCTGATCCCCTTTCTGCCCTTCAATCTTCTGGGATCCCAGGAAGCTGACCTGTAAGGATTTCATCAAAGGGCTCTCCTGCCCTCTGGCTTTTGGTGGTTTTGGCCAATGGGAAGCAGCAGTAGGAGATTGGAGGGAGGACAAAGGGGTTGGGGAATTGACTGCTGAGGTTTCCGCCCAGCCTGGCCACAGCTGGCAGTGTTGTGTCTGTGGGGCCGCTCCCACACTCTCTCCACATTCTAGGGAACAGCCCTCTCCTTGCCCTTGTCTTAACCCCGCACACAGCCTGCAAATAACCACTTTGTTAAATTCTCCTCCGGAACTCCATTTGAGTGCTGTTTCTGGCAGTATCAGTACAGATGGATACAATTAGGTCTCCGTATTAGCTCCAGCGGGGTGGGGGGTGTGGGAGTGAGGAGAAGCCGCAGGCCTAGGTAACACAGCCAGGAAGCTGTGAAGCTGGGACTAGAGCCTCAGCCTCCTGATTCCTAGTTTCATAAACCTTTCCTTGACCCTCTGATTCAGAGTGGGGCTAATTTACCTAGCAATCAACTCTAGTGGCTTCTTGTAGTCTAGATTGGTGTTTTTCAGACTGTGGAGTTATGAAATTGATTTAGAGGGTCATGACCCGGCATTAAAAGAAAACAGGATAGAAACTACTAGAGTGCATCCCATATAGTAAAGGTAAGTATTGTTTTATTAAACTTTGGCTCCAGCTGTGTGTGAGTGAGTGAGTGAATGTGTGAGTGTGTGTGGCATAGGTACAGAGTTGTAATGTAAAAGGTATTTCTTACTGTGAGCCACAGCCCAACAGTTAGAAAACCCTTGTCCTAAAGAGAGCAAAGCCCTCTCAAGACCTAAATTGGTGATGCAGGTCCAGCCTCAGCAGGCACAGACCCGCTCTTGTAACTCTACGTTCACTGCGACCCTCTGATTGTTAGTGCATCCTGCAGGTCCCCGGAATGCCTGGGACAGAGAACCCTCTTAGTGCAAAATGCATACCACGGGCCTGCTGTTCTGAGGGCTGCACTTTGGGAAGTATTGCTTCTGGTGGATTGGAGGGGAAAGCCAGGGCTTGCCCTTCAGGTGACCCTGTGCTGATGGAGGCAACCCAGGGAGGCTGGGGAAGAGGGTGGGAGCAGGAGGGGGAGTGTTGGCCCGTGGGCCCCTATTTATGCAGTTACTTCAGGAGGCACTGGGGCTGCCTTACAGAATCTTGGAATCCCACACACTGATCTAAGCTTTTCTTTATTCTGTGTCCCCAGGACCAGCACAGTGGTTTGACACTCAATAAATAAATATCTGTTGAGTGAACAAATGAATCTAGAACATTGTTGCGACCCTCTACGGAGGTGGTATGTTGTGATGGAAAGAGTGTGGGCTGTAGAGTCATATCCACTTATCAGTTTGCTGCTTTGGAATATTTATTTAACCTCTATGAGCTATAGTTGCTTCATAGGCAAAATGCAGGCAATAATATTTTCCTCAGCACTGTTGTGGAACTTTGTATAAAGGCCAGGCAGAGTGCCTGACTTATAATTGATGCCTTGATAATATTATTTCTTTCTCTCCCTTAAAGTCTTTCTCTTGCTTCAATCTCTTCTATAGTTTTACCACCTTTTTATTGTCTATTATCTGCTTGCATGCTTCTGTGAACAAGAAGATCACTACTTTATGTTATCAATTCTTTCTAGTTTGGGGGATAAAACTCTCTCCTTGTGGTCCACATTCATTGTTCCTGGTTTTATTTATCCAAGCCTCTTACTGCTAGTTAAGGAGAATAACTATTAGGAAAGGGAGTTCTCCTGGGGAGAAGAGAGAGTTTCTTTTTCCTACACTGCCTCCCCCTCAGATACCAGCCTTGGCTGTTGGTATTTGCTGGGTCTTTTCCTGCGTGTTTTCCAGCTTCATCTCCATTACTTAGTGGTAACGTGCAGCAGAGAGCTGGCACTATTTTAGAACAGACTTCTCATCAGAACTTTGCAAGCTTACATGTTCTGTTTATGGTAGTCCTGAGAAATTTATCTTTCTGAGAATGTGGGATTTACTTGAGGACAATGTTAAGAGTAACAATCTTTATGCCCACCTTTTTTCCTGAGAGAGTGGGAAAAAATCATCATGTGTTCAGTGAGCATTAAAGGGGCTTCAGGCCTGTAGGGGAATTTGAGGCACTGTAGTGAATAGTGTTCATGGGAATGAATGAATGGACACAGAGTAGGGAAGAGTCATTAGGCAGGACAAGCAGGCAGCGTGCCCTAGTGATTCTGGGCTTTCCCCCAGTGATTCTCAGGACTCGGGGTCAAGACCGAGCTTGGACCCTCCCACAATGGGGCCAGAGTCAGGCACGGAGCCCAGGGTAGGACAGCTTTACTTGCTTACTCCAGGGAAGGTCTGCAGATGTGACCCTGGGTCAGGGGCCAGGGGGCCTCAGGGCCTCTCTAGAAAAGACACAGGTGTGTCCAGCTTCAAAGTTCCAGCTCCTTTTGGCACCTCCATTCTCCTGTATCCCTCATGCAAACCTCTGCTGTTAGATTGGCTGTTCTTAAGGCCCAAACTCTGGTTCTATGCATTGATCGTTTCTGTTTCCCAGTGAACAGCGATGGCTGAGTAAATCTTTTCTGAAGGACTGACTCTGTGAACAAATGAGTGAGTGGAAGGAAACAGGTCTCCGAGCTCCAGGTGGTGCTGGGAGTCTGAGTCTTTCTGGATTCTGTGGTCCATGCAGCAGCCATGCTGTATCGTGTTGTTCCCTGAAAGGCTGGGCCAACAGCTTTAGCTCAGCCCCTCTTGGAAAAAGTGGTTGAAGTTCCTGGGCAGCAGGTTGTACAGAAGGCCACGGGAGCTCCCTTTATGTCTCCCTTTCAACCGAAGAGATTGTCACCCCTGTCATGAAATGGCCCGAGGACTTGGAAAGCTCCCTATGAAAATCCTTGGTGTGTGTGGGATGAAACAAGAATTGAGGACTTGATGGAGGGCAGTGGTAACTGCTTCCAGTCAACCCTGGTGAAACTCCTCCTTTGTTTGTGGGTGGGGGAGGTGAAGTGGTGGTCAGCCACACCCTACCTTGTGAGTTTTCTTCTTGCTCCTCTGTGAGCTGCTTTCTAACTGTGCTTTGTAATCTGGTCTCTCCCATGGGCTGTGAGCCCCTTGCTGGCAGGGGCTGTTTCTACATCCCCTGCCAGAGCCAATGTGCTCCTCACAGGGCTGGTGGCATCTTCTTAGTGTTTGCCAGATGAATAGCACATTTAAAGGTGAGCAGTTTCAAACGTTTTAACTTTTTAGAAGGGCTAGAGCTGGAATTCTTGAAGTCTTTTTCTGTGTTTATTTTCCAAGAACAAGAAGAGAAAGAACACACAGTAGTATCTACTGACAGCAAACCAAATGTCATTATGGTTGTGCTGATGGCAGGCTGTTTCTCATTTGTCAAAATTACCAATCCCATTGTGCCATGCCCACGTTAGATTGTTTAAGGAAACAGATGACATAGGTTATAATGCTAAATAAACTGAAACTGTGCCAGGATGGAGACAGAAGGTGTTTGTTTATTTTTAAGTGAAGCATGGCATTCTGGAATGCCTCACTGTAGTGGGGAAGGCAGACACGGAGCTGAATGCGGCATGGTTGTAGCAGTAGCTTTGAATGAAAGTGAATGACTATTTCCCAAACAGACAGGAGTGGCATCTGACCCCTCGGTTATCTGAAGGGAGACTCAGTGAGTTTGGTCACAGAAGTTCTTGGTTTCTAGGTGACATTAGCTTTTCTCCTGAGCCTCTGATGTTCTCACCTAAATGCAGGTGTTCAGTAAACTTCTGTTTTACCAAGACAAAATGGCAAAAAGGAGCTGGCCACATTGCTCAGCCTTTCGTTTCCCAAGGCTCGCAAGGATTTGGTGTTTGTGATAATCCAGTTGACAAGCCCTGTGTACCTCCATCTGCCCATCCTCCAGGCTCAGCTCAGGCTAGTGCACCCTCTTACCGAGCTTCTGCCGAGGGCCTTTCCTGTGGCTCTGCAGATATTCCTGGTCAGAAAGTAACACTGTGGTTCTTAGCCCTACCTGAGCATTAGAATCACCGGGGGAGCTTAAAAAACTCCAAACAGGGACTTCCCTAGTGGCGTAGTGGTTAAGAATCCACCTGCCAATGCAGGGGAGATGATCCCTGCTCCGGGAAGATCCCACATGCCGTGGAGCAACTAAGCCGGTGCACCACAACTACTGACCCTGCGCTCTAGAGCTCACGTGCCACAACTACGGAAGCCCGCATGCCTAGAGTCCATGCTCCACAACAAGAGAAGCCACTGCAATGAGAAGCCCGAGCACCGCAATGAAGAGTAGCCCCGCTCACCACACCTAGACAAAGCCCGCACACAGCAACGAAGACCCAAAGCAGCAAAAAAATAAATAAATAAATAAAAAACCAAACAAACTCCAAACACCTAAGTTATATCCCAGGCCAATGAAATCAAACTCTGAGGGGATGGGAAGGACCCAGACACCTTTTTAAAAGCTCTCTGGTGATTCCAATATTCAGATAAGGCTGAGAACAACTCTCTGGACATCATGGTATAGATGGTCCAAAACTCCTCAAGTGACATATTGGATCCATCCACGTGGAATGCAGAGGGGGCAAAGTTCATGAGAAGTCACTGTGACTCCACCCTGTGAGACTGCTGCATGAAGACCCCTTCCTCAGCTTGCCACCGTCTCTGCCCTGATTCTGGGAAGGTCCCTACGTGATGGTCTCTCTGTTTATCAGTCAGAGAAGAGAAACAGCCCATGGATCAGACATCTCAGGCAGCTGAGGCCTCCCACATAGGAATGAGGTAAAGTGTCTTGTTTAATGTCATCGAGAAAGCAGGAGAAGCACAGACAGGCACTAAGGCTTTGGAATTTTCTGGTGGGTGTGTAGCAGAGCAGGAAGCCGTATTGGGAAGAGGGATTCATGTGGAAATGCCATCATGGGCAGAACATGCACCTCTAATTTCATTTCAAACTCACTCAAACGTTTACTCCCTTTTTATGAAAACCCCACTTCTCATTAAAATTACCAGTTTAAAATTACAATCTTCTGTCGAGCACATCTAAGAAATGACCTTTCTTCATTCTAACTGCTATAAAAATTAAGTTTTCCTAGGCTGTGGGCTGCACTCTTGGGACAGTTTTTTTTTTTTAAACATACTGGATATTGCTTTCAAAGTTCTCTAATTGCCTAAATTAATAATGGCTTTTTTTTTCCTTTGGCTCCTGTAAGGGACAAATGAATTTTAATCTCTCTAGAGAATTGAGTCTCCAGCTATTTCCTTCTGATTACGTTTTGTATTCATTACAGGATTTGAAATGATCTGCAAGGTCACCTCTTTCTTCCTGCTCCCCACCCCCTCAATTCTACTCCTTCCTTCGGCTTCCAGCTCAAAGAGTTTGGTTGGAAAAAGGAAATAGGAGGAAAGTCCTTGGGCTTTTCTATTCCGAGATTGGCCACAAACCCCAAAGGCGAGACATTGTTCATTAAATTTTTTGGTTTTATTACAGAAAGAAACAATTCTCTTTAGGGATATTACAAACAGAAATATGAGCACTTTATATTTTATTGTTAAATGAATGAAATTGCACCATACTTTTAAAGATACACTTTTCAAAACTACCAGGTTGTTTTTATTTTTATTTCTTTTTCCTTTTTTTTTTTTTTAACATCTGTATTGGAGTATAATTGCTTTACAATGGTGTGTTAGTTTCTGATTTATAACAAAGTGAATCAGTTATACATATACATATGTTGCCATATCTCTTCCCTCTTGCATCTCCCTCTCTCCCACCCTCCCTATCCCACCCCTCTAGGTGGTCACAAATCACAGAGCTTATCTCCCTGTGCTATGCGGCTGCTTCCCACTAGCTATCTATTTTACATTTGGTAGTGTATATAGGTCCATGCCACTCTCTCACTTTGTCACAGCTTACCCTTCCCCCTCCCCGTATCCTCAAGTCCATTCTCTAGTAGCTCTGTGTCTTTATTCCTGTCTTACCCCTAGGTTCTTCATGACATTTTTCTTTCTTAAATTCCATATATATATGTTAGCATACGGTATTTGTCTTTCTCTTTCTGACTTACTTCACTCTGTATGACAGACTCTAGGTCCATCCACCTCATTACAAATGGCTCAATTTCATTTCTTTTTATGGCTGAGTAATATTCCATTGTATATATGTGCCACATCTTCTTTATCCATTCATCCGATGATGGACACATAGGTTGTTTCCATCTCCTGGCTATTGGAAATAGAGCTGCAATAAACATTTTGGTACATGACTTTTTTTGAATTATGGTTTTCTCAGGGTGTATGCCCAGTAGTGGGATTGCTGGGTCATATGGTAGTTCTATTTGTAGTTTTTTAAGGAACTCCATACTGCTCTCCATAGTGGCTGTACCAATTCACATTCCCACCAGCAGTGCAAGAGTGTTCCGTTTTCTCCACACCCTCTCCAGCATTTATTGTTTCTAGATTTTTTGATGATGGCCATTCTGACTGGTGTGAGATGATATCTCATTGTAGTTTTGATTTGCATTTCTCTAATGATTAATGACATTGAGCATTCTTTCATGTGTTTGTTGGCAGTCTGTATATCTTCTTTGGAGAAATGTCTATTTAGGTCTTCTGCCCATTTTTGGATAGGGTTCTTTGCTTTTTTGTTATTGAGCTGCATGAGCTGCTTGTAAATTTTGGAGATTAATCCTTTGTCAGTTGTTTCATTTGCAAATATTTTCTCCCATTCTAAGGGCTGTCTTTTGGTCTTGTTTATGGTTTCCTTTGCTGTGCAAAAGCTTTGCAGTTTCATTAGGTCCCATTTGTTTATTTTTGTTTTTATCTCCATTTCTCTAGGAGGTGGGTCAAAAAGGATCTTGCTGTGATTTATGTCATAGAGTGTTCTGGCTATGTTTTCCTCTAAGAGTTTGATAGTTTCTGGCCTTACATTTAGGTCTTTAATCCATTTTGAGCTTACTTTTGTGTATGGTGTTAGGGATTGTTCTAATCTCATACTTTTACATGTACCTGTCCAGTTTTCCCAGCACCACTTATTGAAGAGGCTGTCCTTTCTCCACTGTACATTCCTGCCTCCTTTATCAAAGATAAGGTGACCATATGTGCGTGGGTTTATCTCTGGGCTTTCTATCCTGTTCCATTGATCTATATTTCTGTTTTTGTGCCAGTACCGTACTGTCTTGATTACTGTAGCTTTGTAGTATAGTCTGAAGTCAGGGAGCCTGATTCCTCCAGCTCCGTTTTTCGTTCTCAAGATGCTTTGGCTATTTGGGGTCTTTTGTGTTTTCATACAAATTGTGAATTTTTTTTTTTTTTTTGCGGTACGCAGGCCTCTCACCGCTGTGGCCTCTCCTGTTGCGGAGCACAGGCTCCGGACGCACAGGCTCAGCAGCCATGGCTCACAGGCTCAGCTGCTCCACGGCATGTAGGATCTTCCCGGACCGGGGCACGAACCCATGTCCCCCGCATCGGCAGGCGGACTCTCAACCACTGCACCGCCAGAGAAGCCCCACAAATTGTGACATTTTTTGTTCTAGTTCTGTGAAAAATGCCAGTGGTAGTTGATAGGGATTGCATTGAATCTGTAGATTGCTTTGGGTAGTAGAGTAATTTTCACAGTGTTGATTCTTCCAATCCAAGAACATGATATATCTCTCCATCTATTTGTATCATCCTTAATTTCTTTCATCAGTGTCTTATAATTTTCTGCTTACAGGTCTTTTGTCTTCTTAGGTAGGTTTATTCCTAGATATTTTATTTTTTTTGTTGCAATGGTAAATGGGAGTGTTTTCTTGATTTCACTTTCAGATTTTTCATCATTAGTGTAGAGGAATGCCAGAGATTTCTGTGCACTAATTCTGTATCCTGCTACTTTACCAAATTCATTGATTAGCTCTAGGAGTTTTCTGGTAGCATCTTTAGGATTCTCTATGTATAGTATCATGTCATCTGCAAACAGTGACAGTTTTACTTCTTTTCTGATGTAGATTCCTTTTATTTCCTTTTCTTCTCTGATTGCTGTGGCTAAAACTTCCGAAACTATGTTGAATAAGAGTGGTGAGAGTGGGCAACCTTGTCTTGTTCCTGATCTTAGTGGAAATGCTTTCAGTTTTTCAACCATTGAGAATGATGTTGGCTGTGGGTTTGTCATATATGGCCTTTATTATGTTGAGGAAATTTCCCTCTATGCCTACTTTCTGCAGGATTTTTATCATAAATGGGTGTTGAATTTTGTCAAAAGCTTTCTCTGCATCTATTGAGATGACCATATGGTTTTTCTCCTTCAGTTTCTTAATATGGTGTATCACATTGATTGATTTGCGTGTATTGAAGAATCCTTGCATTCCTGGAATAAACGCCACTTGATCATGGTGTATGATCCTTTTAATGTGCTGTTGGATTCTGTTTGCTACTATTTTGTTGAGGATTTTTGCATCTATGTTCATCAGTGATATTGGCCTTTAGTTTTCTTTCTTTGTTACATCCTTGTCTGGTTTTGGTATCAGGGTGATGGTGGCCTTGTCAAATGAGTCTGGGAGTGTTCCTCCCTCTGCTATATTTTGGAAGAGTTTGAGAAGGATGGGTGTTAGCTCCTCTCAAAATGTTTGATAGAATTCACCTGTGAAGCCATCTGGTCCTGGGCTTTTGTTTGTTGGAAGTTTTTTAATCACAGTTTCAATTTCAGTGCTTGTGATTGGTCTGTTCATATTTTCTATTTCTTCCTGATTCAGTCTTCGTAGTTTGTGCATTTCTAAGAATTTGTCCATTTCTTCCAGGTTGTCCATTTTATTGGCATAGAGTTGCTTGTAGTAATCTCTCATGATCGTTTTTATTTCTGCAGTGTCAGTTGTTACTTCTCCTTTTTCATTTCTAATTCTATTGATTTGAATCTTCTCCCTTTCTTTCTTGATGAGTTTGGCTAATGGTTTATCAATTTTGTTTATCTTCTCAAAGAACCAGCTTTTAGTTTTATTGATCTTTGCTATTGTTTCCTTCATTTCTTTTTCATTTATTTCTGATCTGATCTTTATTATTTCTTTCCTTCTGCTAACTTTGTGTTTTTTTTGTTCTTCTTTCTCTAATTGCTTTAGGTGCAATATTAGCTTGTTTACTCGAGATATTTCCTATTTCTTAAGGTAGGATTGTATTGCTATAAACTTTGCTCTTAGAACTGGTTTTGCTGCATCTCATAGGTTTTGGGTCGTCGTGTGTCCATTGTTATTTGTTTCTAGGTATTTTTTGATTTCCTTTTTGATTTCTTCAGTGATCACTTCGTTATTAAGTACTGTATTGTTTAGCTTCCATGTGTTTGTATATTTTACAGATCTTTTTCTGTAATTGATATCTAGCCTCATAGCGTTGTGGTCGGAAAAGATATTTGATACAATTTCAATTTTCTTAAATTTACCAAGGCTTGATTTGTGACCCAAGATATGATCTAACCTGGAGCATTTTCCATGAGCACTTGAGAAAAATGTGTATTCCGGTGGTTTTTGATGGAATGTCCTATAAATATCAATGAAGCCCATCTTGTTTAAGGTATCATTTAAAGCTTGTGTTTCCTTATTTATTTTCATTTTGGATGATCTATCCAATGGTGAAAATGGGGTGTTAAAGTCCCCTACTATGAATGTGTTACTGTCGATTTCTCCTTTTATGGCTGTTAGTATTTGCCTTATGTATTGAGGTGCTCCTATGTTGGGTGCATATATATTTACAATTGTTTTATCGTCTTCTTGGGTTGATCCCTTGATCATTATGTAGAGTCCATCTTTGTCTCTTCTAACAATCTTTATTTTAAAGTCTATTTTGTCTGATATGAGAATTGCTACTCCAGCTTTATTTTGGTTTCCATTTGCATGAAATATCTTTTTCCATCCCCTCACTTTCAGTCTGTATGTGTCTCTAGGTCTGAAGTGGGTCTCTTGTAGACAGCATATATATGGGTCTTGTTTTTGTGTCCATTCAGCCAGTCTGTGTCTTTTGGTGGGAGCATTTAATCCATTTACATTTAAGGTAATTATCGATATGTATGTTCCTATTCCCATTTTCTTAATTGTTTTGGGTTTGTTATTATAGGTCTTTTCCTTCTTTTGTGTTTCTTGCCTAGAGAAGATCCTGTAGCATTTGTTGTAAAGCTGGTTTGGTGGTGCTGAACTCTCTCAGCTTTTGCTTGTCTGTAAAGATTTTAATTTCTCCATCAAATCTGAATGAGATCCTTGTAGGGTAGAGTAATCTTGGTTGTAAGTTTTTCTCCTTCATCACTTTAGATATGTTCTGCCAGTCCCTTCTGGCTTGCAGAGTTTCTGCTGAAAGATCAGCTGTTAACCTTATGGGTATTCCCTTGTGTGTTATTTGTTGTTTTTCCATTGCTGCTTTTAATATGGGTTCTTTGTATTTAATTTTTGACAGTTTGATTAATTGTGTCTTGGCGTATTTCTCCTTGGATTTATCCTGTATGGGACTGTCTGTGCTTCCTGGACTTGATTTACTATTTCCTTTCCCATATTAGGGAAGTTTTCAACTATAATCTCTTCAAATATTTTCTCATACCATTTCTTTTTCTCTTTTTCTTCTGGAACCCCTATAATTCGAATGTTGGTGCATTTAATGTTGTCCCAGAGGTCCCTGAGACTGTCCTCAGTTCTTTTCATTCTTTTTTCTTTATTCTGCTCTGCAGTAGTTATTTCCAGTATTTTATCTTCAGGGTCACTTATCCGTTCTTCTGCCTCAGGTATTCTGATATTGATCCCTTCTGGAGGTTTTTTTTGTTTTGTTTTTGTTTTTTTTTTTGCAGTATGCAGGCCTCTCGCTGCTGCGGTCTCTCCCATTGCAGACCACAGGCTCCGGATATGCAGGCTCAGTGGCCATGGCTCACGGGCCCAGCTGCTTTGCGGCACGTGGGATCCTCCTGGACCGGGGCATGAACATGTGTCCTCTGCATCGGCAGGCAGACTGTCAACCACTGCACCACCAGGGAAGCCCCCTAGAGTATTTTTAATTTCATTTATTGTGTTGTTCATTATTGCTTGTTTCATGTTTATTTCTTCTAGGTCCTTGTTAAATGTTTCTTGCATTTTGTCTATTCTATTTCCAAGATTTTGGATCATCTTTACTATCATTATATATTCTGAATTCTTTCTCAGGTAGGCTGCCTATTTCCTCTTCATTTTTTAGGTTTGGTGAGATTTTATCTTGCTCCTTCATCTGCTCTGTGTTTTTCTGTCTTCTCATTTTGCTTATCTTACTGTGTTTGGTGTCTCCTTTTTACAGGCTGCAGGTTCGTCATTCCCGGTGTTTTTGGTGTCTGTCCCCAGTGTCTGAAGTTGGTTCAGTGGGTTGTGTAGGCTTCCTGGTGGAGGGGACTAGTGCCTGTGTTGTGGTGGATGAGGCTGGATCTTGTCTTTCTTTGGGCAGGTCCACGTCTGGTGGTGTGTTTTGGGGTGTCTGTGGACTTATTATGATTTTAGGCAGCCTCTCTGCTAATGGGTGGGGTTGTGTTCCTGTCTTCGTAGTTGCTTGGCGTAGGGTGTCCAGCACTGTAGCTTGCTGGTGTTGAGTGAAGCTGGGTGCTGGTGTTGAGATGGAGATCTCTGGGAGATTTTCGCTGTTTGATATTACGTGGAGCTGGGAGGTCTCTTGTGGACCAGTGTCCTGAAGTTGGCTCTCCCACCTCAGAGGCACAGCACTGACTCCTGGCTGCAGCACCAAGAGCCTTTCATCACATGGCTTAGAATAAAAGGGAGAAAAAGTAGAAAGAAAGGAAGGAAGGATACAAGAAAATAAAATAAAATAATGTAATGTAAAATAAAATTAAAAAATAATTATTAGGAAAAAAAATTTTTTAAAAAGTAAAAAAAACCAAAAAAAAAAAAAAAATCAAAAAACAGACAGATAGAACCCTAGGACAAATGGTGAAAGCAAAGCTTTACAGACAAAATCTCACACAGAAGCATACACATACACACTCACCAAAAGAGGAAAAGGGGAAAAAATAATAAATCTTGCTCTCAAAGTCCACCTCTTAATTTGGGATGATTCGTTGTCTATTCATGTATTCCACAGATGCTGGGTACATCAAGTTGATCGTGGAGATTTATTCCGCTGCTCCTGAGGCTTCTGGGAGAGATTTCCCTTTCTCTTCTTTGTTCGCACAGCTCCCGGGGCTCAGCTTTGGATTTGGCCCCGCCTCTGCGTGTAGGTCGCCGGAGGGCGTCTCTTCTTCGCTCAGACAGGACGGGGTTAAAGGAACTGTTGATTCGGGGGCTCTGGCTCACTCAGGCTGGGGGGGAGGGAGGGGTACGGAGTGAGGGGCGAGCCTGCGGCGACAGAGGCCAGCATGACATTGCACCAGCCTGAGGCGCGCAGTGCGTTCTCCCGGGTAAGTTGTTCCTGGATCCCGGGAGCCTGGCAGTTGCGGGGTGCACAGGCTCCCCGGAAGGGGGGTGTGGATAGTGACCTGTGCTTGCACACAGGCTTCTTGGTGGTGGCAGCAGCAGCCTTAGCATCTCATGCCCGTCTCTGGGGTCCGCGCTGTTAGTCGTGGCCCACGCCTGTCTCTGGAGCTCCTTTAAGCAGAGCTCTTAATCCCCTCTCCTCGCGCACCAGGAAACACAGAGGGAAGAAAAGGTCTCTTGCCTCTTTGGCAGGTCCAGACTTTTCCCTGGACTCCCTCCCGGCTAGCTGTGGTGCACTAACCCCCTGCAGGCTGTGTTCATGCCGCCAGTCCTCTCTCTGCACTCCGACCGTAGCCTAAGTCTCAGCTACCAGCCCCGCCTGCCCTGGCCGGTGAGCAGACAAGCCTCTTGGGCTGGTGAGTGTCGGTCGTCCCTGATCCTCTGTGTGGGAATCTCTCCGCTTTGCCCTCGGCTCCCTGTTGCTATGCTCTCCTCCGCGGCCCCGAAGCTTTTCCCCTCCACCACCCGCAGTCTCTGCCCGCGAAGGGGCTTCCTAGTGTGTGGAAACCTTTCCTCCTTCACAGCTCCCTCCCACTGGTGCAGGTCCCGTCCCTATCCTTTTGTCTCTGTTTTTTCTTTTTTCTTTTGCCCTACCCAGGTACGTGGGGAGTTTCTTGCCTTTTGAGAGGTCTGAGGTCTTCTGCCAGCGTTCAGTAGGTGTTCTGTAGAGTTGTTCCACGTGTAGATGTATTTCTGATGTATCTGTGGGGAGGAAGGTGATCTCTGCGTCTTACTCTTCTGCCATCTTCCCCCTCTCTCCTCTGGTTCTTTTTAAAGTGTGCATGTCATGACTAGCAGGACCTTAACTAAAAAAAACAAATATTGCTTTAAATAACCAAAAATGCAAAATATACAACAGCAACAAAACTCTATCTTCAGTCTCCTCTGGAAAAGGCCTTGTAGTAAGGCTGACAACACTTTTAGATGTGTGAGATGATTGTGTTAAAGGAAATAGAGTCTAGTTATTGACTTACAAATGTATAGCCATTTGCTTAATTCAGAGACTGAATCTTTGCTAAAATGGGCAGTAAGACTGATGAAAGAAATGGACTGGTACCACTTAATGAGCAATTTCATCTTTTTAATATAGAAATAACTGGTGCTGCGGACAGCATTTTTGTTCTTTTAAGAACCTTATAACCAAGAAATCTTTCAAATGATCATTATACAATGAATGCCCTGAGGCTTTGAAAAATATTTATTTTTAAATTATCATAAGCTCAAAATGATTCACCAATGCAAAAAGGAAAAAAAAGCAATTAAATGTGAGGCTGTACACTCTGGTAAATTTTCCCTGCTGAAAATAATTGGACAGATATTTTTTCCTTTTTTTAAGTAATAGTGCCCATGGGGCTTAAATATGTTTCTTATCTTAAATTTGATGTTAGAGTAACAAGATCATAGAAAATGATATAATGTGATTGGGAGAAATATAGTTTCATTAACATATAACATACCAAATTAAGTATCATCTAAAATTCTCTAAAAACCAGTGCTGGGGGGGACCTTGAAGATGGTGGAAGAGTAAGACGCGGAGATCACCTTACTCCCCACAGATACACCAGAAATACATCTACACGTGGAACAGCTCCTACAGAACACCTACTGAAGGCTGGCAGAAGACCTCAGACCTCCCCAAAGGCAAGAAACTCCCCCACGTACCTGGGTAGGGCAAAAGAAAGAAAAAAAAAAAGAAAAAACAGAAACAAAAGAATAGGGACGGCACCTGCACCAGTGGGAGGGAGCTGTGAAGGAGGAAAAGTTTCCACACACTAGGAAGCCCCTTCGCGGGTGGAGACTGCGGAAGGCGGAGGGGGGAGCTTCGAAGCCGCGGAGGAGTGCACAGCAACGGGTGCGGAGGGCAAAGCGGCGAGATTCCCGCACAGAGGATCAGTGCCGACCGGCACTCACCAGCCCGAGAGGCTTGTCTGCTCACCCGCCGGGGCGGGCGGGGCTGCGAGCTGAGGCTCTGAGGCTCGGGTTTCGGGTTTCGGACGGAGCGCAGGGAGAGGACTGGGGTTGGCGGCTTGAACATAGCCTGAAGGGGTTAGTGCACCACGGCTAGCCGGGAGGGAGTCCGGGGAAAAGTCTGGACCTGCCAAAGAGGCAAGAGACTTTTTCTTCCCTCTTTGTTTCCTGGTGCGTGAGGAGAGGGGTTTAAGAACGCTGCTTAAAGGAACTCCAGAGACGGGCGCGAGCCGCGGCTAAAAGCGCGGACCCCAGAGACGGGTGCGAGCCGTGGCTGAAAGCGCGGACCCCAGAGGCGGGCGGGAGACGATAAGGCTGCTGCTGCCGCCACCAAGGGGCCTGTGTGCGAGCACAGGTCACTCTCCACACCCCTCTTCCGCGGAGCCTGTGCAGCCCGCCACTGCCAGGTTCCCGGGATCCAGGGACAACTTCCCCGGGAGAACGCACGGCGGGCCTCAGGCTGGTGCAAAGACACGCCGGACTTTGCCGCCGCAGGCCCGCCCAGCGCTCCGTGCCCCTCCCTCCCCGCCGGCCGGAGTGCGCCAGAGCCCCCGAATCAGCGGCTCCTTTAACCCCGTCCTGTCTGAGCAAAAAATAGACGCCCTCCAGCGACCTACACGCAGAGGCAGGGCCAAATCCAAAGCTGAGCCCCTGTGAGCTGTGAGAACAAAGAAGAGAAAGGGAAATCTCTCCCAGCAGCCTCAGAAGCAGCGGATTAAAGCTCCACAATCAACTTGATATACCCTGCATCTGTGGAATACCTGAATAGACAACCAATCATCCCAAATTAAGGAAGTGGACTTTAGGAGCAAGATCTATGATTTTTTTCCCTATTCCTCTTTTTGTGAATGTGTATGTGTATGCTTCTGTGTGAGATCTTGTCTGTACAGTCTTGCTTCCACCATTTGTCCTAGGGTTCTTCCGTCCATGGTTTTTTTTTAAAATTTTTTCTTAATAATCAATTTTAATTTTAATAACGTTATTATACTTTACCTTCGTTCTTTCTTTCTTTCCTTCCTTCCTTCCCTCCTTTAGACAACGAATCATCCGAAATTGAGGAGGTGGTCTCTGACAGCAAGATTTATGATTTTTCCCCCTTTACCTCTTTTAGTGAGGGTGTATGTGTATGCTTCTGTGTAAGATTTTGTCTGTATAGCTTTGCTTCCGACATTTGTCCTAAGGTTCTATCCGTCCCTTTTTTTTTAAATAAGAATTTTTTAATTCAATAACTTTATTATACTTTATTTTATTTTTACTGTATCTTCTTTCTTTCTTTTTTCCTTCTTTCCCTCCTTCCTTCCTTCCTCCCTCCCTCCCTCCCTCCTTTCTTTCCTTCTTTGCTTCTTTCTTTCTTCCTTCCTTCCTTCCTTCCTTCCTTCCTTCCCTCCTTTCCTTCTTTCTTTCCTCATACTTCTACTAATTCCCTCTACTTTTTCTCCCTTTTATTCTGAGCCGTGTGGATGAAAGGCTCTTGGTGCTGCAGCCAGGAGTCAGGGCTCTGCCTCTGAGGTGGGAAAGCCAACTTCAGGACACTGGTCAACAAGAGACCTCCCAGCTCCACATAATATCAAACGGCGAAAATCTCCCAGAGACCTCCATCTTAACACCAGCACCCAGCTTCACTCAACGACCAGCAAGCCACAGTGCTGGACAACCTATGCCAAACAACTAGCAAACAGGAACACAACCCCACCAATTAGCAGAGAGGCTGCTTAAAATCATAATAAGGCCACAGACACCCCAAAACACACCACCAGACGTGAACCTACCCACTAGAGAGACAAGATCCAGCCTCATCCACCACAACACAGGCACTAGTCCCCTCCACCAGGAAGCCTACACAACCCACTGAACCAACCTTAGCCACTGGAGACAGACATCAAAAACAGCGGGAACTACGAACCTGCAGTCTGCAAAAAGGAGGCCCCAAACACAGTAAGATAAGCAAAATGAGAAGACAGAAAAACACACAGCAGATAAAGGACAAGATAAAAATGCACCAGACCTAACAAATTAAGAGTAAATAGGTAGTCTACCTGAAAAAGAATTCAGAATAATGATAGTAAGGATGATCCGAAATCTTGGAAATAGAATGGACAAAATGCAAGAAACAGTTAATAAGGACCTAGAAGAAATAAAGATGAAACAAGCAATGATGAACAACACAATAAATGAAATTAAAAGTACTCTAGATGGGATCAATAGCAGAATAACTGAGGCAGAAGAATGGATAAGTGACCTGGAAGATAAAATAGTGGAAATAACTACTGCAGAGCAGAATAAAGAAAAAAGAATGAAAAGAACTGAGGACAGTCTCAGAGACCTCTGGGACAACATTAAACGCACCAACATTCGAATTATAGGGGTTCCAGAAGAAGAAGAGAAAAAGAAAGGGACTGAGAAAATATTTGAAGAGATTATAGTTGAAAACTTCCCTAATATGGGAGAGGAAATAGTAAATCAAGTCCAGGAAGTACAGAGAGTCCCATACAGGATAAATAGAAGGAGAAATACGCCAAGACACATATTAATCAAACTGTCAAAAATTAAATACAAAGAAAGCATATTAAAAGCAGCAAGGGAAAAACAACAAATAACACATAAGGGAATCCCCATAAGGTTAACAGCTGATCTCTCAGCAGAAACCCTACAAGCCAGAAGAGAGTGGCAGGATATACTGAAAGTGATGAAGGAGAAAAACCTGCAGCCAAGACTACTCTACCCAGCAAGGATCTCATTCAGATTTGATGGAGAAATTAAAACCTTTACAGACAAGCAAAAGCTGAGAGAGTTCAGCACCACCAAACCAGCTTTACAACAAATGCTAAAATATCTTCTCTAGGCAAGAAACACAAGAGAAGGAAAAGACCTATAATAACGAACCCAAAACAATTTAGAAAATGGGAATAGGAACATACATATCGATAATTACCTTAAATGTAAATGGACTAAATGCTCCCACCAAAAGACACAGATAGGCTGAATGGATACAAAAACAAGACCCTTATATATGCTGTCTACAAGAGACCCACTTCAGACCTAGAGACACATACAGACTGAAAGTAAGGGGATGGAACAGATATTCCATGCAAATGGAAACCAAAAGAAAGCTGGAGTAACAATTCTCATATCAGACAAAATAGACTTTAAAATAAGGACTATTAAAAGAGACAAAGAAGGACACTACATAATGATCAAGGGATCGATCCAAGAAGAAGATATAACAATTGTAAATATTTATGCACCCAACATAGGAGCACCTCAATACATAAGGCAAATACTAACAGCCATAAAAGGGGAAATCGACAGTAACACATTCATAGAAGGGGACTTAAACACCCCACTTTCACCCATGGACAGATCATCCAAAATGAAAATAAATAAGGAAACACAAGCTTTAAATGATACATTAACAAGATTGACTTAATTGATATTTATAGGACACTCCATCCAAAAACAACAGAATACACATTTTACTCAAGTGCTCATGGAACATTCTCCAGGATAGATCATATCTTGGGTCACAAATCAAGCCTTGGTAAATTTAAGAAAATTGAAATTGTATCAAGTATCTTTTCTGACCACAACGCCATGAGACTAGATATGAATTACAGGAAAAGATCTGTAAAAAATACAAACACATGGAGGCTAAACAATACACTACTTAATAATGAAGTGATCACTGAAGAAATCAAAGAGGAAATCAAAAAATACCTAGAAACAAATGACAATGGAGACACAACGACCCAAAACCTATGGGATGCAGCAAAAGCAGTTCTAAGGGGGAAGTTTATGGCAATACAAGCCCACCTTAAGAAGCAGGAAACATCTCGAATAAACAAACTAACCTTGCACCTAAAGCAATTAGAGAAAGAAGAACAAAAATCCCCAAAATTAGCAGAAGGAAAGAAATCATAAAAGTCAGATCAGAAATAAATGAAAAAGAAATGAAGGAAACAATAGCAAACATCAATAAAACTAAAAGCTGGTTCTTTGAGAAGATAAACAAAATAGATAAACCACTAGCCAGCCTCATCAAGAAAAAAAGGGAGAAGACTCAAATCAATAGAATTAGAAATGAAAAAGGAGAAGTAACAACTGACACTGCAGAAATAAAAGAGATCATGAGAGATTACTACAAGCAACTCTATGCCAATAAAATGGACAATCTGGAAGAAATGGACAAATTTTTAGAAATGCACAACCTGCCAAGACTGAATCAGGAAGAAATAGAAAATATGAACAGACCAATCACAAGCACTGAAATTGAAACTGTGATTAAAAATCTTCCAACAAACAAAAGCCCAGGACCAGATGGCTTCACAGGCGAATTCCATCAAACATTTAGAGAAGAGCTAACACCTATCCTTCTCAAACTCTTCCAAAATATAGCAGAGGGAGGAATACTCCCAAACTCCTTCTACGAGGCCACCATCACCTTGATACCAAAACCAGACAAGGATGTCACAAAGAAAGAAAACTACAGACCAATATCACCGATGAACATAGATGCAAAAATCCTCAACAAAATACTAGCAAACAGAATCCAACAGCACATTAAAAGGATCCTACACCATGATCAAGTGGGGTTTATTCCAGGAATGCAAGGATTCTTCAATATACGCAAATCTATCAATGTGACAAACCATATTAACAAATTGAAGGAGAAAAACCGTATGATCATCTCAATAGATGCAGAGAAAGCTTTTGACAAAATTCAACACCCATTTATGATAAAAACCCTACAGAAAGTAGGCATAGAGGGAACTTTCCTCAACATAATAAAAGCCGTATATGACAAGCCCACAGCAAACATCATCCTCAATGGTGAAAAACTGAAAGCATTTCCACTAAGATCAGGAACAAGACAAGGTTGCCCACTCTCACCACTCTTATTCAACAGAGTTTTGGAAGTTTTAGCCACAGCAATCAGAGAAGAAAAGGAAATAAAAGGAATCCAAATCGGAAAAGAAGAAGTAAAGCTGTCACTGTTTGCAGATGACATGATCCTATACATAGAGAATCCTAAAGATGCTACCAGAAAACTACTAGAGCTAATCAATGAATTTGGTTAAGTGGCAGGATACAAAATTAATGCACCGAAGTCTCTGGCATTCCTATATACTAATGATGAAAAATCTGAAAGTGAAATCAAGAAAACACTCCCATTTACCATTGCAACAAAAAGAATAAAATATCTAGGAATAAACCTACCTAAGGAGACAAAAGATCTGTATGCAGAAAATTATAAGACACTGATGAAAGAAATTAAAGATGATACAAATAGATGGACAGATATACCATGTTCTGGGATTGGAAGAATCAACATTGTGAAAATGACCCTACTACCCAAAGCAATCTATAGATTCAATGCAATCCCTATCAAACTACCACTGGCATTTTTCACAGAACTAGAACAAAAAATTTCACAATTTGTATGGAAACACAAAAGACCCCGAATAGCCAAAGCAATCTTGAGAACGAAAAAAGGAACTGGAGGAATCTGGCTCCCTGACTTCAGACTATACTACAAAGCTACAGTTATCAAGACGGTATGGTACTGGCACAAAAACAGAAAGATAGATCAATGGAACAGGATAGAAAGCCCAGAGATAAACCCACGCACATATGGACACCTTATCTTTGATAAAGGAGGCAGGAATGTACAGTGGAGAAAGGACAGCCTCTTCAATAAGTGGTGCTGGGAAAACTGGACAGGTACATGTAAAAGTATGAGATTAGATCACTCCCTAACACCATACACAAAAATAAGCTCAAAATGGATTAAAGACCTAAATGTAAGGCCAGAAACTATCAAACTCTTAGAGGAAAACATAGGCAGAACACTCTATGACATAAATCACAGCAAGATCCTTTCTGACCCACCTCCTAGAGTAATGAAAATAAAAACAAAAATAAACAAATGGGACCTAATGGAACTGCAAAGCTTTTGCACAGCAAAGGAAACCATAAACAAGACCAAAAGACAGCCCTCAGAATGGGAGAAAATATTTGCAAATGAAGCAACCGACAAAGGATTAATCTCCAAAATTTACAAGCAGCTCATGCAGCTCAATAACAAAAAAACAAACAACCCAATCCAAAAATGGGCAGAAGACCTAAATAGACATTTCTCCAAAGAAGATATACAGACTGCCAACAAACACATGAAAGAATGCTCAACATCATTAATCATTAGAGAAATGCAAATCAAAACTACAATGAGATATCATCTCACACCAGTCAGAATGGCCATCATCAAAAAATCTAGAAACAATAAATGCTGGAGAGGGTGTGGAGAAAACGGAACACTCTTGCACTGCTGGTGGGAATGTGAATTGGTTCAGCCACTATGGAGAACAGTTTGGAGGTTCCTTAAAAAACTACAAATAGAACTACCATATGACCCAGCAATCCCACTACTGGGCATATACCCTGAGAAAACCAAAATTCAAAAAGAGTCATGTACCAAAATGTTCATTGCAGCTCTATTTACAATAGCCCAGAGATGGAAACAACCTAAGTGTCCATCATCGGATGAATGGATAAAGAAGATGTGGCACATATATACAATGGAATATTACTCAGCCATAAAAAGAAACGAAATTGAGCTATTTGTAATGAGGTGGATAGACCTAGAGTCTGTCATACAGAGTGAAGTAAGTCAGAAAGAAAAAGACAAATACCGTATGCTAACACATATATATGGAATTTAAGAAAAAAAATGTCATGAAGAACCTAGTGGTAAGGCAGGAATAAAGACGCAGACCTTTTAGAGAACGGACTTGAGGTTATGAGGAGGCGGAATGGTGAGCTGTGACAGGGCGAGAGAGAGTCATGGACATATACACACTAACAAACGTAGTAAGGTAGATAGCTAGTGGGAAGCAGCCGCATGGCACAGGGATATTGGCTTGGTGCTTTGTGACAGCCTGGAGGGGTGGGATAGGGAGGGTGGGAGGGAGGGAGATGCAAGAGGGAAGACATATGGGAACATATGTTTATGTATGACTGATTCACTTTGGTATAAAGCAGAAACTAACACACCATTGTAAAGCAATTATACCCCAATAAAGATGTTAAAAAACAAACAAACAAACAAAAAAAACCAGTGCTAGTTTCTGAATTTAAGTGTTGGACAGTGGGAAGGGATATTTGGAGTAGGCCACACAAGGTGGAGGTATTTCCTATGTTCTCTGTATATTTCCCAGATTCCTTGCATTTAGGGGTCCCACTGTATGATTAGTTCTGACCAATGGGCTATAAGCAGAAATACCAAAGTATTTAAGAACTGATCCACAGCCCCCAGTTCTCTACTTCCCTGAGAGGTGACCTGGAAGCCAACTTTTGAAATGGTGGTGTCACAGGTGTGAAGGTGCTGGCTCGCTGAGTCACTGCACATAAAACCTTATTCAGACCCCTGTGATCTTGTCCTTTGAAATAAAAGGCTTTTGCTTTAGTCTCTCAGGCTTCCCTTGAATCTCAAAAGGCTGACCCAAGACTTAACAATTAGGAATGTGAAGATGTAGAAACAAAGAATAGCTGTTGAGCCGGGAAACTGGTAACAGTTTAGACTATAAATCCACCACGTACTCCCAGCTCTCTGAAAGATACAGCTAAAGGCCTGACATACATTCCTGAGTTGTTTTTATAGGAAGCAAACCCCCACCAGATGAAAACTGTTGACAGCAAGAACACAGACCCTAGACTGGTTGAAACCAGAAGGCTGATGATGCTTGAAATTTCACCTTGATGTCAACCAATCCAAGAATTTTTCACAAGCTGATCATTCACCCTGCATCCCCCTCCCTCACACTGCCTTTAAAACCCCCTCCCTGAAATTCATCAGGGAGTTCTGGTCTTTTGAGCGTGAGCTGCCCATTCTCCTTGCTTGGTGCCCTGCAATAAAGGCTGTACTTTCCTTCACCAGAACCCAGTGTCAATAGATTGGCTTTATTGCATGTGGGCAAATGGACCCAAGTTTGGTTCTGTAACACATGTAGGACAGCTATGCTGCAGGTCTGATGAGTATCATAATTAGCATTAGTCAGAAATCAACTTTTGGATTTTTAGGCCACCGAAATTTCAGGGTTAATTTGTTACTGTGGAATACTCTGACTGATAATGTCATCACAGGGTTGTTGAGAGGAGCTGATGGAGCCCAAAGTCTTCTTTGCACAGTGCTTTGTAGTTTTCTACCATAAAGAAAGAATTGCTCTCACTGAAGGATTGCCAAACCTGCACTGTCAGGCAAAATATCCACTAAATGACCCCTGTGGAGAGTCCAGATGGCTAATTCAAGGAGAAGAAGCCCATCCTGTGTTTCTTTTAGTGTCAGAGTTTCATGCTGCCACCTGCCTCAAGAAGGTAGCCTATTCTTTTTTTTTTTTTTTGCAGTACACGGGCCTCTCACTGTTGTGGCCTCTCCCGTTGTGGAGCACAGGCTCTGGATGCGCAGGCTCAGCGGCCATGGCTCACGGGCCCAGCCGCTCCGTGGCATGTAGGATCTTCCCAGACCAGGGCACGAACCCGTGTCCCCTGCATCGGCAGGCGGACTCTCAACCACTGCGCCACCAGGGAAGCCCGTGTAGCCTATTCTTTTTGCTGAGGGTTCCTCTGCAGCCCTGTGGTGAGGATCACTTTTGGCACTGGAGACCACCTTTTAAGATTTGAAGCAAGAGGCCCTGGTCTCTTGGTCACTGCCCTCCTGCCCCCCCCCCACCCTCACTCCCACCAACTGCCTGCAAGACTATCACAGTTTCAGAGGCTAGAGAACCATGATGAGACTCCAGGGCACTGGGATGACTGCCCACCTTGGAGAGGCCACTTGTGCACATGTTCTTACCAAAGGCCTTTTCTACCACATTCATCCCCAGAATCAACCTTTTTTTTTCATGTTTAAACAATTTTGTTTAATACCCTCACCAGTGAGGAACAGAGAAGCTGGTTGATTTCACTCCCACAGAGCAGAAGATAATATATCTGCCTTCTCTTTGAATTTAAATAGATTTGACCCAAGTCCTATGTGAATATATGTCCTTGTCAGCCTTCTTTGTAATTGAGAGGCTTCTAAGGGAGTCTGACTTCAGCCATTAGTAACTATGAGAAAAATTAAAGTTTAGATTTCATAAGTTATTTAAAAAATTTATACCAGACTTAGCTCATAATTTAATATACTGCTATTATTAATACAGATATAGAGCTTTCTAGAACCCAATGATTCCCTTTGGAAGTAAACTGGAGCTAAAACTGCAAGTTACATTTGTTTAATTTTTTTCTTCCTTGTTATTAATAGCCAAAGTTATAGCCATTCAGTAAACAGAGTATGATGGTGAAGCATATGAACCCTGAGTCTGAATGACCTGGGTTCAAATCGAGTCTCCTCCATTTACTGTGTGATCTTGGCCACATTACTTAACCTCTCTGCATCTCCACTCTCAAACTGTAAAAGGGAACTAATAAGACAGTCTTCCTCAGAGAGATGTCGTGTAGACTTCATCTTTATTAATGTTCTCAGAACTGTGCCTTGAACATGGAAGCATCGGCAGCTGCTTTTATTGTTATTGTTATGTTGGAAATATAGAAAAAAAAAGTATAGAATGGTTTATGGTTGGTTGTTATGGGAGAAATGAGGAAGTTAGAATGTCCCCACCCCCATTCAACTTTCATTACTACTTCACACTCTAATTGCAATATTAAAGGCAAAAACATGCAGAAGTTCCCCTGCTCTGTGGGTGTCTGTGTTGTGTATGTGTTTGCCCATGTGTGAATGCACACACACACAAATGGGTGCTCTGCAGAGCCTGGAAGTGGCAGGGGAGATGCACGTATCTTCAGTAGGTCTGAAGGCTGCTGCGGGTGTAAAGAGCAGTGATCGACTGTCTGCTCGGTAGCCCCTGGGCTGAAGCGGGGACGGCAAATAAGATATGGTTATCTCCCCCGTATTTAGACAAGGTGGTTGGGGTAGATGGTGGAACAGTAGGCACGTCAGTAATTGTAACGGGGGAAAGGCCTCCTGCTAGTGTCAGAAAGTGAGGGGATCAGGGAACAAGAATGGGGATCCTTCTTTGTCAGCTGCGTGAGACTTTTCACTCTGGGGAGGCAGGTAAGCTCAGATCTACACTTGTAAAGAGCTTCTCAAATCTTATTTCTAGTCCTTTTGGGCTGTAAGATCGTGTGTTCATTGTCAGGGTTGGGGGGCTCTGCCTGGACCTGCTCTGGGAGCATGGCAAGGCAGGGGTGTTTCTCCAGAGCCGGCAACCTCACCCTGTATTGCAGCGTTGGAATGCAATTTGCAGAGCTTGGAGGCAAAGTCCAGTGTAACCTCGGGTACCCTTGGAGCGGCAGGAAATGGTGAAAATCAGATTGGGGAATCTTGCTTGCTGTATTGCGGCGGGAGCAGGACAGGCATGCCTTTTCTTGTGTGCTAAACTTTGTTACTCCACAGGCATAAATGGTGTGGTGTGGACGGATCTTCAGCCTAGCATCTGTCATCTGGGAGGGAAACACTGTCAGGCACGTTATTAGTCACATGGGGATTAGCTGAGTGGAGGGATAAACCAGGCATGGCATTTTCCAGTGCTGCTCGGACAGTGGGGGAGAACTTTTTCAGTTGTGCAGAGGTGCTGCTGCCAGAAGCTTCAGACGTAGCTGTTAGAAAACTACTGACCCAATACAAGATCTATTTATCTATTTTAAAAGAGCCTAGATAATAAACTCTCACATTTGTGAAGGATGCTACATTTTTGAAAGGACTTTTAGTGTCTTACATGATTCTCACACAAACTTATGAGGCCTCCAAGCAGGTATTACTGCCCAATTCTGTGGATGTGAAGAGTTTTGTGTGGAGTACTGGATTAAACTGTGCAACCACTGTGAGTCACTTATTGCTATGTGCCTCGGTTTCCATGTCTGTAACGGGCAGGATAATTCTTTGTTGAGGTACCGTCCTGTGCACTGTAAGATGTTTAGCAGCATCTCTGGCCTCTACCCACTAGATGCTTAGTAGCAACCCCTTCCCCAGTAGTGACAACCAAAAATGTCTCCAGGCATTGCCAGGCTGCCCCCTGGGGAGTAACCTCTGGTCTAGATAATACCATATTAATTCACTAGCTGATCTGGATTTTAATTTTTCTACATATCTGCCACTGGGAGTTACAGGGGACAGACAATTTGCTCTGTCAAAGATTACCAAGCAGTCAATTTTACTGAGCATTTTTATAATGATAGCTGACATTTGTTGAGTACCTATCACGTCCTTGGCACCTGCTGGGCATGTCTTATACAGATGTGGGTATTAGGTTTTTCTTTCTTTCTTGATCTTCATTTTAAAGATAGGGAAGCAGAGGCTCAGAGATGATATGCAGTTTTATTGATGTAAACTGGGATTTGAATATGGATTTCTGATTCTATAAACCCTCACTCTTTAATTTTGGCATGGTTAAGGGTGGGGTAGGAGCCAAACTGCCTGGGTTCAAATCCTGGCAGATGAGCTCTGTAACCTTAGGTGGGCTATTTAGTTTCTGGCCAAGCCTGTGAAGTCACTATTACTATTAGCTTGATTTTACTTATGAGGAAATTGAGGCATCAAGAGATTAAGTGACTTAATGTTTGTAAAGTGCTTAGAGTGAGTGCTATAGTGACTGAGTGCTATATAAGTGTCTATTAAAAAATAAAACAAAGCACTGAGCTGATCTCCCTGTGCTATGCAGCTGCTTCCACCTAGAGGGGTGGGAATGGGAGGGTGGGAGGGAGGGAGACGCAAGAGAGACGAGATATGGGAACATATGTATAACTGATTCACTTTGTTATAAAGCAGAAACTAACACACCATTGTAAAGCAATTATACTCCAATAAAGATGTTAAAAAAATAAAACAAAAATAAAACAAAGAGGTGGATGGACCTAGAGTCTGTCATACAGAGTGAAGTAAGTCAGAAGGAGAAAAGCAAACACTGTGTGCTAACACATGTACATGGAATCTAAAAAAAAATAATGATTCTGAAGAACCTAGGAGCAGGACAGGAGTAAAGACGCAGATGTAGAGAATGGACTTGAGGACACGGGAAGGGGGAAGGGTAAGCTGGGATGAAGTGAGAGAGTGGCATGGACATACATACACTACCAAATGTAAAATAGATAGCTAGTGAGAAGCAGCCGCATCGCACAGAGAGATCAGCTCGGTGCTTTGTGATCACCTAGAGGGGTGGGATATGGAGGGTGGGAGGGAGATGCAAGAGGGAGGGGATATGGGGATATATGTATACATATAGCTGATTCACTTTGTTGTACAGCAGAAACTAACACAACACTGTAAAGCATTTATACTCCAATAAAGATGTAAAACAAAAACAAAAACACAATATTGGTTGAAAAAAATAAACTGCACAAATTAAAAAAAAATACAACGAAGAATCTCTCTATGCCTGGTTCTGTTAGTAGAACTCTGGTAGAGTCACAGAGAAAATAAAAGGCCTGGTTTCTGGCTACTTGGAGCATGTAGAGTGGCTGGCAGGAGGCGGGCCCTGTGAACATGGTCCTGCAGAAGATGGGTGCTCCCGCCAGATCCCGCCTTGTGCCTTTGACCACTCTTTAGCATCTGATTTCTTCTACTTCTAATGGCCACACCTATGCCTTTCTGCAGTGACCCACTTTTGGGCTTTGCTCACAGGTACAGAGTGCTGGGAGTGACATTGCTGGGAGTTCACATCCCCCCACCCAGGCCTAGAGCAATGCCACTTACCTTGGGACATGAAAGTTCAGATGCTTTCATGCAAGTCAGGATAAATGCTAAGATGTAAGTCATACTCCAGAATCAGACCACAGGATCAGGCTGAGTGGGTCTTGTCCTGAAATCATGCTCTTTCTTGGTTTCTCCCTGATCTGTGTCCTTCTTCCCCCACTCTCTTCCTGGTTCTCCTGGGAGCACTTCCCACAAATTCATGGCACAGATGTCTTGCTTTATGGGAGTCCACCCTTAGACAGGCCCCAGGGTTAGGGTGGCCCATGAGCAGAGGGACTACTTCTCAACTCTCTTTGGTTCACACACATCATTTATTTGTTATGGCTGCCCTCTAGGCAAATGTTTGATAAACAGGCTCCAACCTGAAGACAAGAGAGTTCGAACTGTGAAGTGTGGATCCTGAGTGCATGGACATCTAGAGGGAGGCCATTCTGGACCAGGTTGGTCGGGGAAGAAGAACAGGAGATCAGAGGGGCTGGGGCTGGCAGGGAGGGTGGCACCAGGTGGAAGCCACTGAAATGATCTCCTTCCTGTTGAGCTAAGGAGCCTCTGGGGATGTGTGATCTGGTGATGTAGAAATCCGAAATGTGTGCACCTGATTTTAGTCCTCTCTTGGCATTTGCTTAAAACAAATTGAGCCTGAAGTAACACCTCACAGTGCTCTCTCAGAAAGGAGTGCCCATGGGGGCCAGGCCCTCGGGTTCCACTCGGGACCCTGGTACCATCCTCCGCCCTCAGCACAGCCCTTTCTGCCATGGTGCCTCCTGAGGGGTGGGAGTGAGTAATGTGGTGAGGCTGTGGAGATTTGGGGCTTCAGTTCCGTGCAAGCTTGCTATTTGCTGTGGTGAGTCCTTTGGAAATATAAAAATCCTTTCCTCACGTTGACAGTTACCCCCAGTGCATCTGCTCTGTGTTAGACTCAAACCCACAGCTGGGCTGGGGGAGCATCTTGAGTGTGTGTGGAGGCTGCCCCAGAGTTCACGCTGGGACTGAGAGACCAGGTCTCCTGACTCTCAAACCACGGCTGTTATCGTTACAGCTATATTTATTTATTTGCTTAAATTCCTAACGTTAGACTTCCTTAAGCTATGGCACCAAGGATGCTAAGCTCATTTTTCTCTTTTCTTTCCCTCTTCAAATATCTACTCTGTGCCAGGTCCTGGGTTACATGGATGTGTAAGCTTACAAGAGTTGCATAAGGGCAACACCCCTAGGGGCTACATAAGTGCTCAGGACTTCCCTGTGAATGTGGTCTTGGATACACAGGGAGGTGGGAGTCATAGGAGGCCTCTGGAAAATGCTGTGTAGCCAGGCTTTCAACCAGTGGTGATGGTGATACAATAGTGGCTTATGGAGCAACCCCACTTGAGCTTGGCTTGGTTTGGGTCACACATTGTTTGGAACATTTTGAACTAGCTGCCAACTTTTATAATTTGGGGCTTTCACATTGCATCCAGGTTCCCAGTGTGTCTTGGAAAAAAAGTTGGTAATACTAGGCCTGTATTCCACTCTTGGTCTGAGTAGAAGTTGCTTCCTCTAAGTCAGAGCACACCCATGCCAGTTTACTCCAGTCCCCACCACTCCCTGTGACCTTACACCTGACCTTTGTCACCCTTTCTGTCCAGTCTGGAGATTGTGGGCAGTACAGCATCAGGACCAAGAGCATGGGCTTGGTAGCCAGGTTGCCTATTCAAGACCCTGCCTTTCCACGTCCCTGCCATGTGGCCTTGGGCTAGTTACTTTATCTTTCTGTGCTGTAGGTTTCTTATGTGAAAAATGAGGCTAAGAGTAGAGCCCACCATAGGTTGTTGAGGGAATACATGAGTTATTATTTACAAACAGCTTAGAACTGATCCTGGCACACTGTCCATACTCAGTAATACTACCTCTCCCCCTTATCAGTCCTCCACCCATCTGAAGACTGTGGCTGCTACAGGAAACCACTCTATCGTGGTCTCCTTGGGACTTTTGTAGGATCTGGAAGTAATGATTGAGCTTGTTTGAGCTACATCCTGAGCCCCTGGGGAAAAAAGAGAACCTCTCTGAGTTTAAATCCCTTTTGGGGAACTGAGGGGTAATGGTATAATATGGATTTGTGTCTGGATGCCAAAGGGGACTTGAAAGCATGGGACTGACATGTAGAAGCTCAGGAAATAACCATAGTGAAGAATCAGGTTAAAAAGAAAGTTTCTACTGACTTGCTCTCAGAAGGATCAAATAAAATGCTGCTTCTGGAAATGAACAAATCCATTTCCTTACAAAGCTGTCATCTCTTCTGGTCCTGGAAGGAAAAAGGAAGATAAGAAACAGCAGTGAAGACTGACAGTTTGTTCGTTGCTATTCTGGCGGCATCCCCTCCTTATGCATTCCCATCCATCTCATCCCACCCTAGTCAGTATATTTTCAACAGGCAGTGATGGAAAAATGTCTGTGTACTCCAGTTTTATTGTAGTCAGGCAGCATTTATGGGTTTGACATTCAACTGACCATGGCAGGAAGTCTAGAAGCAATTATAACTGACACCTGCTCTATCTGTGCTCTGGGCAGCCAGTGACTGATTCCAGGCCTCCCGGACTTGAGTGTGTTTCCTATCAGCTCAGAATGATAGCAGTGGCACCTCGCTTCCTCGCTATCTGAAAGAACTCATGGCACTTTCCTCTGAAAACCTTCAAATTATTGGCATTTCTTTTAGTGAAGATATCAAATTAGTGACTGGAATGGAAAATGTAGAAGATGGTTATTGTTGACATTAAAGGAAAAGTTTAAACCACTTCCACCAACCATGGCTCATAACTGGAAAGTATTTGAGTAGAGAAAACTATCTATCTAAAAGTGAACAGAATCTGAATTTAGACAGACAATATTTGGCCATGAATGTGCCAAGACTGAGGCTGGAGAAAGGACACAGTCTCTGTAGCAGTGATTTCCACCCATGATGGGTCTGCTATTGTGCAAAATGATTTTTGATTCTGGGCAAATCTCTACTTCCACTTGCTCTAATGCTTTGCCAGAGAGCTGAGGGATTCTGGGATGGTGGGGGAACCTGGGAGCTGGGCTGACCTCAGGAAATCATGTGTAAAGGGCTTTTTCTCACCTGGGGACAGACCAGGTTCACAGCTGTTCTGTGTAATAACAACTGGGTTTTTGCTTCTGAGCCTTGGCAATCCTGAGTCCTGAAAGAAAATGAAGGTAAGAAACATGTCAAGGAGCTCAGGGCACTTGGCTGCCGCCCTGCATGGCTTCGTGTTATTTGGCCTGAGTTTACACTCCTTCTGTTTTACGTGGAGCCAAAAAGAGCTATACAGAAGGCCAGATGGGCCACGGGCACCTACGTGGACAGCTCGGGGCTAGGCAAGGCAGGGGAGAGAGGAGGGGAGGGGAGGGTAGCAGTACAGAGGCTCCTGGCTGGGAGATTAAATACATGTGTTTTGGAAGCAGCTCTGCTGAGTGGTGGGGTAGTTAGGGTCAGGACTGGGGGCCACCACCGTGGTTTCCCTTTGGCCAGAGAACAAATGGCTTCTGGGCCCAGAATTTAAGTTACACGTGTCCCTGAATCTCAAAATAAGAGTTGGGCTGAAAGTGCTTAAGAACAAGGAAGAAACTTGGTTTGTGAATTCACTCTCTGCTTCAGACATTTCAAAGGGCTTCATGCTTGCACATTTCAAAACTCAAAGCACAGCAGGGAAAGCTAAAGATGCTGTCTTCCTCCTTGTTCCTCTTATCTGGCTTTCATGGATTTCCAAGGGGCCCCCCTGAGCTGATGCCATTTAAGTCAAGTCCCTAGTTCTGAGGGACTTGCTGTGCTTCTTTCTTTTGTAGGAAGGCTGGATTTCTTATCTGGTGACAAAATGCAAAATGTTGAGGTCCATGAACCTGCATCATTTTCCCATGACCTTTTGTGCCCTTCCCTCTGGATTCACCACTCACCTGTAAGCGCTGAACTACTTATGTCCTGAGATTATTTTCCTCCGTAGCAAGAAACATATGAATATTTTGTTAGAACCTTTCTGTGTTCTGGGTTCCTATTTGCTTCTTTTTTTCCAACCTCAACCTTCCTACTTGCCATGGTTTGCAAACTCCAATATCAATAGGCCCAGGCAGGTAACATCAATGAGTACGGTAGCTGTAAGTGGTAATATGGAGTGGTGGGGACTGTAGCTACCACGTGCTGCCTAAATGGGATAACTCCATCTCATTGTTGCCACCTGAGAATAATGGGCTGGTCTTGCAAGGAGTCCATATTTTTATGCAAAACCTCCTAATTACACATAAAATGAATTCAACATCGTGATAAACACTCAATGAGCCAAAGTAAGCACGTTTGTCAGATGGTGAGTTTTTAATTTCTACTCTGGAAATTGGAACAATTGGAGGGTGTTTGAGGGAGGAGGGACATAATCCAAATGGCCATGGATGAGATGAAGAGGGGGTGACTGGTTATGAAATGGTCTCTAACCATTCTAGAAAATAATGACAAAGAGGACCTGGATTTGAGAAATAGTTCTGAAACAGAATCCACACTGCTCAGAAAATTATTGGGTTTGGGGAAGGGCAAAGAGGGATAGATTGAGATTGGCCCTGATGTACAGTTCTGTCTTGACTTTGGCTTATGAATGTTTTCAGTGCCTTGACCTTTGGTCCACAATCAGTCCTGCTAACACCCTTTTATGCTGCCTAGTTCTCATACCCTGGCCTAGTTCCCTTAATTCATTGTTGCTGCCATTCTGGGAGCAGCCACCAAACCCAAGCACTTTTTGCAAAGATAGTAACATATCCCTCTACCACAAAGAGCAGGAAGTTTTAGGATGTTGGATCTGAGATACCATGGAAAGCAAATTTGTTATCTTCCATGGTGCACAAAACATTCTGTCACAGCTAGGACTGATAATAATCCCTTAGTTTCCTAAATTGCTTTACTGCTGTTTTTTTAATTAAGGCCCATTAACTTGTCATATATTGATAACAAGGATGATCCTGAAATAGATGGATAAATTAAAGCTGTCTTTCGTTCCATGCTTTTATATAAATGTGTTAATTACTTTTGTCATTAGGGAGACTGATGGAGGGATGGAGAAATATCAAACGGATTGTTGACAAAGTGTTGGTGTTTGCAGCTGTTAACGCAGTGCGTGTTGGATACAATCCTTCACCCTTTAATTTCACAGCTGGCACTAAGGGGCCAAGCTAGGATTTCTTGTACTAATAGTCCACATCGCAGAGGCTAATGGAAGGCATGGTGGACCTACTATTCTGTTGAAGCAGCTACACACTGGCATGTATAGGAGACCAGATGTGGTGTTCAGATGGGATTTTGTTTTGAAGGCACACAGCTCCCACACTAGTTTTTTAAATAAAATAATTATGGGCTAACATTTAAAGATAGAGAAATATAACATGAAAATCTGGATTTCTCGTTTTTGAAAGAAGTCTGAAGGTCTGACATCCTTGGGCCTGTATTCCTGGGTGGCAGTGTGGGCCATGGAGGGGCTGCTGCTTTAAAGGGCCATGTGCTCAGTGGTTTACCACGCTCCTCACCACTCCCTTTTGCCCCTTGCTCACAGAAACTGAGTGTCAATTGCTATTTGTCATTATACTGTGTGTTTTTATGGTTGTATTAGGGAACAAATGAAAAGCTTTCTGGTGTCTATCTCTATACAAAGCAGAAGAACAAAATGTAGGTCATGCTGCATCAGGGTTTTTCAAGAGAATTGAGAGAGAGCATGTATCTGTAAGGAACTGAAGGCTGAAGCTGGTCTGCTGTTTGTACAAAGCTAAGAGCAGTCACTGATGACCCCTGTTAGAGGGAATCTTTGCTTTCTCGTCACATGTGGCTATGCCTAAAGGAGTCTGGAAATGTAGGAAGAGAATTCCAGAAAACAGGTTGGAATGGTACATAATACACTGGGTCAATTTATCAAAGGCTGTTTATTTGTTTTGTTTTTGAATTTTATTTTATCTTTTTAAACAGCAGTTTCTTATTAGTTATCCATTTTATACATATTAGTGTATACACATCAATCCCAATCTCACAATTCATCACACCACCACCACCCCTGCTGCTTTCCCACCTTGGTGTCCATACATCGGTTCTGTACATCTGTGTCTCAATTTCTGCCCTGCAAACTGGTTCATCTGTACCATTTTTTCTAGGTTCCACATATATCCATTAATATACGATATTTGTTTTTCTCTTTCTGACTTACTTCACTCTGTATGACAGTCTCTAGATCCATCCACGTCTCTACATATGACTCAATTTCGTTCCTTTTTATGGCTGAGTAATAGTCCATTGTATATATGTACCACATCATCTTTATCCATTCATCTGTTGATAGGCATTTAGGTTGCTTCCATGTCCTGCCTATTGTAAATAGAGATGCAATGAACATTGGGGTACATGTGTCTTTTTGAATTATGGTTTTCTCTGGGTATATGCCCAGTAGTGGGATTGCTGGGTCATATGGTAGTTCTATTTTTACTTTTTTAAGGAACCTCCATACTGTTCTCCATAATGGCTGTATCAATTTACATTCTTACCAACAGTGCAAGAGGGTTCCCTTTTCTCCACACCCTCTCCAGCATTTGTACTTTGTAGATTTTCTGATGATGCCCATTCTAACTGGTGTGAGGTGATACCTCATTGCAGTTTTGATTTGCTTTTCTCTAATAATTAGTGATGTTGAGAAGCTTTTCATGTGTCTCTTGGTCATCTGTATGTCTTCTTTGGAGAAATGTCTATTAGGTCTTCTGCCTATTTTTGGATTGCGTTGTTTTTTTTTTTAATATTGAGCTGCATGAGCTGTTTATATATTTTGGAGATTAATTCTTTGTTCGTTGATTTGTTTGCAAATATTTTCTCCCATTCTGAGGGTTGTCTTTTCGTCTTATTTGTAGTTTCCTTTGCTTTGCAAAAGATTTTAAGTTTCATTAGGTCCCATTTGTTTATTTTTGTTTTTATTTCCATTACTGTAGCAGGTGGATCAAAAAAGATCTTGCTGTGATTTATGTCAAAGAGTGTTCTTCCTATGTTTTCCTGTAAGAGTTTTATAGTGTCCGGACTTACATTTAGGTCTCTAATCCATTTTGAGTTTATTTTTGTGTGTGGTATAGGGAGTGTTCTAATTTCTTTCTTTTAAATATAGCTGTCCAGTTTTCCCAGCACCACTTATTGAAGAGACTGTCTTTTCTGGATTGTATATCCTTGCCTCCTTTGTCACAGATTATTTGACCATAGGTTCATGGGTTTATCTCTAGGCTTTCTGTCCTGTTCCATTGATCTATATTTCTGTTTTTGTGCCAGTACCATATTATCTTGATTACTGTTGCTTTGTAGTATAGTCTGAAGTCATGGAATCTGATTCCTCCAGATCCGTTTTTTCCCTCAAGACTGCTTTGGCTATTCGGGGTCTTTGTGTCTCCATACAGATTTTAAGATTTTTTTGTTCTAGTTCTGCAAAAAATGCCATTGGTAATTTGATAGGGATTGCACTGAATCTGTAGATTGCTTTGGGTAGAATAGTCATTTTCACAATATTGATTCTTCCAATCCAAGAACATGGTATATCTCTCCATCTGTTGGTACCATCTTTAATTTCTTTCATCAGTGTCTTATAGTTTTCTGCATGCAGGTCTTCTGTCTCCCTAGGTAGGTTTATTCCTAAGTATTTTATTCTTTATGTTGCAGTGGTAAATGGGGGTGTTTCCTTAATTTCTCTTTCAGATTTTTCATCATTAGTGTATATGAATGCAAGAGATTTCTGTGCATTAATTTTGTATCCTGCAACTTTACCAAATTCATTGTTTCGCTCTAGTAGTTTTCTGGTGGCATCTTTAGGATTCTCTATGTATAGTATCATGTCATCTGCAAACAGTGACAGTTTTACTTCTTCTTTTCCAATTTGTATTCCTTTTATTTCTTTTTCTTCTCTGATTGCCGTGGTTAGGACTTCCAAAACTATGTTGAATAATAGTGGTGAGAGAGGACATCCTTATCTTGTTCCTGATTTTAGAGGAAATGCTTTCAGTTTTTCACCCTTGAGAATGATGTTTGCTGTGGGTTTGTCATATATGGCCTTTATTATGTTGAGGTAGGTTCCCTCTATGCCCACTTTCTGGAGAGTTTTTATCATAAATGAGTGTGGAATTCTGTAGAAAGCCTTTTCTGTGTCTATTGAGGTGATCATATGGTTTTTCTCCTTCAATTTGTTAATATGGTGTATCACATTGATTGATTTGCATGTATTGAAGAATCCTTGCATCCCTGGGAAAAATCCCACTTGATCATGGTATATGATCCTTTTAATGTGTTGTTGGATTCTGTTTGCTAGTATTTTGTTGAGGATTTTTGCATCTATATTCATCAGTGATATTGGTCTGTAATTTTCTTTTTTTTAAGTATGTTTGTCTGGTTTTGGTATCAGGGTGATGGTGGCTTCATAGAATGAGTTTGGGAGTGTTCCTTCCTCTGAAATTTTTTGGAAGAGTTTGAGAAGGATGGGTGTTAGCTCTTCTCTAAATGTTTGATAGAATTCACCTGTGAAGCCATCTGGTCCTGGACTTTTGTTTGTTGGAAGATTTTTTTTTTAACATCTTTATTGGAGTATAATTGCTTTACAATTGCTTTACAATGGTGTGTTAGTTTCTGCTTTATAACAAAGTGAATCAGTTATACATACAAATATGTTCCCATATGTCTTTCCTCTTGCGTCTCCCTCCCTCCCACACTCCCTATCCCACCCCTCTAGGTGGTCACAAACCACCTAGTTGATCTGTTGGAAGATTTTTAATCATAGTTTCAATTTCATTACTTGTGATTGGTCTATTCATATTTTCTGTTTCTTCCTGGTTCAGTCTTGGAATGTTATACCTTTCTAAGAATTTTTCCATTTCTTCCAGGTTGTCCATTTTATTGGTATAGAGTTACTTGTAGTAGTCTCTTAGGATGCTCTGTATTTCTGTGGTGTCTGTTGTAACTTCTCCTTTTTCATTTCTAATTTTATTGATTTGAGTCCTCTCCCTCTTTTTCTTGATGAGTCTGGCTAATGGTTTATCAATTTTGTTTATCTTCTCAAAGAATCAGCTTTTAGTTTTATTGATTTTTGCTCTTGTCTTCTTTTGTTTCTATTTCATTTATTTCTGCTCTGATCTTTATGATTTCTTTTCTTCTACTAACTTTGGGTTTTGTTTGTTCTTCTTTCTCTAGTTCCTTTAGGTGTAAAGTTAGGTTGTTTATTTGAGATGTTTGTTGCTTCTTGAGTTAGGATTGTATTGCTATATACTTCCCTCTGAGAACTGCTTTTGCTGCATCCCATAGGTTTTGGATTGTCATGTTTTTATTGTCATTTGTCTCTAGGTATTTTTTAATTTCCTCTTTGATTTCTTCAGTGATCTCTTGGTTATTTAGTAACATATTGTTTAGCCTGCATGTGTTCGTGTTTTTTACGTTTTTTTCCCTGTAATTGATTTCTAAACTCATAGCGTTGTGGTCAGAAAAGATGCTTGATATAATTTCAATTTTCTTAAATTTCCTGAGGCTTGATTTGTGACCCAAGATTTGAACTATCCTGAAGAATATTCCGTGCACACTTGAGAAGAAAGTGTAATCTGCTGATTTTGGATGGAATGTCCTATAAATATCAATTAAATTTATCTGGTCTATTGTGTCATTTAAAGCTTGTGTTTCCTTATTAATTTTCTGTTTGGATGATCTGTCCATTGGTGTAAGTGAGGAGTTAAAGTCCCCCACTATCATTGTGTTACTGTTGATGTCCTCTTTTATAGCTGTTAGCAGTTGCCTTATGTATTGAGGTGCTCCTATGTTGGGTGCATATATATTTATATTTGTTATATCTTCTTCTTGGATTGATCCCTTGATCATTACGTAGTGTCCTTCCTTGTGTCTTGTAACATTCTTTATTTTAAAGTCTATTTTATCTGATATGAGTATTGCTACTCCAGCTTTCTTTTGATTTCCATTTGCATGGAATATCTTATTCCATCCCCTTACTTTCAGTCTGTATGTGTCCCTAGGTCTGAAGTGGGTCTCTTGTAGACAGCATATATATGGGTCTTGTTTTTGTATCCATTCAGCAAGCCTGTGTCTTTTGGTTGGAGCATTTAATCCATTCACGTTTAAGGTAATTATCGATATGTATGTTCCTATTACCATTTTCTTAATCGTTTTGGGTTTGTTTTTGTAGGTCCTTTTCTTCTCTTATGTTTCCCACTTAGATAAGTTCCTTTAGCATTTGTTGTAGAGCTGGTTTGATGGTGCTGAATTCTCTTAGCTTTTGCTTGTCTGTAAAGCTTTTGAGTTCTCCATCGAATCTGAATGAAATCCTTGCTGGGTAGAGTAATCTTGGTTGCAGGTTCTTCCCTTTCATCACTTTAAGTATATCATGCCACTCCCTACTGGCTTGTAGGGTTTCTGCTGAGAAATCAGCTGTTAACCTTATGGGAGTTCCCTTGTATGTTTTTTGTCCTTTTTCCCTTGCTGCTTTCAATAATTTTTCTTTGTTTTTAATTTTTGCCAATTTGATTGCTATGTGTCTCGGTGTGTTTCTCCTTGGGTTTATCCTGTATGGGACTCTCTGAGCTTCCTGGACTTGGGTTGTTATTTCCTTTCCCATGTTAGGGAAGTTTTCAACTATGATCTCTTCAAATATTTTCTTGGGTCCTTTCTCTGTCTCTTCTCCTTTTGGGACCCCTATAATGCAAATGTTGTTGCATTTAATGTTGTCCCAGAGGTCTCTTATGCTGTCTTCATTTCTTTTCATTCTTTTTTCTTTATTCTATTTCGCAGCAGTGAATTCCACCATTCTGTCTTCCAGGTCACTTACCCATTCTTCTGCCTCAGTTATTCTGTTATTTGTTCCTTCTAGTGTATTTTTCATTTCAGTTATTGTATTGTTCAACTCTGTTTGTTCTTTGATTCTTCTAGGTCTTTGTTAAACATTTCTTGCATCATCTCGATCTTTGCCTCCATTCTTTTTCTGAGGTCCTGGATCATCTTCACTATCATTATTCTGAATTCTTTTTCTGGAAGATTGCCTACCTCCACTTCATTTAGTTGTTTTTCTGGGTTTTCATCTTCTTCCTTCATCTGGTACATATTCCTCTGCCTTTTCGTCTTGTCTATCTTTCTGGGAATGTGTTTTTTTTCCACAGGCTGCAGGATTGTAGTTCTTCTTGCTTCTGCTGTCTGCCCTCTAGTGGATGAGGCTATGTAAGAGGCTTGTGCAAGTTTCCTGATGGGAGGCACTGGTGGTGGGTAGAGGTGTCTGTTGCTCTGGTGGGCAGAGCTCCGTAAAACTTTAATCTGCTTGTCTGCTGATGGGTGCTGGGTTCCCTCCCTGTTGTTTGTTTGGCCTGAGGCAACCCAACACTGGAGCCTACAAGGCTGTTTGGTGGGCTAATGGTGGACTCTGGGAGGGTGCTCGCAAGGAGTACTTCCCAGAACTTCCACTGCCAGTCTCCTCATCCTCATGGTGAGACACAGCCACTCCCCATCTCTGCAGGAGACCCTCCAACACTAGCAGATAGGTCTGATTCAGTCTCCTACTGGGTCACTGCTCCTTCCCCTGGGTCCTGATGCGCACACTACTTTGTGTTGTCCTCCAAGAGTGGAGTCTATGTTTCCCTGAGTCCTGTCAACATCCTGCAATCAAATCCCACTAGCCTTCAAAGTCTGATTCTGTAGGAATTCCTCCTCCCGTTGCTGGACCCCAAGTGTGGGAAGCCTGATGTGGGACTCAGAACCTTCACTCCAGTGGGTGGACTTCTGTGGTATAAGTGTTCTCCAGTTTGTGAGTCACCCAGCCAGCAGTTATGGGATTTGATTTTATTGTGATTGCACCCCTCCTACTGTCTCATTGTGGCTTCTCCTTTGTCTTTGGATGTGGGGTATCTTTTTTGGTGAGTTCCAGTGTCTTCCTGTCAATGGTTGTCTGTTTATTTGTTTATTGGGTATTTATTTTGTGCCTGTAGGTGAGCAGGCCATAGTTCCTGACCCCACCCACTATGTAAAACTGGAAACAGCCATTACTTTATAAAGCCAAGCAGGGAGGTAAGGGGCATCCAGCATGACAAATGTCTGGGCCAGAAAATAAGTGTTTCTGGGGGAAAGCTCAAGAGGGTCTCCCTTTGCCTGGAAAATCCAAGAAGACTATTTGGAGGTGACAGGATGAGAAGCTGTCTTTCCTGCTCTGAAGGGCCCTTTGCCTCAGTTTATGTATCTGGATGGTGGGTGTTACCTCTGGGCCAACTGCTCCCATGTTTACAAATGAGCTGCTCATTCCAGTGTCCCAGAGGTACCTTTTAAAAGCCCTGGGCATTGGGATCTTGCTGGCTGTGGAGAGTATGACAGGAAACTCACAAGGTGGTGTGATGGGCAGTAGGTGGGTGTGAGGAGCTCAGGCACTGCCACCTTCCTGCTTCCACAGGGCACTCTACAGACCTTGGCCATGCCTCATAAAGGATCGTAGGACAGGATTGTTTCCTGTCTCAGGCTTTGTTTATGGAGGCCTCCGGCCTAGCCAGTTGTGTGCTTGCAGAAGCTTCCTGCCAATTCTCCATTGTATTTTTGACCCCCCCATCACGTGGACTTATGACCCCTGAGGCTCGTGGGGACGGCACTGTGGGGCTGCCTTCCCTGTCTCTGCTGAGTGACTGGGTGGCCTCCTCCACGGAGTGACCTGGAAGTGCTCCTGCCCACTTGCGCATGGGACTTGCGCTCTAAGCCTCACGTCTGACTCAGGAAAGAAAGGGTTGACTGATGGGAGCCAGCAGCAGTTGTTACAGGCCTAGGCACAGCCTGAAATTTTCATTGCATGTCCCCCCTGCCCAGCAGCTCTGAGGATCAAGAAAATACTGACTGCTTGGCTGAAGGGCAGGGGCAGGACCCAAACACAGGGTGTGGATGTGACTGTTATTAACCAGCTGTGGACCAGCCCTGCATCTGAATTTGTTTCCTCATCTATAAAGTGGAGCCCTGCCATTGTCCAGCTGGCTGATATCACTGAGTTATTGGAGATGTCAACAACAGAATCTTCAGACAGCTTCGTAAATGGCAAAGGACTTATAGACATGAGATGGTTATGATGAGTACAGGAACAGTGATGTCAGGATTTATGTTCTCCCACTAGAAGGGTGCATCAGAAATGGCTTCCTATGAAAATGAGGAACCCAGTGTAGGACTCTTCTCCTTCCAATGTCTGCCTTGCCATTCTCCCTCGTGTCCTCCCAAAGCCTCCCTCTGCCCAGAAGCCTGGCTCTAGCCCACAGTGTGGCCTGAGAGCAAGGACCTTTAGAAAGCACGTGGCTAATGGGACAAGGGGCAACAAGAAGCAAGGCATGTGCCATCCTAGTCTCCTGGGAAAAGCTGCTTTTCCTTTGTCTCCAGTCTCTGCCCCACTCTCCAAGCAAACCATGTGATGTGTTATCTTTAGAAGCAGCCCTGTGTGCCCTGTCTTGGGAGGATACTGTGTCCCAGGCTCATTGTTGGGCCATGCTGCCACAAAGATGTCTGGGAGTCAGTGCTCCAGCTTTGGCAAGTGGTTCCCACTGCATTGCTAAAGTTTCCTCCCTACCTCTGATTACCTAACTCATGGTCTAGGTGAGCCAAGGTTTGCGTCACTCTCCCACTGAACTAGCTTGGGTAGGGACATTGCCACTGCATCAACCCTTTCTCCTGGTGCACAGCCCACACTGCTTCATTTCTCAGTGTCACTCTTTGTCCCCAGCTGGTCTGGAGTTTTGGTGTACTCACCTGATCCTCTCCCTTGGGAAGTCTTTCCCTTTACTTTCACATCTGCTGCCCCGATCAAACTCATACTGCTGGGTCAGGAGGCAAGACCTGATGAGACTGTTTATTCTGAGAGTTCCAATTCCAGCTTCTTAATAGGTGGATGTGTTTCAGCAAGTTACTTAACCTTCTGGGTCTCAGTGTATCAGTTGGGGATAGACTAGATAATAAATAATGCCCCAATCTCCATTTAAAATGACGTAGGTTTATTTTTCAAGTGTGGGTAAGTCCAGTGTAGGTCTGGGGTGGGGATGTGGTAATGTTCCATAAAGCTGTCAAACAGGGACCCAGGGACCGAAACTACTGCCATCTCAGCACAAAGCTCCAGGATTTACCACAGTGTAGTAGGGAAAGAGGGGGGTTGGCAAGCCAAGCACGTGTAGTTAAATGCTTTGATCTGGTTGTGACATAAATCACTTCTGCTCTTCTTTCACTCATCACAACCAGCCATGTGGCAGTGCCTAAATTCAAGGAGTTGGGGATTGCAATTCTTCAGGGACTAGGAAGTAGAGGAGAATCAGATATTAGCGAATATTAATAATGTTTACTGTACTCATTTTCATCTGTATAACAGGAATATATATATGTACTTCATGTACTTGTGAAACGTATGTATTTTCTATTGTTGTTCTTGTTACCATTATACTATGGTCTTAATGACTTTCTAGGATGTATACACTCCAGGCAGTAGTTTCCTAAGTGGTCATCTAGCTCAATTTGTCAGGAAGAACATGGTGTTTAGAGTGAAACCAGCCTGAGTTTGATTTCTGGTCCTGCCATTTAGTGGCTGTGTGATCTTGAGACATAACCTACCATTTTGTGCCTCAGTTTCCTCATTTATAACTTGAAACTATAAATTCTACCTGCTCATAGAGTTTGGGAAGATTAAAGTAGACCAGGAGAGTGGAACTGGTGGTCTCAGGCCTCACTGATGATGAATGCAAATGTAAACAATTTACTACAAGAGCCTGACTCTCTCCACCACCCATTTCTTCACCAGCTGGCAGCCCAACAGGATACACAACAGGAATCCTGAGAGGGGGCAGTGTCCACACATCTAATCATGGCTGTCGTGAAATTCCCCTCTCACAGCCTCACCCTTGTCCCCATGACTCTGCTGCCCAGGGTAAGTGGCTGTCTGCAACTGCCAACCTGCTCCCAAAGCACCCTGACCCATACCTATGGGCTACTGCCTGCTCCTCTGATGGCCTCCTCCAGCCATCTTGATTCTCATGTCTGCCTTTTGGGGAGATGGTCCTCTTAATTCTGCAGTGGACAGTGATTGACAGATCTTTGTATGACAGCCCTCTTTATCCCAAAGCATCTGAGGCAGGCAATGAGGATGGAGTTAGAGAGTGGCCAGGCATAGCCTTTATCATTACCAGCCCCACTGCTCTGTCAAGCCTTGGGAATAGCTGCCTTCTTCCCTGAAGGGCTCCACTGTCTACAATTGAGCCAACCTATTTAGGGAGCCCTGGTCTCTCTGTTATGTCTACATGTTTATGAACTCCAGTGATGACTTGGTTCAGGTCACTCCCACAGGCCTCCTGGTTCCTAGTGTATCAGAAAACGTGCCTGGGAGCATCCTGGGAAGGTGGCCAGTTGTTTAGCCCAGAGTTCATAGCAGGCCTTCACAGGGCCTGTCTATTCTTCCTGGCTTGTCAGAATCTCAACTCTGGCTCAGACAAACACTGTCAAAATGCTTAGCCTTGGGACTTCCCTGGTGGTGCAGTGGTTAAGAATCCACCTGCCAATGCAGGGAGCACGGGTTCGATCTCTGGCCTGGGAAGATCCCACATGCCGCAGAGCAACTAAGCCCACGCACCACAACTACTGAGCTGTGCTCTAGGGCCCACGAGCCACAACTACTAAAGCCTGTGTGCCTAGAGCCTGTGCTCCACAACAAGAGACGCCCACACACTGCAACAAAGAGTAGCCCCAATGAAGAGTAGCCCCCACTCGCCGCAACTAGAGAAAGCCCGCACAAAGCAACAAAGACCCAACACAGCCCCCCCAAAAATGCTTAGCCTTGTGAAATGTTGAGCACCATGCAGGCCCCACAGATGCTCTGGTAAGTGGTAGACCTCTCTGGTTTGGGCTCTGGGTCAGACACTCTGGGTTTGCATCCTGACTCCACACTTACTAACTGGGAGCCCTAGGACAACCTCATGTCTAGGATGGAGATCATGAAAGTTTCAACATTATAGGGTTGATGAAAAGTCTTTAGAATAATGCTTGCCACAAAATAAGTGCTCAGTAATTGTTAGTTATGATGGTTGTATTCTCTGGTCAGTAAGTTCATCAAATGATGATCTGGCTTAACTTTCTATGACAATCTACTCTGCACAGAACTTGATGTTGTCAATTCCCCTATCCTGATTCCAGGTTTCATTGACAGATGAGGAAATGTGGATTCACGAACACTTGCACTTGACAAAGGGACTCCTGTATCCCTCTCACTCACTCCCAAACCCTTCCCAGGTGATCTTTGTTCTTTCTGATCTCCCAGACCCCACCCTAAACCCTGCTAACAGATGGGGCTCTCAGGACTGTATTACCCTAATTACTGCTGACTTCATCTGTGTCTGGCATTCTTCACTACCATGTCATTAGCTTAGCACGGGGCTGCCATGGGAGAGGCCAGTTATACTTGGTTATTGATCCTTTGCTCCCCTGGGTTGAACTTCAGCTGTGTTCTTGAGGTGTAAAGAATGTAGACTTCCTGCCTCCACCTCTCTCACACCTCACCTTAATCGAGTACATTCACCTTGAATGGACTCCCAAACATTCTTGGAAACTTGGAAGACTCCATTTCTAGTATCTACATAGGGACCATTCCCAAGCCCATATCACCACCTTATGAAATCTTGACCGATCCTGTAATGAATATTTTTTATTCTAATTCCAGCATGTAGGCAAATTCCTTTGGCCTTCTCCAATACAGTGCTTCTTTTCTGGCCAGTTCTACCCATCAGCTGTTAAGTTCTTACTCTGACCTGAAATCTGCCTCTTGTAACAGTCAGAAATCTGATCCATTTATCACAGGCTGTTCTTCTAGGCCTGGACCTCTTCTCTGGGTACATGACCCCTCCTTGCCTGGGTGGTGGTGGTGGGGCATATTTTTGTTTAAGAAATGCTGCCTTAGATTCTCTTCTACTCTGAGGCTTGTCTTCTACAGGGTAAACCTGCTGAACTTCTTCAGTCATTCCTAGGATGCAGGGTTAGGGGTTTGGCCCTTTCCCCATCCTGGTCCGCAGCATGTATTTGTACTCCCTCTGAAAGGGGTTGCCCAGCACTGCAGGGGGTTGTCCTTAGAAATTTTTACATTTGAAAGGAAGATCTCTGCAAAGGGTAGTTGCCAGGAAGGAAAAGTAATCCAAATAAATAACTCTGATGGTGGGAGCTCAGGCACCCTTGGGAACATGGGGATACTCTTGGTGTCCCTCAAATTATATCAGGAAGGGGGCATCCTGTCCACCCAAACGTAAGCAGGTTGAGAGATCACAGACATGTTGTATGTCTTGTCTGAATGCTGTAATTGCCTCCCCTCTAGGAGTCTATGAATTTGAAATAGAATTGTTATCTTTTATTCAGAGCCTTGGGGGAAAGCTACTTGCCTCCTTTTTGATGTTCCCTTGCATTCTTGGGAAGATTCCGTCCTTGTAGTTTGGGTGTATACTTTATAAGTAACAGTGAACTGGGGTCTGTGAGGGGCAGGGAAGGGACCCTCACATGCTTTGAGTGAGGTATATATATATATATACTGTGTTCATTGTCTTTGAAAAAACTTCTCTTACCTGATTATCAGTGCCAGCAGTTTCACCATTAAAAATTGTACCTTCAGCTAACAGTGGGAGACCTTGGACTAAGGCCTTTTCGTTTCCCAGTGTCATTTACTTGTCTGTAAAATGATGAAGCCAGACCAGATGAGCTCTGTGATGTTTTTGTACTCTGATATTTCAGTATTAATTTCTTTGACTTTTAGTCTAAAGAATCCTATAAAAATTGCCACTCCCTAAGGAGGACAGTTCAAGTTTTCACCTACTTCTATGTATAATTGTTTTCAATCCTTTCCCCTGCGTGTACTTATATGTGTGAGTGTGCATATATGTCAGTCTGTGTGTATGTGTAGTATATGTAAATGTGTGCCTTTGTGTACATGTGTCTATGCATGCATGTGTATGTTGTTTGTGTGAGTCCATATGTATGCATGGTGTGTGTGTGTGTGTGTATGTGAGTGTGTGTTTATTCTTCCTGAGCTGACTTTCCTTTCATTCCAGCCCATCAGTCACCCCAGGCAGCTGGGGAAGGGGTGGGGGCCATGGCAGGGGGTAGGTTGCTCCCCTCAGCTGGTCCCTGCCGACTGGGATGACACATCCAACCTGCGACATTCCTGCACCCCAGCATGACCTGTGCCCCTCTGCCAGCCTATGCACTGTCTTCCCTCCTCCTTCTGCTCCTCTTTCTCCCCCTACCCCTGACCCTTTGGCTACTTCCCAAGGCAGCACCACACCAAGGAGGGTGAGCAAGCTGCTTCCTGCTTGGAGGGGAACTGGATGCCGAACTGGGGAGCCCTGGGGAAGCACAAATGAGCACAGAGTGCTCCTTACTACAGGCAGAAGAACAGTGATTACCCCACCCTCCAGATGCCAGGTGAGGAGGTCTCCCCCAGGCACCAGCTGTGTGTGAGAGAGTGTACATGCTCCCCACCCTGGGGCAGAGCCACATAATGATTTTTGTGGGCTGAGACACTTGGCCTTCATGGGTCCCTTTCTCCATAAAAAATATTCCAAATTATACTTTATGACTGAATTCAGATAAAGATGAATATAATCTAGGCTGGGTCATTATTATATATTTATTATTATTGCATTCACTTTTTCCCTCTGATTTTAAAAGAAAATTAAAATATTCTTATAAGCGCAAAAAGTCCACTGGCCTTAGGCCCTGTGCGTGCTGTGGAGAGGTAGGCCCTGCCCGGGAGGGCTTCTACCACCAGCGTCCCTTCCAGCCCTGCAGTCTAAGGTTTCTCTTTTCCTCCCACCCCCAGTGTCCACCTATGGCTCAGAGACTTGTGGGTTTACTTCTTCTTACCTGTTTTCCTGCATCTGCCCCTATCTCTAGTGGGCTTCACACCTGGCCCCATTCCCATCACTTCCCTCAGCCAGCTCAGCTCTTCCAGCACTAGGAACTGCTCTGTGTGCTCCAGGGCCTGCAGGGCCCTGCAGGCACTAAGTCAAAGCTAAGAGAAGTGGTTCTTCCTTTTTCTCCAGTAACAAAATTTCCACTCATTTATTCATTGCCCCTGGATTAAGTACCACCATGTAGGAGTCAGTGTGGCCTCCTGGTTAGGGCTCCACCCCTCGGCTGTATGGCTCTGAAGCTGACTTCAGGACTCTCTGTTGCACAGTCTTGGGCAAGTTCTTCACTCTGTCTATCCCCAGGTTTTTCACTGGTAAATGAGAATAGTTGCAAGTCTCTTGCAGGCCTGTTGTGGAGATGAACAGAGTGCTTAGAATGCAATAACTGCCAGATGTAGCAAATAAAAATATAGGATGCCCAGTTAAATTTGAAAAATTGCTCTCTCTGATGAATTTTTGTAATTTGTTGAAATAATAAAGCTGAATGCAGACATTCAGGGCATCTTGACAAAGTCAATACAGTATGCAGGACGAAAATCATTAGATATGGAACATGTCCTGTATAGACAGGATGCCTGGAAACCTTATGGGTTCTATAATGATGACCAAAGGGCAGGTGGAAGGGACCCAACTGTAGGAGACTGTGATACCAAGGACATCTGCCCGCATCAACCAGTGACCTACAGTTTCTGTTAAGGCAGAAATCCACATAGAACACTGGACGAGGAGTCAGGAGCATTGGATTTTATTTTTATCACAGCATAATTTCATCGCACCTTTTCTGTTCTTTTTTATAAAATTGAGGTATAGTTGATGTACAGTATTATATGTTTCAGGTGTACAACATAGTGATTCACAATTTTTAAACGTTATAATCCACTTATGGTTATTATAAAATATTGCTATGTTCCCTGTGTTGCCCAATATATCCTTGTAGCTTATTTTATACATGGTAGTTTGTACCTCTTAATCCCCTACCCCAGTCTTGCCCCTCTCCCCTTTTCTCTCCCCACTGGTAACCACTAGTTTGTTCTCTATATCTGTGAGTCTGCTTCTTTTTTGTTATATTCATTAGTTTTATTTTTTAGATTCCACATATAAGTGATATCATATGGTATTTGCCTATCTCTGTCTGACTTATTTCACTAAGCATAATACCCTCCAAATCCATCCATGTTGTTGCAAATGGCAAAACTTCATTCTTTTATATGGCTGAGTACTATTCCATTGTGTATATATACCATATCTTCTTTATCCATTCATCTGTTGATAGACCCTTAGGTTGCTTCCATATCTTATAAATAGAGCTGCTATGAACATTGGGGTTTATGTATCTTTTTGAATTAGTGTTTTCATTTTCTTCAGATAAATACCCAGGAGTGGAATTGCTGGGCCATATGGTTTTGTTTTTAGTTTTTGAGAAACCTCCATACTGTTTTCCACAGTGGCTGCACTTAAGTTGCTATCCACTGTACCTTTGAGTCTAAGCGTCTGTGTTTAGTTAACCATTTTTCTGTCATTGGCTATGTAGGTTGTTTCCCTTATAAATTATGAAGTTTTAAATGATAGTGGTCCTTGGCAATACAGCCCATTTCCCTCATTTTGTGTGGAAGCTGAGGCTCTGAGGGATCATGTAGCCAGGCAATCCCGATGGCCAAGCCCTTGTCCACAGCACCTCTTACCCAAACCACTTCCTCCTCCATTGATAGTCCCATGGGTGTGTTGTTTATTTCCATTCAGAACTCTGTGGGTTTTTGTTCTCTGTCAAATGACTCACTTGCCCTCGTCCTCAGTCCTGTAAATGTTTGATGCTTGAGTTTAGTAGAGACCTTGGGAGCAGGAAACTCTGGGACTCAAACTTCTCATCAGGGAGGCCCAGAGGATTTGGGCAGGAAAAGTCTCCTCTTTGCTTAAAGATAGTTAAATGATTTGTAAAGTAAATTGTTTTTTGTTCCTTTGGGTTGAATACATGGGTTGTAAATAAGGAGAAGCTAGATAGATGACTTCCGATTCCATTCATCATTCCTGTTGCAAAATTGAGAGCACTCAAATTCTTCCCATGGCTGCCTATCTCTTAAATAGATCTTGCACTGTGGCTGAAACCTATGGTTGAAATACGTGCTCAAGGGCCCTTTACTCTTTATGTAAAAAGTGTTTTTCAGAGACCGTGTCAAGAATATATGACTTGTTTGGAAACTTGAATTATTCAAGGACTATTTACTGGCATTTCAAGTTTCTTTTTTTCCCCTGTTTTTTCTCTGCATTTCCCTTCCCCCTTTTGTTTTTCTCCCTCCTTCTTATTTTTAAGAACATTCTTGCAGGTCACCATGGCCACACGGCTTCCCCTGGGAGGATTCTTCCCTGAGCTTGGCCTGCCATGTAGCTTGGGGGCGTTCAGGGCACAGTCCCTGCCTCAGAGCCAGCCCTGGACTGGTCCTCACATGGCTCAGTTTTATCGCACAGTCACTGGGCTGAAGAGCTTGGGCAGAACTGCTGCAGCCCTTGGAACAGAAGTCAGTGAAGGATGAGGTGCTCATGACATCCTGACATTGTGGAAGAAGAACCAGTCATTTGCATCTTGCTCAATTCAAAAGCAGAACCAGTAGTCCTAGGGGCAGTGAGCTTTGGGTTCCTTCACTGTTCCTGGAAGGAAGGCATGCCGGGGCATTAGTTTCTCAGGGTCCTTGGGCTGGAGGAAGACAGACTGGGTGTAGTACCTGAGCCACCTGGGGTCGGGGGCAGTGGACAGGAAGGACTGGTGCAGAGGTGTCTGGTTCTTATTCATCTCGCAGGGGCCAAAGACAAGCCCAAATTTTAGTCATCAGCCCAGCAAAGGCAGGCCTGCTCTGTCCCATCATGTCAGGGGAAGGGGCAATGAGGTAGTCCCTGCTGGGATGCAGTTAAAGAGAGCTACACCTGAAATAATTCTCTACTCCAAAGTGGAACTGTGGTGACGACAACAACAATAACTGTATTGGAAGAAAACAACTAAAACATTTAAGTAATGTCTTGGAAAGGGACAGGGAGAATTATAATTATGAGCTAGCTGGTTTGCTTCATTCTTCTTGGGTGGCAATTCCTGTACTACCTCTCAGTTACTGTTGACACAGAGGAAAAGGAGATCCTCAGAAAAAGGCCAGTCTCTGTGTGTGTGTGTGTGTGTGTGTGTGTGTGTGTGTGTGTGTGTAGGGGGCATGGTCTGGGGCAGCAAAGGAGACTTAACTAGCAGTGCATATCAGCTAGTGGATTTTTATGGTATCATGGGTCACCTCCAAGCATGAGTCTGCCTCATTTACAAAAACAAAACAAAACAAAACAAAAGGCCTAGGAAACCCAGCCAATCAGCAAATTGGTTTTTGATTATATGTCATGTGTGAGACTCTCTACTAGGCACTGGTGAGGCACGGATGGTAGAAAGAGATAAAGGAAGAGACAAACTCCCTGCAGCTCCCTGGCTAGGGTGACGACATATACAATCTCTGGGAGATGGTTAACAGTCCTCTCTGAAGCAGTTTTCCTCTCGAGGCTGTTCAGACTCATGATAATTTTGATCCAGAGGTGCTCAAGGCTGAGAGTTCCAAGAGAGGAGAGTTGCCTATGTGCAGGGCTGCCGGGGTATGTGGGACAAGCCTGTGCTGGCTGAATGGGACAGAGATCCAGGGGTAAAAGGCAGGTCATTGTTTCATAAACTAGAAAGTCTAGAGAAAGAGTTTGCTTCAGGCAGGGAAGACACGGCGGCTCCAAAATCTCATCAAGAATCTGCCTTTTCCCATCTTGGCTCTGCTTTCTAGACTAGGGGTGGAACAGGTGGGGATAATAGGGAAGAAAGAAAGGAAGAAGTAACATCGATTGTCACAGTAATGCTGTGTGACAACCACCCCAACCCTCAGTGACTTAAAATAGCAACCATTTATTCTCGCTTATCTGCAGGTTGGCTGAGAATTGGCCAATCAAGTTGGGGCCAGGTTAGGTCCAGGCCTGTTCCTTGTTCTCATCTTTCTTGAACCAGCAGGCTAGCTGCGGAATGTTCTCATGGTGATATCAGAAACATAAGAGCCCAACCATGCAACATGTTTCAAGTCACAAGCCCTTGCTTGTGTCACATCTGCTAATGTCCCATTGGCAAGTCAATGGCCAAGCCCAAAGTCAAGGGGAAAAAAAGGGCACTCTGCTTCTAGTGGGAAGAACTGAAAAGTCACCATATTCCTTGAATACAGGGAAAGATAAAGAATTGGGAACAATATAGTCTGTCACTAAAGGGGTGAAAAATTATGGGCTATTTATTTTTCAAAATTTTTTTCTCTTTAGTGGGATTAATCAGAGTTCTTCTTTCCTTTTAACATTGTAATTTTATCTTTAATTTTATTTTTAATTACAAAATATTATAAGAAATATACATAATATAATACAGTATGATATAATATACTCTAAATATAGCAGATCACTGTGTACCAAACATTCCGATTTTACAGATGTTAGATTTTGCTTTATTTTATTTTTGTTTATTTAAAAAAATGTTTGATTACCTACCAAGTTTAGATTTATTTCTTTAAAATTTTTTTTCTTTCTTTTTTTTTTAATTGAAGTATAGATGATTTACAATATTGTGTTAGTTTCAGGTGTACAGCAAAGTGATCCAGTTATATATATATCTATATGTGTATGTATGTATATTCTTTTCCAGATTCTTTTCCATTATAGGTTATTACAAGATATTGAATATAGTTCCCTGTGCTATACAGTAGGTCCTTGTTGTTTATCTATTTTATATATAATAGTGTGTATCTGTTAATCCCATACTCCTAATTTATCCCTCCCCCTGCTTTCCCCTTTGGTAACCATAAGTTTTCTATGCCCATGAGTCTGTTTCTGTTTTGTAAATAAGTTCATTTGCATTATTTTTTAGATTCCACATATAAGTAATATCATATATTTGTCTTTCTCTGACTTACTTAATATGATAATCTCTAGGTACATCCATATTGCTGCAAATGTCAATATTTCATTCTTTTTTGTGGCTGAGTAATATTCCATTGTGTGTGTGTGTATGTGTGTGTGTATATATATATATATATATATGTATATATCGCATCTTCTTTATCCATTAATCTGTCAATGGACATTTAGGTTGTTTCTGTGTCTTGGCTATTATAAAGAGTGCTGCTATGGTCTAGATTAGCTCAAGATGGTGGAGAAGAAGGATGTGAGCTCACACCCTTCTTACAAAATCATGAAAATCACAACTAACTGCTGAACAACCATCGACAAAAAAATGCTGGAACCTACCAAAAAAGGATACCCTACATCCAAAGACAAAGAGGAGGCCCCAGTGAGGTGGTAGGAGGGGCTCAGTCATAATGAACTCAAATCCCATACCTGCTGGGTGGGCGACCCACAAACTGGAAAACAATTATACCACAGAAGTTATCCCATAGAAGTAAAAGTTCTGAGCCCCATGTCAGGCTTCCCAACCTGGTGGTCCAGCAATGGGAGGAGGAGTCCCCAGAGAATCTAGCTTTGAAGGCTAGTGGAGCTTGATTGCAGGACTTCCACAGGCCTGGGGGAAACAGAGACTCTACTCTTGGAGGCCGCACACAAAGTCTTGTGTGCACCAGGACCCAGAGGAATAAAGAAGTGACCCCATAAGAGACTGGGCCAGATCTACCTGCTAGTATTGAAGGGTCTCCTATGGAGGTGGGGGGCAGCTGGGGCTCACGGCAGTGACAAGGACACTGACAACAGCAGTTCTGGGAAGTACCCATTGGAGTGAGCCCTCCTGGAGGCCACCATTAGCCCCCCCAAACTGCCTGTAGGCTCCAGCGCTGGGTCACCTCAGGCCAAAAAACCAACCATCAACAGACAAATGGATTAAAGTTTTACTGAGTGTGGCCCTGCCCACCAGAGGGACAAGACCCACCTCCACCTACCACCAGTCTTTCCCATTAGGAAGTTTGCATAAGCCTCTTAGATAGCCTCATCCACCAGATGGCAGACAGCAGAAGCAAGAACTACAGTCCTGCAGCCTGTGGAATAGAACACACAATCACAGAAAATTAGACAAAATGAAATAGCAAAGATACATGTCCCAGAAGAAGGAACAAGTTAAAACCCCAGAAAAACAATTTAGTAAGGTGGAGATAGGCAAGCTTCTGGAAAAAGAATTCAGAATAATGGTAGCGAAGATGATCCAAGATCTTGTAAAAAGAATAGAGACAAGGATTGAGAAGATACTAGAAATGTTTAACAAAGACCTAGAAGAACTAAAGAACAAACAAACAGAGATGAACAATACAATAACTGAAATGAAAAATACACTAGAAGGAATCAGTAGCAGAGTAACTGAGGCAGAAGAATGGATAAGTGACCTGGAAGACAGAATGGTGAAAATCACTCCCATGGAACAGAATACAGAAAAAAGAATGAAAAGAAATGAAGACAGTCTAAGAGACCTCTGGTACAACATTAAAGCACCAACATTTGCATTATAGGGGTCCCAGAAGGAGAAGAGAGAGAGAAAGGACCTGAGAAAATATCTGAAGAGATAATTGCTGAAAACTTCACTAGCATGGGAAAAGAAACAGTCATCCAATTCCAGGAAGCACAGAGAGCCCCAGGCAGGATAAACCCAAGGAGGAACATGCTGAGACACATAATAATCAAACTGACAAAAATTAAAGACAAAGAATATTAAAAGCAGCAAGGGAAAAATGACAAATAACATACAAGGGAAGTCCCATAAGGTTATCAGCTGATTTTTCAGCAGAAACTCTGCAGGCCAGAAGAGAGTGACATGCTATATTTCCAGTTATGAAAGGGAAGAACCTACAGCCAAGAATACTCTACCAGGAAGGCTCTCATTCAGATTGTAGATTTTGTTTGGTTGAGGACCATTTTTAAAGTTTTTATTGAATTTGTCACAGTATTGCTCCTGTTTTTATGTTTTGGTTTTTTGGCTGCAAGGCATGTGGGATCTTAGCTCCATGACCAGGGATCACACCCACACCTCCTGCACTAGAAGGCAAAGTCTTAACCACTGGACCACCAGGGAAGTCTCTCTCATTCAGATTTGTTGGAGAAATCAAAAGCTTCACAGACAAGCAAAAGCTAAGAGAGTTCAGCACCACCAGACCAGCTTTGCAACAAATGCTGAAGGAACTTCTCTAGGTAGGAAAGAGACCAGCAACTTAAAACAGCCTTGTATATATATAGACTGCTCTATCAAAACCTCATAGGAGCAGCAACCCCCAAAACTACAATAGATACACACACACACACACACACACACACACACACACACACACACACAAAGAAGAAGAAGAAGAAGAAGAAAAGAAAAAATAAACCAAACACAAAACTAAAGATGGTCATCAAACCACAAGAGAAGAGAACAAGTGAGGAAGGGAAGAAAAAAGACCTACAAAAACAAACCCAAAACAATTAAGAAAATGGCAGTAAGAACTTACATGTTGATAATTACCTTAAATGTAAATGGATTAAATGCTCCAACAAAAAGACATAGACTGGCTGAATGGATACAAAAGCAAGACCAATATATATGCTACAAGAGAACCAATTCATACCTAAGGACACATACAGACTGAAAGTAAGGGGATGGAAGAAGGTATTCTATGCAAATGGAGATCAGTAGAAACCTGGAGTAGCAATACTCACATCAGATAACATAGACTTTAAAATAAAGACTGTGACAAGAGGCAAAGAAGGACAGTACGTAATGATCAAGGGATCAATCCAAGAAGATATAAAAATTGTAAATATATATGTACCCAACATAAGAGCACCTCAATATATAAGGCAAATACTGGCAGCCATAAAGGGAGAAACTGACTGTAACACACTAATAGTAGGGGACTTTAACACCCACTTTCATCAGGGAACAGATCATTCAGACAGAAAATCAATAAGGAAACACAGGCCATCAATGACACGTTAGACCAAATGGACTTAATTCATATTTATAGAGCATTCCATCAAAAAGCAGCAGAATACACATTCTTCTTATGTGCACATAGGACATTCTCCAAGACTGACCACATGCTTGATATAATTTCAGTTTTTAATTAAACTATATCAAGCATATCAAGCATTTTTTCCAACCACAGCACCATGAGATTAGAAATCAACTACAAGAAAAAAACTGTAAAAAACACAAACACGTGGAGTCTAAACAATATGCTATTAAGCAACCAGTGGATCATTGAAGAAATCAAAGAGGAAATAAAAAAATACCTGGAGAAAAATGACAACAAAAACATGACAACTCAAAACCTATGAGACACAGCAAAAGCAGTTCTAAGTGGGAAGTTTATAGCAATACAATTTTACCTCAGGAAACAAGAAAAATCTCAAATAAAAAACCTAACCTTACACCTAAAGTAACTAGAGAAAGAAGAACAAACAAAACCTAAAGTTAGTAGAAGGAAAGAGATCATGAAGATCAGGGCAGAAATAAATGAAACAGAGACAAAGAAAACAATAGCAAAGATCAATGAAACTAAAAGCTGGTTCTTTGAGAAGATAAACAAAACTGATAAACCTTTAGCCAGACTCATCAAGAAAAAAAAGGGAGAGGACTTAAATCAATAAAATTAGAAATGAAAAAGGAGAAGTTACAATGGACACCACAGAAATACAAAGGAACATAAGAGATTACTACAAGCAACCGTATGCCAATAAAACGGACTACCTGGAAGAAATGGACAAATTCTTAGAAAGGTATAATCTTCTGAGACAGAACCAAGAAGAAATAGAAAATATGAACAGACCAATCACAAGTACTGAAATTGAACCTGTAATTTAAAAACTCCCAACAAACAAAAGTCCAGGACCAGATAGCTTCACAGGTGAATTCTATCAAATATTTAGAGAAGAGCTAACACCTATTCTTCTGAAACTGTTCCAAAAAATTGCAGAGGAAGGAACACTCCCAAACTCATTCTATGAGGCCACCATCACCCTGATACAAAAACCAGACAAAGACACCACCACAAAACAAAGAAATTTACAGGCCAGTATCACTGTTGAACATAGATGCAAAAATCTTCAACAAAATACTAGCAATCTGAATCCAACAATATATTAAAAGGATCATACACCATAAGCAAGTAAGATTGATCCCAGGGATACAAGGATTTTTCAATATCTGCAAATCAGTCAGTGTGATACACTACATTAACAAACTGAAGAATAAAAATTACCCGATCATCTCAATACATGCAGAAAAAGCTTTTCACAAAATTCAATACCCATTTATGATAAAAACTCTCCAGAAAGTGGCCATAGAGGGAACATACCTCAACATAATAAAGGTCATATACGACAAACCTACAGCTAACAGTATACTCAATGGTGAGAAGCTAAAAGCATTTCCTCTAAGATCAGGGACAAGACAAGGATGTCCACTCTTGCCACTTTTATTCAACATAGTTTTGGAAGTCCTAGTTACAGCAATCAGAGAAGAAAAATAAATAAAAGGAATCCAAATGGGAAGAGAAGTTAAACTGTCACTTCTTGCAGATGACATGATACTATGCAAAGAAAATCCTAAAGATGCTATCAGAAAACTACTAGAGCTCACCAATGAGTGTGGTAAAGTTGCAGGTTACAAAATTAAAGCACAGAAATCTGTTGCATTTCTATACACTAAAAATGAAAGGTCAGAAAGAGAAATGAAGGAAACAATCCCATTTACCACTGCATCATAAAGAACACAATACCTGGGAATAAACCTACCTAAGAAGACGAAAGACCTGTACTCTGAAAACTCTAAGATGTTGATGAAAGAAATCAAAGGTGACACAAACAGATGGAAAGATACACCATGTTCTTGGATTGGAAGAATCAATATTGTCAAAATGACTATACTAGTCAAGGCAATCTTGAGTCAATGCAATACCTATCAAATTACCAATGGCATTTTTCACAGAACTAAAACAAAAAGTCTTAAAATTTGTATGGAGACACAAAAGACCCCCAATTAGCCAAGGTAATCTTGAGAAAGAAGAATGGGGCTGGAGGAATCAGGCTCCTTGACTTCAGACTATAATACAAAGCTATAGTCATCAAAAGAGTATGGTGCTGGCACAAAAATAGAAATATAGATCAGTGGGCAGGACAGAAAGCCCAGAAATAAACCCACGCACCTATGGTCAATTAATCTACAACAAAGGAGGCAAGACTATACATTGGTGAAAAGACAGTTTCTTAAATAAGTGGTGCTGGGAAAACTGGACAGCCACATATAAAAAATGAAATCGGAACATTCTTTAACACCATACACAAAAATAAACTCAAAATGGATTAAAGACCTAAATGTGAGAAGTGACACTATAAACATCTTAGAGGAAAACACAGGCAGAAACCTCTCTGACATAAATCGCAGTAATATCTTTTTTGATCCATCTCCTAGAGTAATGGAAATAAAAACAAAAATAAACGGGACCTAATTAAACTCAAAAGCTTTTGCACAGCGAAGGAACACATAAAGAAATGGAAAGACAACCCTCAGAATGGGAGAAAATATTTGCAAATGATGTGACCGACAAGGGATTAGTGTCCAAACAGCTCATGAAGCTTAACATCATCAAAACAAACAACCCAATCAAAAAATTGGCAGAAGACCTAAATAGACATTTCTCTGAAGAAGACATACAGATGGCCAAGAGGCACCTGAAAAGATGCTCAACATCACTAATTATTAGAGAAATGCAAATCAAAACTACAATGAAATATCACCTCACACAGTCAGAATGGCTATCATCAAAAAATCCACAAACAATAAATTCGGGAGAGGGTATAGAGAAGGGAACCCTCCTAAACTATTGGTGGGAATGTAAATTGGTGCAGCCACTATGGAGAACAATATGGAGGTTCCTTATGAAACTAAAAATAGAGCTACCATATGATCCTGCAATCTCACTCCTGGGCATATACCTGGAGAAAAACATGGTTCCAAAGGATACATGCACCCCAGTGTTCACTGCAGCACTGTTTACAGTAGTCAGTATATGGAATCAACCTAAATGTCCATCAACAGAAGAATGGATAAAGAAGATGTGGTACATATATACAATGGAATATTGCTCAGCCAATAAAGAGAATGAAATAATGCCATTTTCAGCAACAAGGATGGACCTAGAAATTGTTACTGGGTGAAGTAAATCAGACAGAGGAAGACAAATATCATATGATATCGCTTATATGCGGAATCTAAAAAAATGACACAAATGAGCTTTTTTACAAAACAGAATCAGACTCACAGACTTAGAGAATGAACTTATGGTTACCAGGGGGAAGGGTGGGAGGGAGGGATAGTTAGGAGTTTGGGATTGACATGTACACACTGCTATATTTAAAATGGATAACCAACAAGGACCTGCTGTATAGCACAGGGAACTCTACTCAATATTCTGTAATAACCTAATTGGGAAATGAATTTGAAAAAGAATAGATACATGTAAATGTATAACTGAATCACTTTGTTGTACACCTGAAACTAACACAACATCGTTAATCAACTCTACTTCAATATAAAATAAAAAGTTTAAAAAAAAGCATGAAAAAAGAAAAAAAAAAGTGCTGCTCTGAACATTGGGATTTGTGTATTGGGTTGACCAAAATTTATTTGGGTTTTTCCATAACATCTTAAGGAACATATTTTAGAATTAGAGCTTTTATTTTTTCTGTATATATCCCCAGGAGTGGGATTGCTGGATCATATGGTAACTCTATCTTTAGTTTTTAAAGGAACCTCCATACTGTTCTCCATAGTGGCTGCAGCAATTTACATTCCCACCATCAATGTAGGAGGGTTCCCTTTTCTCCACACTCTGGCACTTACTACTTTTTAATGATGGCCATTTTAACCAGTGTGAGGGGATACCTCATTGTAGTTTTAATTTGCATTTCTCTAATAAGTAGCAATGTAGAGCATCCTTTCACGTGCCTCTTGGCCATCTGTATGTCTTCTTTGGAGAAATGTCTATTTAGGTCTTCTGCCCATTTTTTGATTGAGTTGTTTGTTTTTTTAATATTGAGTTATATGAGCTGTTTGTGTATTTTAGAAATTAAGCCCTTGTCAGTCTCATCATTTGCAAATTATTTCTCCCATTCTGTAGGTTGTCTTTTTATTTTGTTTATGAGTTCCCTTGATGTGCAAAAGCTTGAAAGTTTGGTTAAGTCCCATTTGTTTATTTTTGCTTTTATATCTTTTGCCTTGGGAGACTGATATGAGAAAATATTGCTACAATTTATGTCAAAGAATCTTTCACCTATGTTCTCTCCTAGGAGTTTTATGGTGTCTTGTCTTATATTTAAGTCTTTAAGACATTTTGAATTTATTTTTGTGCATGGGGTGAGGGAGTGTTCTAACTTCATTGATTTATATACGGTTGTCCAGCTTTCCCAACACAACTTGCTAAAGAGACTGTTCTCCACTGTATTCTTGCCCCCTTGGTTGAAGATTAATTGACCTGGGTGGGTGGGTTTATTTCTGGGCTCTCTATTCTGTTCCTTGATCTGTATGTCTGCTTTTGTACCAGGACCACACTGTTTTGATTACTGTAGCTTTGCTGTATACTCTGAAGTCTGGGAGTGTTGTGCCTCCAGCTTTATTCTTCTTCCTCAGGATTGCTTTGGCAATTCTGAGTCTTTTGTGGAGTATTTGCTTTATGTTCTCTTTCCACTTCTCCCCCCAAAAATAAGATATTGATTCTACCAGTGGTCTATCCCAATATTCCTCACCTCATTATACCATCCATGTTTTGAAACTTTAACCTGTTTTAATTCCTTTAAACATGCTTTTACTAAATAAAAAAGTTATTGGTGATTTTCACGTGTATCACAGGGTAAATTTTTGCACTAATGCCTCTGGCAGTGAAAAGGCAACTGGCTTTATGACTTTATCAGAAAAGTCCACAAGGGAGCAATATGACCACAGGAAAACAATCTGGGGTCTGGGAGGGAAGTTATTTGTCTTTTCCTTTCTCTCCACCTGCTGTTGTGGCAGCCTCTCTAGGTCTCTCTTTCTCTGCATTTTGGACTTGATGTGTGGCCTGTGAGTGTGTGCACATGGGCCAGTTTCCCCCTGTGGGTGACAGTGTTTTGGGACTCTCCCAGGCTTCCTGTCCCTGCCTCCCAGTCTTCCTGCCATTTCTTGGGTGCCTTGACCTACCCTCTCCCGCCCTTCCTCTGCTTTTTTATCCGCATTTATTCTCTGTCTTGGTCTCACTCCCCTCTCCTCTTTACCTTTCAGCTTCCCTCTCCATCTCTGTCTTTGGTATTTGTTGTGATCAGGCCTGGATTTCTGCTTCCAGTTTGTAAGCTCCGCATTAAGTGCCACAGGATTCAGAGGACGGGAAGGCTCCTGCCTGGCCCTGGGGAGGATGGCGTGGCAGAGGAGAATGAATTCTATTTTTCCTTCTCTCAAAAAATCAACACCAAGTAAAAGTCTACACTAAGATTTATTTGTAACTATTTATTAAGTGGTATTAATTGGTTTTGTTTGGAGGCTGAGAATCTTGAATGAGAAAAGGTCCCAGCTCTGTTGTAAAGATTTACTGAGTAAGTGTGTGTGTGTGTGTGTGTGTGTGTGTGTGTGTGTTTGAGAGAGAGACAGAGCGTCTATCTCTGTGTCTTGGAGAGCAGAGCCGTAGATGTGCATGTGTTCATGTCTCTGGGTGAGTATGTGTTCCCTTTGTGCCAGGCGTGTGTGGTTGTGCCTGTGTGTGTGTCTGTGTGAAGGTATGTGGCTCTGCATGTTGAAGAGTGTGTCAGCCTGTGTATGACTGTTTGTGGTGTTGTTTGTGTCTAGGTGTGAGTATGTGGACAAGTGTCCACATATGGTAGAGAGCATGAGTATTGGGATTTGTGTTTGTTCTCTGAGTGTGAGTGTATAAAGCAGTGCTGGAATCAAGGCTCCTACTGCCAGATTACCTCTTGGAGCAGCCCAGACTGTGGGACAGACAATGATAACAGGTGATAGATTGATAAACCACATGGAATTGAATTCTGATCTCCCAGGCGTTTGAAGATGTGACTTAAAATTGCCTTCACCTCAGAAGATACCAGTATTTCTGTGCTTTTGTAGGAACTTTAAGGCACAGAATGCTGTCACTTGGCAGGAGAACTGGGGAGTCTTAGAGAAGGATGAGCCCCTAGAGCCAGTCTTCCCCTCACAACCATTGTGGGAATCTCCTGCTGGGGCTTTGCTGCCCCAGGACCCCCAATCCTTCTGGTGATTAGGTGGTATCCTTGATCTCTTCATTTGCAAGTTGGGCACATGGTGAAGCACTGGGGTGTCCAATTCTGGCTCAAAGCCATATGCAGCCCTCCAGTTCCTGTTCCCTGTAGGCTCTGCCAGCCTTTCAGAGCTCACTGGCTATAGCAGCTTTGAGTGATTTAGAGCCTGCCCCACCCCACCCCGCTGCGGAGACCACCCAGCTGGACTGGAGGTGGGGCGCTTGTCAGGCTCACCACAGTGTCTTCCTGGGAGACCACCTCTGAGAGGCAGGAGGGTCAGCTTGAGCTTATCTCACTCACTTGCACCATTACTCATGTCCCTGTGGCCATTCTGTGCCATCATGGGCAGGGTGTGAGTATGGAGGTAGGGCCTGGGTGGTGGATTGAGGAGTTTGTCAGAGGTGAAAAGATAGCCTTTTTTACAAAAGGCTTCATAACAATGTACCACAGACTGAATGGCTTCAAACTTCAGAAATGTATTGTCTCACTATCTGAAGGCTATTAGTACAAAATTGAGGTGTTAGCAGGGCCATTCTCCCTTTGAGATCTGTAGGAGAATCCTTCATGGCCTCTTCCTAGCTTCTGGAGGTTTACTGGCATCACTGGTGTTCCTTGGTTCACAGCTGCATAGCTCTGATCTCTGCCTTCATCCTCACCTGGCGTTCTCCCTGTGTCTGTGCTTTCACATGGCCATCTTCTTGTAAGGACACCAATCATATTGGACTGGGGGTCCACCCTATTCCAGTATGACCTCACCTTCACTAATTGTATCTGCAATGCCCTTATTTCCACATGAGATCATGTTCTGAGGTATTGAGATTTGAGATTTCAACATACCTTTTTGAGGGGATCAAATTCAAGCCATGACACTAATCATCTCACTATTCTTCCAGAACCCAGGCTTTCAGATAAATCTACAAACACATTTCAGAGCAGTGGAGCCCTGATTGCCCCCTCCCCCAGTTCTCCTTTCTCTCCAATATATTTATTATCACAGGAACCAGCAACACAACCCCAGCTTCGCTATCTCTCCACATGATAGAAAATGAGGTGTTATGGAACAGCAGAGGACTGAGATTGTGTATACTAATGGCAGCACTCCACACCTACCCTGGTGATCTGTGTCGCCAAGAAGCACCATGAGAGCCGATCGTAATGGTGGTGAGGGGGACAACAATCACCACAAGCAACTAAGGTCACTTGAGACAAAAATGCTTTCCTGCCCCTTTACGCCAGGATGAGGTCAGATTTCAAATGTCCTTTTTCCTTCCAGGAAGTGAAGTGTCTAATTTTTAAAGGTGCTATTAATCTGTTCTTTTACATTGCATTTCCTGTCTCTCCGCACCAGATTAATTTCCTGTCTCTCCCCACCAGATTAATTGTTCCTGCTTCTGATGCTAGAAGCCGCAATGTGCTACTTTAAATTCTTACCGATAAAGTATTTGTGTTTCTTCCTTTCTTTTTTTTGAGGAAGCTTATATTTGTAAATAAAATATGAAATTTCAGTTTCCCAGTATTGGAGCCATGGTAGGGGTATTTGTATGTGTGTGTACGTGTATACATATATATGTGTGTGTAGTGTTCTTGTACCTGTGTGTATGTATATATGTGTGATGTATGTGTGTGTACATATGTGTGTGTATATGCGTGTGTGTATATGTGTGGTGTGTGTGTGTGTGTGTGTGTGTGTGTGTGTGTGTGTGTGGTGTGAATGAGTATTACTCTCAGCATTCTCAGTCTCCTCTCGGATCTGAAAGCTGAGAGATAAGTTACCAAAGTCACTCTAGAACCTGGGCTTCCCAAGGCTTGGTCTTTGTCTCCTGGATGTCTGGTTCTGGGATTCCAGGCATACTCCTGGTTCCAGGATGAGGTGGACAGATTCCTGGTGGCCAGAAGCCATAGGTTCTAGTCTCAGTACTGCCATTTTTCTCTGAGCCCCAGAAGAGAAAAGGAAGAACGTCTCTCGCCCCGATTGCTACCGCAACATTCCCGACATTCCCTGATGGTGTCCACTCACACTCTTCTCCCTGAGCCAGGCCCTCGAGCTGTGCAGGATGCAGCATGCAGATGGCCAGGTGCCTCGTTAGAGCTTGGGGTGGAGCCCTTCTGGATTGCATGAGTGGAGTGTGATGGAGAGACAGCCGGTCCTAGGAAATTTATTCCTCCAGGAAGAAAGACAAATGCATGCTGGGTGGTGAAAAATCATCAAATGTGCCCTGGGGAAATGGTGGAGTTCCTCTATGCTCTGATGCAGTTGCTGAGAGACTGAGCCCACTTGGACCAAGCATGTGCGCTCCCCACCCTGCACCTCCAGCTTAGCAGCCTGGTGCCCTGTGTTTTGAGTAGAGAGGAGGTGACATTGTCTACATGGAAAGCTGCAGACCTGCCTGGGTGTTAAGTCACAGGTTGGATGTACCTGTGGGGCTGGCCCCAGAGGTGCTGATCACCCCTGGCCTGAGAGCACAGGAACAAGGGAAATAGGTGAAGGGATCCTATTAGCAGGCTTCCATTCCTCGCTCAGTGAGACTTAAGAAGGGAGAGGCCAGAGACTGGACCAGCGTGTCCAGCAAACTCAGGCCAAAGCCCTGAAAAGTTCTCAGGTCTTTTGTGATACACTTGTGAGGTCTCAGTCTCCTACACTCCTAGAAGGATACTTTAATTCCCCCTCTGTAGCTCTTGCAACACGATGTCTTTCTTTTAGGAGACCCAGCACCTTTCTCCTTTCTTACTGTATTACAGGACACAGCTCCTCCTTTCCTGTTTCAGAGTGTCTCCTGCTAACCCATGGAGTGACCAGAAAATTCCCTGCCTCTTATCTTTCTTCTTGGTTGTGCCTGTGTCTGTGTGTTTGCGGGTGTGCATGCGTGTGTGTGCATGCAGGTGAGTGCACACCTATGTTTCACCAGGCCTTCCTGATAACCAGGGGTGATTCCACTTAGTAATCCGCAGTGGGAGGTTGGGAGGAGAGAGTTGCTCACCATTCCTGTCTCTGCAGGAGCCCCCACAAGGTGAGTGGAGAGCTCTTAAGTCTTTCTCAGTCCTTCTGCCTAGGTAGTCTGCCCCAGACCAAACACAAAGTCTTTTATTCTGGTGACAGAAGAACTTATGAAAAGGGTCAGGCTCGGGCTTCCCTGGTGGCGCAGTGGTTGAGAGTCCACCTTCCGATGCAGGGAACATGGGTTCGTGCCCCAGTCCAGGAGGATCCCACATGCTGTAGAGCGGCTGGGCCCGTGAGCCATGCCCGCTGAGCCTGCGCGTCCGGAGCCTGTGCTCCTCAATGGGAGAGGCCACAACAGTGAGAGGCCCGCGTACCGGAAAAAAAAAAAGGGTCAGGCTGATCTTAGAATAAACTCATGGCTGGAGGAACTGGAGTCATAATTCGACCTAAGACATTTTCTAGTATTACTGAGGGGAGAGGCCTTTCAGAATAAGCGCTTGGAGAGGAGGGGATGCATCCCCATTATGTTCATTCTTACTCTTTGCCCCAAGCTCCTTCTTTGAGTTCCCTGACTGGGACCCCAGCTTCTCTTTGAGTGATATAAGATGGGAACATTGCTTTGGCAATCTTGGGACTTGTTTAGAGTTTAGTTGCCTAAAAGCCAGGTTTCATAAACTCTAGGACACTTAGGGGCCATGTAAATGCCCCCTCCTCCCATGTGGGGCTCTCTGTAATGTGGTGGGAGACCCCTGTCTATGGCAGCCAAGATCAAATCAGTGTAGAAAGTACTGGGTTTTGAGGAAGGTTCCCATCAAAAGCATTGTTACAAGTGGAAAATTTCTAGTCCAGGGGTTATGAACTGGTGGGCGCCAGCTGAATGTCAGCCATGGAAGCATTTTATTTGCCTGTACAAACTGAAAGCAGAATTCAGGTGCCTTTAGGTGGGGTCGCACTCTCTAGCCAGCTTCAAAGGTCAGCTTTGCCATTTACATCACTTGCTTGGCCCTGAAGGTTTTTAATTTTTCAGCCCATTACAGTGACCCCTTCCTTCATTTATAGATGAGGAAATGAAGGTCCAAAGAGGGCCAGGCCACAGAGTTAGCTGGTGAGAGCATCAGGAATGGAACCCCGATCTCAGGCTTCCAAGCCCATCGTCTTCCCTTATCTACAGGCTGTAAGGTTATACTCACAATGTTTCTGTGTTGCAGCCCCTCCAGTGATACTGTAGCTCAGTAGGGAAGGCTTAGGACATCAGACACAAAGGAAATGCAACAGTAGAATTTCAGTAGTCCTGGTTAAGAGTGGTGAAACCTTGGCTGGCACCAGGTGCCTTCAATCCCTCCCCACATGGGCTGCTTACTCAAGACTGGCCAGCTGAGCTGTAGGCTCTGTCCTCACATTTTCTGTGTTTTAGTCTGAGTCTCTCCTGGCTTATAGAATGTATTAGGGAGCTATGAATAATCTTTATGTTAATGAAACATGGGTTTTATTCAGCCCTGGAGGTCCCTGGAGGTGGTAGGGAGATGGATGACTGGCCTGGAAGCCCGCAAGGCCCTGTGGAATATCACCTGTGCTCTTCTGAGCTGTTCTCCAAAACTGAGTGGGGGACTTTTGGCAGCTATTTCTCTGGAATCTGTGTGCTGCCCTAGTCTGGGCTGATACCGGTTGCAGTAGAACAGGGATAGGAGGGTATAGTGGCCTCGAATACAGAAAGAGCCCTCAGTTTCTTTAGAAAAGCAGCTCAGGTGGTCAGGGGACCTGAGGCAAATTCATCCTGTCCTCACAATTCTACCCAGCCTCTCTTTTCTATGCTGCTGGCAAGGGAAAGGGTGGGTAAAAGTGCCCACCTCTGCTTACTTCTTCAGCTCTGCCTGTTGGCATCCTCTCTGCATTGATCTCAGAGTCAGTTAGACAAAGCCACTCCCTCCTGGAGTTTCTTGTGTGTCTTGATCACAGCTGACTCTTACATGTCTATAAAAGTGCCTGACACAGGGTAGATGCTCATATTAATCCTATGTTTCAAAGAATAAACATTTCCTCAAATATATATTCTAGCTGAATTTAGGGGTAAGTCTCAGGTTTTCCCACCATGTGCATGCTTAACACAGCACTTTTTCAAATGATTTTAATGACCAGTTCTAAATGGGGGAGAAGTAACAATGCTGTCTTTGGAGGCCACTCCAAAGGTAAAATCATCATTAGCTTGCTGGGACTCAAGCGAGGTTGACCAGAAACTCTGGCAATGCGAAGCCGGGAGAGAGAGTTAATGGAGTTTATGCCCTGAGTCCCAAGAATGCTGGCCCAGCACAATGGAGCTGGTGTCTGTGTTCCAGGAGATGGCTGCCCACTCTAGGAGAGGCCACTCAGAACATGCAGAGAGAGCTGCCACATACCTCTCAGGCTAGTTTGCTACTGCTTTCATGATGAGATAGAGAAAGTGACCCATTTCAGTGAGCTTTCTGGTATTTGAGACCATGGGAACGAGTATTTGCCATGTTTTCCCACTCCCCTGTCCTTTCTGACTCTCTGTTGCAGTTTCCACAACTCTGTTACCAGGCTCTAACAAGATTTTGAACAGGCGAAGTTTCTGAGCTTCTCTGGCCCTCTGAGTATGATGCCTGCACTAGACAATCAGCCTGCATTTCTGAGGGCACCCACCATGGGCCAGGCGCTGAGCTTCAGGGGCATAGTTCATTTTTTTAGTTATTTTCTTCTGAATTTTTCTCTAATTCAAAGCCATTTTAAAGTGGTTTTGCAAAAACAATATTAAAATGACAACAGGAATATAAAACAAAATTTCCCCCTACTTCCATCAACTAATCAAGGAAAGCAGCCATTTGAGCCCGTGCCCACTAGTCCTTCTCCATATGTCTGTGCAGTTCATACTGGTTATTCTCATCTGCCATCGGAGCTCCCTCCTACTGTCTGGGCTCCCTCCACCTTATGAAACAGGGCCTGCACGCCACTGTGGAAACTGAACACACCAGCTTCTGCCTTACAGAAGGGGCACAGCCGGGGGTCTTGGGCTCTGTTGGTCAGATGCTCCCACCCACACACCAGGTGGATCTGGGGGCAGCCTCTCTGTGGAAGCTTTGGCAGTTTTAGCAAGATGGGTTCTCAGGGGCAGTGATAGCAGCAGTGATGGTGACGATGTCCAGTGTCTGGAGTCAGAGTCAGTGGGCAGGGAGAGCCATGCTGTGGTGTGATTTGGGCAGCATTTAGGCTGCCTCCAGTTTTAGTTCTCCAAACCCCCAAGCATTTCTGTGAATTTCCCAATATTCTTATTAAATTGTTTTTCTGTTTAAATCAGCCTGACTGCTTTTAACTATGGCACACCTTGCTGATACACCTATTCATAATTTTTACTGTTTTGTAGTAATGGAATTGATATAATTTTATATTCTATACTCTTATTTAACATTATACCATGTGAATTTTTCAGCTTGGCAAAATCTTTTATCTTTCTATTATAATAATAATTATTATACTAATCATCCTTCTCCCCTTGGGTAACCAGTTGTTAACAGCCTGGTGGGGGGTGCTGATGCTGTACCTCATCTTGACTGTTTGTGGGAAATCAGGCTTTCCTGTATGGCCGGTGCCTTGAAGAAAACTGGCAATGCTGAGTGTAGGGGACAGAAGGAGGGCTATAGATGCTAAAGCTGGAAGAGCCTTAGAGAAATCTAGTCCCAGTTCTACATTGTTGGCTGAGGAATTTGAGGCCAAGAGAGGAGAACTGACTTGAGCAGGTAACTCGCTCAGAGAGCCGGTGTTGGGGGCAGGACCAAACCCAAGCCTGCTAGCTCCTGTGCCAGAGCAGACTTTCCTTCGTCTTGGCTGTAAGCCTGCTGCAGAATGATGTTAAACTTATTACGTCTCATCTCAGGTACATGAAAGTGAGAATGGGGTGGGGAGTGAATTGTATGAGATATGTAATGTTGGTGCTCTGATTATTGTCCAAAACTCTAAGAATAAGTTTTAGTCATTCTTCCTATAAATATTATTCAAGGACCAACACAGTGCCTGCCACATACTAGGAACCTGATTAATCTATGTGGAGTGAATGAAGAAAGGACAATCCTAGGCTGTCCATACCTCATGTTAATTCTAGGGTGACTGACATTATATATTGTGATATATAATAATGAGATGTGTTAGTAGTAATTAACATAATCCAAAAGCAAGAATTTTATTCTCCCACTAGTGTAGTCTTCAGTTAATTGAGTGAATTCTTTTCATGGCTCTGTCATCTGGAATGAAAGGCAGTAGTTTAGGCATTCTCCAGCTTTGCAGTTCTCTTCTGAAACATAGATGGTCCATCTGTTGTGGGACGGGCCCCCTGAAAGTAGTCTCACCCAAAAGACAGGCAGTTGGCATTCCATTATTTACTGAGTACTATTTATGTGGCAGTCTTTATGTTAAGGACTTGGGTAAGCAAAACAGGCATGATCTCTGCCTTCAAGGGATTTATAGTCTTATGGGGGAGACAGGAATTAAACAAGTCAAAATTTTTTAAAAAGTTATGACTTTTTGTGTTTTAAGGGCTGGGAAGAGAAAGAACAGATGTTATGAGAAAGTAGCAGATGTCCATTTTGGGAGAATCAGGGAAGACCTCTCTGAAGATTAGGAAGTTGTCTCTAAAATTTGAAACAGAATGAATGAAAGGTTTTGATCATTTTAATTATGCAATTGAGAAATCATCCCCAGCATGTCTTGCATGTAGTAAACACTCAATACATATTAGTGATGACTATAATAAACACTTTAACATCCATTATCTCATGGACTTGTCAGGATGCTGTAGGCCCATGAGTAGACTTGATGAGTGCTGTTATTCCCATTGTACAACTGAAGCTTCATCTGAAGCTCAAGTGGTTATATGGTTAAGTGAAGTGGGTCATTTTGCTATTCAAACACACATCTGAGATTGAAACGTAATTTTCCCTACTGTTACATCAGTGTTTATTTCTCCAAAGCTATTTTGGAAGGGAATATGCAGTGATTAGAGTTTATACATCATCTTTGTGAGCATGTAAATTGCTTGGGGAGCCTCTCCCCACAGTTCTGTTAAAGCAGCCAAGCCCTTGTGCTGAGCTCTGGGACACCTCTCATGCACCTTGTTAAATTCAAGGACGCTGTGGGCTATTTGGGAAGCATATGGAGTTGGGCACGATATGCCTCTTCCTTTTCCCTTCTGACTCTGTCATTTCTTAGAGATTCTCATAAAACTAATGACAGGATAAGGCAAGAAGTTACATTACACTTTATAATGGGCTAATTAGGTAAATATGTTAAAAAGTGTTCCCCATAGTGCCATTTCATGGTTGCACTGTTGGTAATCAGCACTTGTTTTCAAAGTGTCAGAATATCAAAAGCAAAGCTGGTCGCATTGCTGTGTATGTCACACAAATGAAATGAATTAAGTGGAGCAGTGGGAATGCTCTGCCTCTGTTATCACTCAAGTCTTTGAAGGGATGCTCTGAGGCTAGAAGTTTGGTCCTGGCTGATTCTTTCAGCGTTTGAGTGTACATAAAAACACCCCAGCCCCCAATATAGAGTTTCTTTACTTAGATAAGAGGTTTATGGGCCAGTTCTGGGGGTGGGGTCCAGATGAGAAGCTTTTGGAGGTCAAGGTGGGTTTCTTTGTGGTTCTGTATCAAGACATTCATCCATGAACCGCAGGCCCCTAGACAGACATTAGGCATGCTAAGTTTAGAAGTTGACAGCCCTGCTTCACAGAAATGGAGCAAATTCTGTGGCACTGTTTGCCTTTGATATACTCAGGCTGCAAAGATAAATAACCGTGATATTATTTTCTGGGTGAATGGGCAATACCAAGGGAAGAATGGAAATGAGGAAGTAGTTGGAACACATCCTGGGTTCAGGATACACAGGGAAGACTCTCAGACCCACTGCTAGGTTGTCTTTATGACCTGGTAGGACTCCTGCTTTGCAAACAACAGTGTCTGACTAATTTATGCAAAAAGGAATTTATGGGAAGTATGATGGGGGTTGAAGAACCAGGTTTGGTAATGAGTAGGACTGGGGGTGTTTGAGATGTCCAAGAGGTGGAAATCATGGTCCTTGCCATGTGGCCAGCAACATCTGATGAGCTGCTGCCACTGCAATGGACAACCTACATTATTCTGGATTTTAAACATTCCAAGTCCTAGGAGGAGCCATCTGATTAGGTGGGTTAGACCACATGCCCATTCCCTAGGTGTGCCCTTTTACTCTCTCTAGTGGGAGACAAGATCCTGGGTTTACTGCCTGATAGAGACAGGAGTAGTTCGAAGGAGTAGTTCACCAAAGGAAATTGGGATGCTGTGGGGAAGGAGAATAAATTCTGGGCATCCAAAAAATTGACAAAGGACCAGTATGATTGGTTAGGAATGAATCCTGGGCCTCAAGGGCCTTGGCTGAATGGGAACCTGTCCATGTTAGGATTTATTACTGAAATCCAGCCAGCTCTCTGCTCAGCCTAAGCATTTCTGTGCTGTACAATACAGTAGCCACTTAGCCATGTGTAGTTATTTAAATTTAAATTAATTAAAAGTAAATAAAATTAAAAGTTCATTTCCCCATTTGCCTTAGCCACATTTCAAGTGTTAGAGCCAACATGGCTAATGGCTACCACATTGATCATTACAGACATAGAACATTTCTGTAATTTCAGAATGTTTTATTAGATAGCATTAGATGTTTGGTGGGTCACCCAGGCCTTCCTTCATATCTTCATCTTATATGACATCAACTCCAAGGCCATTTTACTCTCTGTTTGCCTATGGAGAAAAGTTGAGCATAGGATGTTAAAGAGGAGAAATGACGAGTTACATACTTTGCCTTTTCTTAGTTTTTTGGTGGTGGATGATATAACAACATGGCTAAATGAGGAAATCACAATGTCATATGTATTGTGATTACAATTATATCAAGACAGACTAGTGTATAGAAATGCAACAGATTTCTGGGAATTAATTTTGTATCCTGCAACTTTACTGAATTCATTGTTGAGCTCTAGTAGTTTTCTGTTAGCATCTTTAGGATTTTCTATATATAGTATCATGTCATCTGAAAAGAGTAACTGTTTTATTTCTTCTTTTCCAATTTGGATTCCTTTTATTTCTTTTTCTTCTCCAATTGCCATAGCTAGGACTTCCCAAACTATGTTGAATAAAAGTGGTGGGAGTGGACATCCTTGTCTTGTTCCTGATCTTAGAGGAAATGCTTTCAGCTTTTCACCATTGAGAATGACGTTAGCTGTGGGTTTGTCATATATGGCCTTTATTATGTTGAGGTATGTTCCCTCTTTGCCCGCTTTCTGGAGTTTTTATCATAACTGGGTGTTGAATTTTGTCAAAATCTTTTTCTGCTAGATGGTCACATGGTTTTATTCTTCAGTTTTTTAATATGATATATCACACTGATTGATTTCTGGGTATTGAAAAATCCTTGCATATGTGTTAACTCTTCTGTAAATGTTTGATAGAATTCACCTGTGATGCCATCTTGTCCTGGACTTTTGTTTGTTGGGAGTTTTAAAATCACAGTTTCAATTTCAGTACTTGTGATTAATCTGTTCATATTTTTGGATCTGTTGCATTTCTATACACAAACAATGAAAGATCAGACAGAGAAATTAAGGAAACAATCTCTTTTACCATAACATCAAAAAGAATAAAGTACCTGGGTATAAACCTACCTAAGGAGGCAAAAGATCTGTACTTCAGAAACTATAAGATGCTGATGAAAGAAATCAAAGATGACACAAACAGTCTCTACGTCCATCCATCTCACTACAAATAACTCAATTTCATTTCTTTTTATGGCTGAGTAATATTGCATTGTGTGTGTGTGTGTGTGTGTGTGTGTGTGTGTGTATGTGACATTTTCTTTATTCATTCATCCATCAGTGAACACTTAGTTTTTTTCCAAATCTTGGCTGTTGTAAATAGTGCTGCAGCGAAAATGGGAGTGCATATATCTCTTTGAGTTAATGTTGTCATTTTCTTCAGATAAATACTGTACACAGAAATGGAATTTCTGAATCATATGGTAGTTCTATTTTATATTTTTGAGGAAATGTCATACTTCTTTCCATACTGACTGCATCAATTCACATTCCCACCAACAGTGCACAAAGTTTCCCATTTCTCTACATCCTCACCAACACTTGTTATTTCTTGTCTTTATGATAATAGTCATTCTAAATTGTGAGGTTTTGATTTGCATTTCCATGATGATTAGTGATGCTGAGTATTTTTTCATGTAACTTTTGGTCTTCTGTATGTATTAGAAAATGTCTATTCTCTGCTCATGTTTTAATTATTTTTTTGTTTGCTTTTGAGTTGTGTGAGTTCTTTATGTATTTTGTATATTAACATACCAGATATATGATTTGTATATATTTTCTTCCATTCATTTGGTTGTCTTTTTTACATCTATCTTTTTTTTTTAACATCTTTATTGGAGTATAATTGCTTTACAATGGTGTGTTAGTTTCTGCTTTATAACAAAGTGAATCAGTTATACGTATACATATGTTCCCATATCTCTTCCCTCTTGCATCTCCCTCACTCCCATCCTCCCTATCCCACCCCTCTAGGTGGTCACAAAGCACTGAGCTGATCTCCCTGTGCTATGCCGCTGCCTCCCACTAGCTATCTATTTTACGTTTGGTAGTGTATATCTGTCCATGCCACTCTTTCACTTTGTCACAGCTTATCCTTCCCCTTCCCCATATCCTCAAGTCCATTCTCTAGTAGGTCTGGAGCTTCTTCATGACATTCTTTTTTCTTAACTTCCATATATATGTGTTAGCATATGGTATTTTTCTTTCTCTTTCTGACTTACTTCACTCTGTATGACAGACTCGAGGTCCATCCACCTCATTACAAATAGCTCAATTTCGTTTCTTTTTATGGCTGAGTACTATTCCATTGTTTATATGTGCCACAACTTCTTTACCCATTCATCCGATGATGGACACTTAAGTTCTTTCCATGTCCTGGCTATTGTAAATAGAGCTGCAATGAACACTTTGGTACATGACTCGTTTTGAATTATAGTTTTCTCAGGGTATATGCCCAGTAGTGGGATTGCTGGGTCATATGGTAGTTGTATTTGTAGTTTTTAAGGAACCTCCGTAGTGTTCTCCATAGTGGCTGTACCAATTCACATTCCCACCAGCAGTGCAAGAGTGTTCCCTTTTCTCCACACTCTCTCCAGCATTTATTGTTTCTAGATTTTTTGATGATGGCCATTCTGACTGGTGTGAGATGATATCTCATTGTAGTTTTGATTTGCATTCTCTAATGATTAATGATGTTGAGCATTCTTTCATGTGTTTGTTGGCAGTCTGTATATCTTCTTTGGAGAAATGTCTATTTAGGTCTTCTGCCCATTTTTGGATTGGGTTGTTGGTTTTTTTTGTTATTGAGCTGAATGAGCTGCTTGTAAATTTTGGAGATTAATCCTTTGTCAGCTGCTTCATTTAAAAATATTTTCTCCCATTCTGATGGCTGTATTTTGGTCTTGTTTATGGTTTCCTTTGCTGTGCAAAAGCTTTGAAGTTTCATTAGGTCCCATTTGTTTATTTTTGTTGTTATTTCCATTTCTCTAGGAGGTGTGTCAAAAAGAATCTTGCTGTGATTTAGGTCCGAGAGTGTTCTGCCTATGTTTTCCTCTAAGAGTTTGATAGTTTCTGGCCTTACATTAAGGTCTTTAATCCATTTTGAGCTTATTTTTGTGTATAGTGTTAGGGAGTGATCTAATCTCATACTTTTACATGTACCTGTCCAGTTGTCCTAGCACCACTTATTGAAAAGGCTGTCCTTTCTCCATTGTACATTCCTGCCTCCTTTATCAAAGATAAGGTGTCCATATGTGCGTGGGTTTATCTCTGGGCTTTCTATCCTGTTCCATTGATCTATCTTTCTGTTTTTGTGCCAGTATCATACTGTCTTGACTACTGTAGCTTTGTAGTATAGTCTGAAGTCAGGGAGCCTGATTCCTCCAGCTCTGTTTTTCGTTCTCAAGATTGCTTTGGCTATTCGGGGTCTTTTGTGTTTCCATACAAACTGTGAAATTTTTGTTCTTGTTCTGTGAAAAATGCCAGTGGTAGTTTGATAGGGATTGCATTGAATCTGTAGATTGCTTTGGGTAGTAGAGTCATTTTCACAATGTTGATTCTTCCAATCCCAGAACATGGTATATCTCTCCATCTATTTGTATCATCTCTAATTTCCTTCATCAGTGTCTTCTAATTTTCTGCATACAGGTCTTTTGTCTCCTTAGGTAGGTTTATTCCTAGATATTTTATTCTTTTTGTTGCAGTGGTAAATGAGAGTGTTTTCTTTTTTTTTTTTTTAAACATCTTTATTGGGGTCTAATTTCTTTAAAATGGTGTGTTAGTTTCTGCTTTATAACAAAGTGAATCAGTTATACATATACATATGTTCCCATATCTCTTCCCTCTTGCGTCTCCCTCCCTCCCACCCTCCCTATCCCACCCCTCCAGGCAGTCACAAAGCACCGAGGCGATATCCCTGTGCCATGTGGCTGCTTCCCACTAGCTATCTACCTTACGTTTGTTAGTGTATATATGTCCATGCCTCTCTCGCCCTGTCACAGCTCACCCTTCCCCCTCCCCATATCCTCAAGTCCATTCTCCAGTAGATCTGTGTCTTTATTCCTGTCTTACCCCTAGGTTCTTCATGACCATTTTTCCCCTTTAATTCCATATATATGTGTTAGCATATGGTATTTGTCTTTCTCTTTCTGACTTACTTCACTCTGTATGACAGACTCTAGGTCTATCCACCTCATTACAAATAGCTCAATTTCGTTTGTTTTTATGGCTGAGTAATATTCCATTGTATACATGTGCCACAACTTCTTTATCCATTCATCTGACAATGGGCACTTAGGTTGTTTCCATCTCTGGGCTATTGTAAATAGAGTTGCAATGAACATTTTGGTACATGACTCTTTTTGAATTATAGTTTTCTCAGGGTATATGCCCAGTAGTGGGATTGCTGGGTCATATGGTAGTTCTATTTGTAGTTTTTTAAGGAACCTTCATACTGTTCTCCATATTGGCTGAACCAATTCACATTCCCACCAGCAGTGCAGGAGTGTTCCCTTTTCTCCACACCCTCTCCAGCATTTATTTTTTCTAGATTTTGTGATGATGGCCATTCTGACTGGTGTGAGATGGTATCTCATTGTAGTTTTGATTTGCATTCTCTAATGATTAATGATGTTGAGCATTCTTTCATGTGTTTGTTGGCAGTCTGTATATCTTCTTTGGAGAAATGTCTATTTAGTTCTTCTGCCCATTTTTGTATTGAGTTGGTTTTTTTTTATTATTGAGCTGAATGAGCTGCTTGTAAATTTTGGAGATTAATCCTTTGTCAGTTGATTCATTTGCAAATATTTTCTCCCATTCTGAGGGCTGTCTTTTGGTTTTGTTTATGGTTTCCTTTGCTGTGCAAAAGCTTTGAAGTTTCATTAGGTCCCATTTGTTTATTTATGTCATAGAGTGTTCTGCCTATGTTTTCCTCTAAGAGTTTGATAGTTTCTGGCCTTACATTTAGGTCTTTAATCCATTTTGAGCTTATATTTGTTTATGGTGTTAAGGAGTGATCTAATCTCATACTTCTACATGTACCTGTCCAGTTTTTCCAGCACCATTTATTGAAGAGGCTGTCCTTTCTCCACTGTATATTCCTACCACCTTTATTAAAGATAAGGTGACCATAGATAAAGGAAAAAGATATAGTGCGTGGGTTTATCTCTGGGCTTCCTATCCTGTTCCATTGATCTATCTTTCTGTTTTTGTGCCAGTACCATACTGTCTTGATTACTGTAGCTTTGTAGTATAGTCTGAAGTCAGGGAGCCTGATTCCTCCAGCTTGTTTTTCATTCTCAAGATTGCTTTGGCTATTTGGGGTCTTTTGTGTTTCCATACAAATTGTGAAATTTTTAATTCTAGTTCTGTGAAAAATGCCAGTGGTAGTTTGATAGGGATTGCATTGAATCTATAGATTGCTTTGGGTAGTAGAGTCATTTTCACAATATTGATTCTTCCAATCCCAGAACATGGTATATCTGTCCATCTATTTGTATCATCTTTAATTTCTTTCATCAGTGTCTTATAATTTTCTGCATACAAGTCTTTTGTCTCCTTAGGTAGGTTTATTCCTAGATATTTTATTCTTTATGTTGCAATGGTAAATGGGAGTGTTTTCTTGATTTCACTTTCAGATTTTTCATCACTAGTATATAGGAATGCCAGAGATTTCTGTGCATTAATTTTGTATCCTGCTACTTTACCAAATTCATTGATTAGCTCTAGTAATTTTCTGGTAGCATCTTTAGGATTCTCTATGTATAGTACCATGTCATCTGCAAACAGTGACAGCTTTACTTCTTCTTTTCTGATATGGATTCCTTTTATTTCCTTTTCTTCTCTGATCACTGTGGCTAAAACTTCCAAAACTCTGTTGAATAAGAGTGGAAAGAGTGGGCAACCTTGTCTTGTTCCTGATCTTAGTGGAAATGCTTTCAGTTTTTCACCATTGAGGACAATGTTTGCTGTGGGTTTGTCATCTATGGCCTTTATTATGTTCAGGAAAGTTCCCTCTATGCCTACGTTCTGCAGGGTTGTTATCATAAATGGGTGTTGAATTTTGTTGAAAGCTTTCTCTGCATCTATTGAGATGACCATATAGTATTTCTCCTTCAATTTTTTAATATGATCTATCATGTTGATTGATTTGCATATATTGAAGAATCCTTGCATTCCTGGAATAAACCCCACTTGATCATAGTGTATGATCCTTTTAATATGCTGTTGGATTCTGTTTTCTAGTATTTTGTTGAGGATTTTTGCATCTATGTTCATCAGTGATATTGGCCTGTAGTTTGCTTTCTTTGTGAAATCCTTGTCGGTTTTGGTATCAGGGTGATGGTGGCCTTGTCAAATGAGTCTGGGAGTGTTCCTACCTCTGCTATATTTTGGAAGAGTTTGAGAAGGATAGGTGTTATCTCTTCTCTAAATGTTTGATAGAATTCGCCTGTAAATCCATCTGGTCCTAGGCTTTTGTTTGTTGGAAGATTTTTAATCACAGTTTCAATTTCAGTGCTTGTAATTGGTCTGTTCATATTTTCTATTTCTTCCTGATTCAGTCTTGGCACGTTGTGCATTTCTAAGAATTTGTCCATTTCTTCCAGGTTGTCCATTTTATTGGCATAGAGTTGCTTGTAGTAATCTGTCATGATCTTTTGTATTTCTGCAGTGTCAGTTGTTACTTCTCCTTTTTCATTTCTAATTCTATTGATTTGAGTCTTTTCCCTTTCTTTCTTGTTGAGTCTGGCTAATGGTTTATCAATTTTGTTTATCTTCTCAAAGAACAAGCTTTTAGTTTTATTGATCTTTGCTATTGTTTCCTTCATTTCTTTCTGATCTGATCTTTATGATTTCTTTCCTTCTGCTAACTTTGGGTTTTTTCTGTTCTTCTTTCTCTAATTGCTTTAGGTGCAAGGTTAGGTTGTTTATTCGAGATGTTTCCTGTTTCTTAAGGTAGGATTGTATTGCTATAAACTTCCCTCTTAGAACTGCTTTTGCTGCATCCCATAGGTTTTGGGTTGTTGTGTCTCCATTGTCATTTGTTTCTATGTATTTTTTGATTTCCTCTTTGATTTCTTCAGTGATCACTTCGTTATTAAGTAGTGTATTGTTTAGCCTCCATGTGTCTGTATTTTTTACAGATCTATTTCTGTAATTGATATCTAGTCTCATAGCATTGTGGTCAGAAAAGATACTTGATACAATTTCAATTTTCTTAAATTTACCAAGGCTTGATTTGTGACCCAAGTTATGATCTAATCTTGACATTGTTCCATGAGCACTTGAGAGAAATGTGTATTCTGTTGTTTTTGGCTGGAATGTCCTATAAATATCAATAACTCCATCTTGTTTAATGTATCATTTAAAGCTTGTGTTTCCTTATTTATTTTCATTTTGGATGATCTGTCCATTGGTGAAAGTGGGGTGTAAAAGTCCGCTACTATGAATGTGTTACTGTCAATTTCCCCTTTTATGGCTGTTAGTATTTGCCTTATGTATTGAGGTGCTCCTATGTTGGGTGCATAAATATTTACAGTTGTTATATCTTCTTCTTGGATTGATCCCTTGATCATTATGTAGTGTCCTTCTTTGTCTCTTCTAATTGTCTTTATTTTAAAGTCTATTTTGTCTGATATGAGAATTGCTACTCCAGCTTTCTTTTGGTTTCCATTTGCATGGAATACCTTTTTCCATCCCCTTGCTTTCCGTCTGTATGTGTCTCTAGGTCTGAAGTGGGTCTCTTGTAGACAGCATATATATGGGTCTTGTTTTTGTATCCATTCAGCCAATCTGTGTCTTTTGGTGGGAGCATTTAATCCATTTACTTTTAAGGTAATTATCGATATGTATGTTCCTATTCCCAGTTTCTTAATTGTTTTGGGTTTGTTATTGTAGGTCTTTTCCTTCTCTTGTGTTTCTTGCCTAGAGAAGTTCCTTTAGCATTTGTTGTAAAGCTGGTTTGGTGGTGCTGAACTCTCTCAGGTTTTGCTTCTCTGTAAAGATTTTAATTTCTCCATCAAATCTGAATGAGATCCTTGCTGGATAGAGTAATCTTGGCTGTAGGTTTTTCTCCTTCATCACTTTAAATATGTCAAGCCTTTCCCTTCTGGCTTGCAGAGTTTCTGCTGGAAGATCAGCTGTTAACCTTATGTGGATTCCCTTGTGTGTTATTTGTTGTTTTTCCCTTGCTGTTTTTAATATGGGTTCTTTGTATTTAAGTTTTGACGGTTTGATTAATATGTGTCTTGGTGTGTTTCTCCTTGGATTTATCCTGTATGGGACTCTGTGTGCTTCCTAGACTTGATTAACTCTTTCCTTTCCCATATTAGGGAAGTTTTCAACTATAATCTCTTCAAATATTTTCTCAGTCCCTTTCTTTTTCTCTTCTTCTTCTGGAATCCCTACACTTCGAATGTTGGTGCATTTAATGTTGTCCCAGAGGTCTCTGAGACTGTCCTCAATTCTTTTCATTCTTTTTCCTTTATTCTGCTCTGCAGTAGTTATTTTCACTATTTTATCTTCCAGGTCACTTATCCATTCTTCTGCCTCAGTTATTCTGCTATTGATCCCATCTAGAGTATTTTTAATTTCATTTATTGTGTTTTTCATCATTGCTTGTTTCATCTTTAGTTCTTCCAAGTCCTTGTTAAGTGTTTCTTGCATTTTGTCAATTCTATTTCCAAGATTTTGGATCATCTTTACTATCATTATTCTGAATTCTTTTTCAGGTAGACTGCCTATTTCCTCTTCATTTGTTAGGTCTGGTTGGTGTTTATCTTGCTCCTTCGTCTGCTCTGTGTTTTTCTGTCTTCTCATTTTGCTTATCTTACTGTGTTTGGGGTCTCCTTTTTGCAGGCTGCAGGTTCGTAGTTCCCGTTGTTTTTGGTGTCTGTACCCAGTGGCTAAAGTTGGTTCAGTGAGTTGTGTAGGCTTCCTGGTGGAGGGGACTAGTGCCTGTGTTCTGGTGAATGTGGCTAGATCTTGTCTTTCTTGTGGGCAGGTCCACGTCTGGTAGTGTTTTTTGGGGTGTCTGTGGACTTATTATGATTTTAGGCAGCCTCTCTGCTAATGGGTGGCATTGTATTCCTGTCTTGCTAGTTGTTTGGCATAGGGTGTCCAGCACTGTATCTTGCTGGTCGTTGGGTGAAGATGGGTGCTGGTTTTGAGATGGAGATCTCTGGGAGATTTTTGCCATTTGATATTATGTGGAGCTGGGAGATCTCTTGGGGACCAGTGTCCTTAAGTTGGCTTTCCCACCTCAGAGGCACAGCACTGACTCCTGGCTGCAGCACCAAGAGCCTTTCATCCACATGACTCAGAATAAAAGGGAGGAAAAATATGAAGAAAGAGAGAAAGAGAGAAAGAAAGAATGAATGAATGAAAGAAAGGAGGAAGAGAAAGGAAGGAAGGAAGGAAGGAAGGAAGGAAGGAAGGAAGGAAGAAAAGTAAGAAAGAGGATAAAATAAAATAAAGGTAAAGTAAAGTTATTAAAATAAAAAATTATTATTAAGAAAAAAATATTTTTAAAGGAAAAAAAAAAAGGATGGATAGAACCCTAGAACAAATGGTGAAAGCAAAGCTATACAGACAAAATCTCACACAGAAGCATACACATACACAAGCACAAAAAGAGTAAAAGGGGAAAAAATAATAAATGTTGCTCTCAAAGTCCACCTCCTCAATATGGGATGATTCATTTTCTATTCCTGTATTCCACAAATGCAGGGTACATCAAGTTGATTGTGGATTTTTAATTTGCTGCTTCTGAGGCTGCTGGGCGAGATTTCCCTTTCTCTTCTTTGTTCGCACAGCTCCCGGGGCTCAGCTTTGATTTGGCCCCACCTCTGCGTGTAGGTTGCTGGAGGGCGTCTGTTTTTCACTCAGACAGGATGGGGTTAAAGGAGCTGCTGATTCGGGCGCTCTGGGTCACTCAGGCGGGGGTGAGTGAGGGGTATGGAGTGCGGGGCGAGCCTGCGGCGGCAGAGGCCAGCATGATGTTGCACTAGCCTGAGGTGTGCCGTGCGTTCTCCCGGGGAAGCTGTCCCTGGATCCCGGGAGCCTGGCAGTGGTGGGCTGCACAGTCTCCCCAGAAGGGAGGTGTGGAGAGTGACCTGTGCTCGCACACAGGCTTCTTGGTGGTGGCAGCAGCAGCCTTAGCGCCTCATGCCCGTCTCTGAGGTCCGCGCTTTTAGCCGCGGCTCGCGCCCGTCTCTGGAGCTCCTTTAAGCAGCACTATTAATCCCCTCTCCTCGCGCACCAGGAAACAAAGAGGGAAGAAAAAGTCTCTTGCCTCTTTGGCAGGTCCAGACTTTTCCCCGGTCTCCCTCCCGGCTAACCGTGGTGCACTAAACCCCTGCAGGCTGTGTTCAAGCCGCCAACCCCAGTCTTCTCTCTGCTCTCTAACCGAAGCCCTAGCCTCAGCTGCCAGCCCCGCCCACCCCGGTGGGTGAGCAGACAAGCCTCTCGGCTTGGTGAGTACCGTGTGGCACCATTCCTCTGTGCGGGAATCTCTCCACTTTGCCCTCCACACCCCTGTGGCTGCACTCTCCTCCGCAGCTCCGAAGCTTCCCCCTCTGCCACCCGCAGTCTCCGCCCGCGAAGGGGCTTCCTAGTGTGTGGAAACCTTTCCTCCTTACAGCTCCCTCCCACTGGTTCAGGTCCTGTCCCTATCCTTTTGTCTCTGTTTATTCTGTTTTCTTTTGCCCTACCCAGGTACGTGGGGAGTTTCTTGCCTTTTGGGAGGTCTGAGGTCTTCTGCCAGCGTTCAGTAGGTGTTCTGTAGGAGTTGTTCCACGTGTAGATGTATTTCTGGTGTATCTGTGGGGAGGAAGGTTATCTCCGCGTTTTACTCTTCCACCACCTTCCCCGATCTCCCCCTTATTATTTTAAAATATGGCTGCTCCTGCTTTGAGGATTTCCACTGGACCAACACAGTAGCAAAGCAGCACTGAATCAGAAGCAGGTAAATTTCAAAATGGCGGCTGTAAAAGTATCTACTCTCCTTTTGTTCTCCTCCTACTCCTTTGCTTTGAACACCTCTGCCCTGAGGCTTTGCCTTTACCCTTCTCTGATTACTGCTCCCATCTTTGTTGTTTTATTAATGGTTTCCTTTGCTGTGTAGAAGCATTTTAGTGTAATATCGTCCCACTTGAATTTTTGCTTTTGTTGTTTTTGCTTTTGGTATGAAATCAAAAAAATCCTCACTAATGCTGATGCCAGTATCATATTCGTTTGATTTCTAAAGTTCTGTAGTATAGTTTGAAATCAGGGAGGTGATGTCTTTAGCTTTGTCCTTCTTTCTCAAGATTGTTTTGACTATTTGAGATCTTTTATAGTTTTATACACATTTTAGACTGTTTGTTATATTTCTGTGAAAAATGCCTTTAGAGTTTTGTCAGGGATTGCACTGAATCTGTAGATTGCTTTGGGTAGTATAGAAATATTTTTAAAATAAATTTATTTATTTATTATTTTTGGCCACATTGGGGCTTCATTGCGGCATGAGGGCTTTCTCTAGTTGTGGCGAGTGGGGGCTACTCTTTTGTTGTAGTGCACAGGTTTCTCATTGCATTGGCTTCTCTTTGTTACAGAACACAGGCTCTAGGCGCATGGGTTTCAGTAGTTGTGGCATGGGCTCAGTAGTTGTGGCTCATGGGCTCTAGAGTGCAGGCTCAGTAGTTGTGGCACATGGGCTTAGTTGCTCTGCAGCATGTGGGAACTTCCCAAAGCAGGACTCGAACCCATGTCCCCTGCATTGGCAAGTGGATTCTTAACCACTGCACCACCAGGGAAGTCCCTAGAAATTTTAACAATATTAATTTTTCCAATCCATGTGCATGGAATATCCTTCAATTTATTTGTGGCTTCTTTAGTTTCTTTCATCAGCGTTTTACCATTTTCAGAGTATAGGTCTTTCACCTCCTTGGTTACATTTATTCCTAGGTATTTTATTCTTTTTGATGCAATTATAAATGGATTATTAAAAATATTCCTCTTTCTGATAGTTTGTTAGTGCATAGAAATGCAGCAGGTTTTTGTATATTGATTTGTATCTTGCAACTTTAATAAATTCATTTGTTAGTTCTAACAGTTTTTTGGGGGGAAGTCTTTAGGATTTTGTATATATAAATTATCATGTCACCTGAAAATAGTGACCCTTTTACTTCTTCCTTTCCAATTTGGATGACTTTTATTTCTTTTCTTGCCTAAATGCTCTCGTTAGGACTTACAATACTGTGTTGAATAAAAATGGTGAGAGAGGGCATCCTCATCTTGTTCAGCTTTCAGCTTTTCACCATTGAGTATGATGTTAGCTGCGGATTTGTCATATATGACCTTTGTTATGTTGAGGTATGTTCCCTCTATACCTAGTTTGTTGAGGGTTTTTATCATAAATTGTTGTTGAATTTTGTCAAATGCTTTTTCTGAATCAATTGAGATGATATTATTTTTATCCTTCATTTTGTTAATGTGGTGTATCACACTGATTGATTTGTGGATGTTGAATCGTTCTTGCACCCTGGAATAAATCCCACTTGATCATGGAGTATGATCCTTTTAATGTATTCCTGAATTTGGTTTGCTAATATTTTGTTGAGGATTTTTGCATCTATGTTTCTTAGTTACATTGGCCTGTAAATTTTTTACCTTGTGGTGTCCTTGTCTGCTTTTGTTATCTGAGTAATGTTGGCCTCATGAAATGAGTTAGGAAGTGTTCTATTCTCTTTTACTTTTTTGGAAGAGTTTGAGAAGGATTGGTGTTAAATCTTTTTTGAATGTTTGTTACAATTCACCAGTGAAGCTGTCTGGTCCTGGACTGTAGAGGTTTTAATTACAGTTTTAATCTCCTTACTAGTAATCAGTCTGTTCAGATTTTCTGCTTCTTCATGATTCAGTCTTGGAAGGTTGTATGTTTCTAGGAATTTATTAATTTCTTCTAGGTTGCTCAATTTGTTGTTGTCTGTATATAGTAGTCTCTTATGATCCTTCGTATTTCTGTGGTGTCAGTTGTAATGTCTCCTCTTTCATTTCTGATTTCATTTATTTGAGTCCTCCCTTTTTTTTGTGTGAATCTAGCCATTAAAAAATCTTTTCAAAGGTCTAGCCCTTGGTTTCATTGATCTTTTCTATTGTCTTTTTAATCTCTGTTTCATTTATTAATTTTTCTTCTACTAACTTTGAGCTTCATTTCTTTCTTTTATGGTTCCTTAACATGTAAAATTAGATTGTTTATTTGAGACTTTTCTTGTTTTTCGAGGTGGGCATTTGTCACTATGAACTTCCCTCTTAGAACTGCTTTAGCTGCCTCCCACAAGTTTTGGCATGTTGTATTTCTATCTTCATTTGTCTCAAGGTAGTTTTGATTTCACTTTTGACCCATTGGTTGTTCATTAGCTTGTTGTTTAATCTCCACATATTTGTGAATTTTCCAGTTTTCTTTTTTTTTTTTTTTTTTGCGGTACACGGGCCTCTCACTGTTGTGGCTTCTCCTGTTGCAAAGCACAGGCTCTGGATGCGCAGGCTCAGCAGCCATGGCTCACAGGCCTAGCCACTCCGTGGCATGTGGGATCTTCCCAGACCAGGGCACGAACCTGTGTCCCCTGCATTGGCAGGCAGACTCTCAACCACTGCACCACCAGGGAAGCCCTCCAGTTTTCTTTTTGCAATTGATGTCTGGTTTCATACTATAGTTGTTAGAAAAGATGCTTGATATGATTTCAGTCTTCTTAAATTTGATGAGACTTAATATTTTGTGACCTAACATATGATCCATCCTGGAGAATGTTCCATGTGTACTTGAGAAGAATGTGTATTGTTACTTTTGGATGGAATGTTATGTATATGTCAGTTAGGTCCATCTCTTCTAACATGGCATCTGAGGCTGGAGTTTTCTTATTGATTTTCTGTCTGGATGATCTATCTATTGATGTAAATGGGATACTAAAGTCCCCTACTATTGTTGTATTGCTGTCTGTTTCTCCCTTTGGTTCTGTTAATATTTGCTTTATATATTTTGGTGTTCCTATATTGAGTGTATAAGTATTTAAAAATGTTATATCCTCTTTTTGGATCAATCCCTTTATCATTATGTAATACCCTTCTTTGTCCCTGATTACAGTCTTTGTTTTAAAGTGTATTTTGTCTGATATAAGTGTAGCTACCTCAGTAGATACCATGTAGTATCTTTTTCCATCCCCTCGCTTATAGTCTATGTGTGTCCTTATGTCTGAAGTGAGTCTCTTCGAGGCAGCATATAGTTGGGTCTTGTTTTTCATCCACTCAGTTACTCTATGTCTTTTGACTGGAAAATTTAGTCCATTTTCATTTAAAGTAATTATTGATAGGTATATACTTATTGCCATTTTGTTCATTGTTTTCTGGCCGTTTTGTAGTTCTTCTCTGTTCCTTTCTTCTTTTCTTGCTCCCTTCCTTTGTGTTTTAATGACTTTCTTTATTGGTATGTATAGATTCCTTTCTTATTGTCTTTTGAGTATCTACTATAGGTTTTTGCTTTGTGGTTACTATAAGGATTACATATAACAACTTACTTATAGTCATAATAGTCTATTTTATGTTGATAATAACAAGTCTGAATGCATTCTAGTACTGTACATTGAATTCCTCCCACCACACTTTATGTGTTCAATGTCACATTTTACATCTTTTATCTTTTTATCTTGTGCATATCTTAACTAACTAGTTACAGTTATTTTTACTATTTTTGTCTTTTAACTATCATACTAGCTTTATGAGTGATTAATCCATTACCTTTACTATATATTTACATTTACTAGTGAGATTTATGTTTTTATATATTTCTTTGCTCTTTCTTTTCAGTTTAAACAAGTCCCTTTAACCTTTCTTGTGAGGCCAGTTAGTGGTGATGAACTCCTTTAGCTTTTGCTTGTCTGGAAAACTCTTTATCTCTCCTTCAATTCTGAATGATAACTTTGCTGGATAAAATATTCTTTTTTTTTTTTTCTTTTCTGTGGTACGTGGGCCTCTCACTCTTGTGGCCTCTCCTGTTGTGGAGCACAGGCTCCAGACATGCAGGCTCAGCGGCCATGGCTCACGGGTCTAGCCGCTCCATGGCATGTGGGATCTTCCTGGACCGGGACACGAACCCACATCCCCTGCATCAGCAGGCAGACTCTCAACCACTGCGCCACCAGGGAAGCCCCTGAATAAAATATTCTTTTTGGAAATTTTTTTCTTTCAACACTTTGAATATATTGTCCCACTCTCTTCTGGCCTTCAAAGTGTCTGCTGAAAAATCTGCTGATCATCTTATGGGGGTTCACTTGCACATAACAAGTTGTTTTTCTCTTGCTGTTTTTAAGATTTTCTCCTTGTCTTTAACTTTTGACATTTTAATTATAAAGTGTGTTGGTGCGAATATCTTTGGGTTCATCTTTTTTTTTGGAACTCTCTGTGCTTCCTGGATCTGAATGTCTGCTTCTTTCACTAGATTAGGAAAGTTTTCAGCTATTGTCTCTTCAAATAAGTTTTCTGCCCCTTTCTTTCTCTCTTCTATGATGCAAATGTTAGTCTACTGGTTGTGTTCTCTTAGTCCCTTAAGCTGTTTCATTTTTTTTTTTTTTCTGCTCTGATTGAGTGAATTCCTCTACTCTGTCTTTGAGTTCACTGATCCTTTTTCTTCTGTTTTACCTAGTCTGCTCTTGACCCCCTCTAGTGTATTTTTCAGTTCAGTTATTGTATTCTTCAGCTCTGTAACTTCTGTTTGGAACTTTCTTATATTTTCTATCTCTTTACTAAAGTTCTCATTATGTTCATCCATTCTTCTCCTGAGTTCAGTTAACATCTTTATGACAGTTACTTTAAACTCTACTAAAGAGTAAATTACTTACTGCATTTCATGAAGCTTTTTTTTCTGAAGTTTTATCTTATTCTTTCATTTGGAATATATTCCTTTGTTTTCCCATTTTCTTGACTCTGTGTGTTGGTTTTATGCATTAGATGAAACAGCCACCTCTCCCAGTCTTGAAGGGTTGGCCTGTGTAGGAGATTAGGCTTATCATTCAACCCTGCCCTAGTTCTTGGTTGTCTCTCAAGCCTTTGTGACTATCCAAGGAGACTATTTTATTTTTAATAGCTCCCAGCAGTTGAGTGTGTGCCAGCGCCAGTCAGTATTCCAAAGGGATTAGCACCTAGATTCAACCTTATTGGAAGCCAAACCCTCAGTCAGCAGTGCTTAAAGAATACAAATATATACAGTCTTGTGGGATCACAACCATAAGCCCTGATGGCCACCAGAGCCAGGCAATCCTGAGGTGTACCCTGGACAGCAGTCACAAAAATTGGGCTCAAGACAAGTGTATAAGCTCCCTTCTGGGAGATACTAGTGAGCTCTAGCAAGCCAGAGGAAAAGTGCAAAGATGGCATCCCTGGACTATGTTCCCTGACGGCACCTCTGTAGCCTCCAGATGTGTGCAAACCTGAAGCCTGCCCCTAGGGCCCGAGCTCCAGGATCAGCAAGTAGGCCTCTTTCAGAGAAAGGTTGGTGGTGTGTTCCAATCTGCTGTCTGTGCAGTGCCCGGGAGGTGATAGCCTGACAAGAATTGTCTCTCTGATTGTTACAGTGCTGTGGGATTCAGCAATGCAAATCCCCCTGTCCACCAGAGATGGGCACCCAAGGGGTATCCCCTGGATGGCAACCATAAAATCCAGGGCACCAGATATAAAAACCAGGGCACCAGACATGTAAAAGAGCTCCCCTGCAAGAGATGTTAGTGCTCTGGGGTGCAGCAGAGGGAGAGCGGAAAGGTCATGCCCAACCTCTGAGGTCTCAGGAAAGGGAGAGCCCTTAGATGTGTGTTTAGTTTGAAGTCAACCCCTGAGGCTGCAGCTGTGACATAAACTATATGTCTCTTTCACAGAAAGACTGAGCTCCTGGGTCTGTTGTTTCTTGCTATGCCTTGGGAGTGGTAGCTGTTTAAGAACACTTTCTCCATTTGTTCCAGACCTATGGGACCTGTGAGTGTAAACCCCACTGGCCACCAGAACCAGGTGATATAGAGGTGTCCCCGGCAGCAGCTGCCAAGATCAGGGCACCAGAGAAGGCTATAAGCTCCTTTTTGGAGAATAGTGGTGAGCTGGAATGAGGCAGAGGGAGAGTACAAAGATTACATCCATCAGTCCCTGTTCCCTGAAAGCAGCTTTGTAGGCCCATATGTATATGCTAAACCAGAAGTCTGCTTCTTAGGCCAAAGCTCCTAGACAAAAAAAATAGGCCTCTTTCTCAGAAAAAGGGAGTATGTTTCAGTCTCTGTCTGTGCAGTGTCCTGGGTGGCAGTCTGCCAAGAACTGAATCTCTGATTATTACAGCCCCATGGGAACTGGGAATACAAGGGCCACAGCCTCCAGAGCCAGGTGATCAAGGTCATCCCCCTGGGTGGCAGCCACAAAAACCAGATCATCAGACATAAAAACCGAGGCTCCAGATGTGTGTAGGAGCTCCCCTCTTGGAGATACTGGAGCACTAGAGCATGGCAGAGAGCGGTGGGAAGATAGAGACCACTGGCTCGAGGGAGGCAGAGGGAGAGAGCAAAGATGGCACCTGCTGAAGAAAGAGGAAGAAAAGAAGAAAAAGAAATGAAAAAAGAAAGGCAAAAGGGAAATATAAAACAAACAAGAATAAAAAGAAAATGGAAGAAAAGAAAATATGGGGCTCCCAGCTTTGGCAAGGCTTAGGAAGAGCAGGGAAGTGACACCCACTAGCCTCCACCTCCAGGAGCATCCCAGTCCCTCAGACCAATGTTTTAAAATTAGGAAATGAGTTTATTTCACATAAAGTCTGGGAGTTTTTCAAAGGGCTGCTTCTGTGCTATTCCCTGGGTATATGCAGGGGCCTTTTAAGAGTTGTTCATGAGAGCACCATGGCCCCGTGGTCCTGTGGGCATGAGCTGTGTTTGTCTTCAAAGCCAGGTGTTGGGGGGGCTTGTCTCTCAGGTGCCAGTCTTAAAAGTTGGGGTGCCCAATGTGGGGTATGAGCCCTTCATTAATCCAGGAGAAGCTCCAAGTTGTGAGTTTCTTGCTGATTGTTCATCACTGCACTGGGGTTGGGGTTTATGGTGAGCTTGTGTCTCAGCCTCTCCTACCTGGCTTAGATGTCATTTCCCTCTTGCATGTCTGATGTGAAGGGGTTGCTCTGCCGGTTTTAGAATTTTTCCAGAGGAAATTGTTCCATATATAGCTATAAACTCCTTTGTGTCTGTGGGAGGAGGTGAACTCAAGATCTTCCTACATCACCATCTTAAACTGGAACCCTTTATTATTACTCTTAAAACGATGGAGTCTTAAATATACTTTTACTTAAAGAAGAACTGGTTATGTTGGCATAAATGCGGTATCGAGGGTCACCAATGATGCCATTTTTTGGTAGGGTCACAGTTTAAAATGTTTCCATAGTCAATATCTTCTAATAACCTATAATAGAAAAGAATCTAAAAAAGTGGATATATGTATATATATAACTGAATCACTTTGCTGTACAACTGAAACTAACACAATATCATAAATCAACTATACATTAAAAAAAAAGACATAAAAAATGTTTCCATAACCCATCCTCTAAAGTCACACAGCTATTGTGGAGTAAGCCTGGAATTTGAACCCCAGGATTCTGACTTCTAGGTAAATGCTGAATTCCAATATCCTCTTGATCACTCTAGGCAGAATTCTCATGCGTTTGGGCTCTCTATGCCCCTAATTCAGGGGTGTTGGGATGCTGAATATTACACTTTGGGACTGGGCTATGGAGGTAAGAAGACAGCGAACACAAGCTGATCTCAGACAGAATCATAGCAGGTTCAAGTGCAGGACCAGCAGGTCAGGGACCAAGTGCTTGGTCGAGGAAGCAGGAGCCTCCACAGTGGAAGAGAGGGCCTGCTGGGCAGAGACTTTCTTTCTTTTTTTTAAACATCTTCATTAGAGTATAATTGCTTTACAAAGTTCTGTTAGTTTCTGCTGTATAACAAAGTGAATCAGCTATATGTATACATATATCCCCATATCTCCTCCCTCTTGCATCTCCCTCCCACACGCCCTATCCCACCCCTCTAGGTGGTCACACAGCACCGAGCTGATCTCCCTGTGCTATGTAGCTGCTTTGCACTAGCTATCTATTTTACATTTGGTAGTGTATATATGTCCATGCCACTCTCTCACTTCATCCCAGCTTACCCTTCCCTCTCCCCTTGTCCTCAACTCCATTCTATACATCTGCGTCTTTATTCCTCTCCTCACCCTATGTTCCTCAGAACCATTGTTTTGGTTTGTTTGTTCGGTTTTTGATTCCATATATTTGTTTTAGCATATGGTATTTGCTTTTCTCTTTCTGACTTACTTCACTCTGTATGACAGACTCTAAGTCCATCCACCTCACTATAAATAACTCAATTTTGTTTCTTTTTGTGGCTGAGTAATATTCCATTGTATATATGTGCCACATCTTCTTTATCCATTCATCTGTCGATGGACACCTAGGTTGCTTCCTTGTCCTGGCAACCGTACATAGTGCTGCAATGAACATTGTGAAACATGCATCTTTTTGAATTATGTTTTCTCAGGGTATATGCCCAGTAGTGGGACTGCTGGGTCATATGGTAGTTCTATTTTTAGTTTTTTAAGGAACCTCCATACTGTTCTCCAAAGTGGCTGTATCAATTGACATTCCCACCAACAGTGCAAGAGGGTTCCCTCTTCTTCACACCTTTTCCAGCATTTATTGTTTGTAGATTTTTTGATGATGGCCATTCTGACTGGTGTGAGGTGACAACTCATCGTCGTTTTCATTTGTATTTCTCTAATGATTAGTGATGTTGAGCATCCTTTCATGTGTTTGTTGGCAATCTGTATATCTTCTTTGGAGAAATGTCTATTTAGGTCTTCTGCCCATTTTTGGATTGGGTTGTTTGTTTTTTGTTATTGACCTGCATGAGCTGCTTATAAATTTTGGAGAATAATACTTTGTCAGTGGCTTTGTTGGCAAATATTTTCTCCTATTCTGAGGGTTGTCTTTTCTTCTTGTTTATATTTTCCTTTGCTGTGCAAAAGCTTTGAAGTTTCATTAGGTCCCATTTGTTTATTTTTGTTTTTATTTCCATTTTGCTAGGAGGTGGGTCTAAATGGATCTTGCTGTGATTTATGTCATAGAGTGTTCTGCCTATGTTTCCCTCTTAGAATTTTGTAGTGTCTGGCCTTACATTTAGGTCTTTAATCCATTTTGAGTTTATTTTTGTTTATCATTTAGGGAGTGTTCTAATTTCATTCTTTTACATGTAGCTGTCCAGTTTTCCCAGCACCACTTATTAAAGAGGCTGTCTTTTCTCCATTGTATATTCTTGTCTCCTTTATCAAAGATAAGGTGACCATATGTGCATGGGTTTATCTCTGGGCTTTCTATCCTGTTCCATTGACCTCTATTTCTGTTTTTGTGCCAGTACTGTAGTGTATTGATTACTGTAGCTTTGTAGTATAGTCTGAAGTCAGGGGGCCTGATTCCTCCAGCTCCATTTTTCTTTCTCAAGATTGCTTTGGCTATGCGGGGTCTTTTGTGTTTCCATACAAATTGTGAATATTTTTGTTCTAGTTCTGTGAAAAATGCCATTGGTAATTTGGTAAGGATTACATTGAGCCTGAAGATTGCTTTGGGTAATATAGTCATTTTCACAATGTTGATTCTTCCAATCCAAGAACATGGTATATGTCTCCATCTATTTGTATCATCTCTAATTTCTTTCATCAGTGTCTTATAGTTTTCTATATAAAAGTCTTTTATCTCCTTAGGTAGGTTTATTCCCAGGCATTTTGTTCTTTTTGTTGCAGTGGTAAATGGGAGTGTTTCCTTAATTTCTCTTTCATATTTTTTGTCATTAGTATATAAGAATGCAAGAGATGGACTTCCCTGGTGGCGCAGTGGTTGAGAGTCAGCCTGCCAATGCGGGGGACGCCGGTTCGTGCCTCAGTCTGGGAGGATCCACGTGCTGCAGAGCAGCTGGGCTCGTGGGCCATGGCTGCTGGGCCTGCGCATGCGGAGCCTGTGCTCCCCAACGGGAGGGACCACAGTGGTGGGAGGCCCGTGTACCGCCAAAAAAAAAAAAATGCAAGAGGTTTCTGTACATTAATTTTGTATCCTGATACTTTACCAAATTCATTGATTAGCTCTAGTAGTATTTTGGTAGGGGCTTTAGGATTCTCTATGTATAGTATCATGTCATCTGCAAACAGTGACAACTTTACTTCTTCTTTTCCAATTTGGATTCCTTTTATTTATTTCTGTTTCTTCTCTTAGTGCTGTGACTAAAACTTCCAAATCTATGTTGAATAATAGTGGTGAGAGTGGGCAACCATGTCTTTTTCCTGATCTTAGTGAAAATGGTTTCAGTTTTTCACCATTGAGAACGATGTTGGCTGTGCGTTTGTCATACATGGTCTTTATTTTGTTGAGGTAAGTTCCCTCTGTGCCTACTTTCTGGAGAGTTTTTATGGTAAATGGGTGTTGAATTTTGTTGAAAGCTTTTTCTGCATCTATTGAGATAATCGTATGGTTTTTATCCTTCAGTTTGTTAATATGGTGTGTCACATTGATTGATTTGCATATACTGAAGAATCCTTGCATTCCTGGAAGAAACCCCATTGATCATGGTGTATGATCCTTTTAATGTGCTGTTGGATTCTGTTTGCTAGTATTTTGTAGAGGATTTTTGCATCTATGTTCATCAGTCATATTGACCTGTAGTTTTCGTTCTTAGTGACAGCTTTGTCTGATTTGGTGTCAGGGTGATGGTGGCCTCGTAGAATGAGTTTGGGAGTGTTTCTCCCTCTGTTATATTTTGGAAGAGTTTGGGAAGGATAGGCGTTAGCTCTTCTCTAAATGTTTGATAGTATTCGCCTGTGAAGCCATCTGGTCCTGGGCTTTTGTTTGTTGGAAGATTTTTAATCACAGTTTCAATTTCAGTCCTTGTTGTGTAGTTGCTTGTGGTAATCTCTCATGATCCTTTGTATTTCTGCAGTGTCAGTTGTTACTTCTCCTTTTTCATTTATAATTCTGTTGATTTGAGTCTTCTTTTTTTTCTTGATAAGTCTAGCTAATTGTTTATCAATGTTTTTTATCTTCTCAAAGAACCAGCTTTTAGTTTTATTGGCTATTGTTTCCTTCATTTCTTTTTCATTTATTTCTGATCTGATTTTTATGATTTCTTCTGCTAACTTTGGGTTTTTTTTGTTCTTCTTTCTCTAGTTCCTTTAGGTGTAAGGTTAGGTTGTTTATTTGAGATGTCTTTTGTTTCTTGAGGTAGGATTATATTGCTATAAATTTCCCTGTTAGAACTGCTTTTGCTGCATTCTATTAGTTCGGGTCATTGTGTTTTCATTGTCATTTGCTTCTAGGTATTTTTAAATTTCCTCTTTGATTTCTTCACTGATCTCTTGGTTATTTAGTAGTGTATTGTTTAGCCTCCATGTGTTCATAGTTTTTACAGTTTTTTTTTTTTCCTGTACTTGACATCTTGTCTCATAGCTTCATGGTCAGAAAAGATCCTTGATACGATTTCAGTTTTCTTAAATATACCAAGGCTTGATTTGTGACCCAAGATATGATCTATCCTGGAGAATGTTCCATGAGCACTTGAGAAGAAAGTGTATTCTGTTGTTTTTGGATGGAATGTCCTATAAATATCAATTAAGTTGTTCTTGTTTAATGTGTCATTTCAGGTTTGTGTTTCCTTATTTATTTTCATTTTGGATGATCTGTCCATTGGTGTAAGTGGGGTGTTAAAGTCTCCTACTATTATTTGTTACTGTTGATTTCCCCTTTTATGGCTGTTAGCATTTGCCTTATGTATTGAAGTGCTCCTATGTTGGGTGCATAAATATTTAGAATTGTTATATCTTCTTCTTAGATTGATCCCTTGGTCATTGTCTCTTGTAATAGTCTCTGTTTTAAAGTTTATTTTTTCTGATATGAGAATTGCTACTCCAGGTTTCTTTTGATTTCCATTTGCATGGGATATAATTTTCCATCCCCTCACTTTCAGTCTGTATGTGTCCCAAGGTCTGAAGTGGGTCTCTTGTAGACAACATATATAAAAGTCTTATTTTTGTATCCATTCAGCCAGTCTATGTCTTTTGGTTAGAGTATTTAATCCATTTAGTAGTTATCAATATGTATGTTCCTATTCCCATTTACTTAATTGTTTTGGGTTTGCTATTGTAGGTCTTTTCCTTCTCTTGTGTTTCCTGCCTAGAGAAGTTCCTTTAGCATTTGTTGTAAAGCTGGTTTGGTGGTGCTGAATTTTCTCAGCTTTTGCTTGTCTGTAATGGTTTTAATTTCTCCATCAAATCTGAGTGAGATCCTTGCTGGGTAGAGTAATCTTGGTTTTAGTTTTTTCCCTTTCATCACTTTAAATATGTCATGCCACTCCCTTCTGGCTTGCAGAGTTTCTGCTGAAAGATCAGCTGGTAACCTTATGTGGATTCCCTTGTATTATTTGTTGCTTTTCCCTTGCTGCTTTTCATATTTTTTCTTTGTATTTAATTTTTGATAGTTTGGTTAATATGTGTCTTGGTGTGTTTCTCCTTGGATTTATCCTGTGTGGGACTCTCTGCACTTCCTCGACTTGATTGACTATTTCCTTTCCCATATTAGGGAAGTTTTCAACTATAGTCTCTTCAAATATTTTCTCAGTCCCTCTATATATCTCTTTCTGCTGGGACCCCTATAATTCAAATGTTGGTGTGTTTAATGTTGTCCCAGAGGTCTCTGAGACTGTCCTCAATTCTTTTCATTCTTTTTTCTTTATTCTGCTCTGCAGTAGTTATTTCCATTATTTTATCTTCCAGGTCACTTATCCATTCTTCTGCCTCAGTTTCTCTGCTATTGATTCCCTCTAGAGAATTTTAAATTTCATTTATTGTGTTATTCATCATTGTTTGTTTACACTTAGTTCTTCTAGATTCTTGTTAAACTTTTCTTATATTTTCTCCCTTCTATTTCTAAGACTTTGGATCATCTTTACTATCATTATTCTGAATTCTTTTTCAGGTAGACTGCCTATTTCCTCTTCATTTGTTTGGTCTGGTGGGTTTTTACAATGCCCCTTCATCTGCTGTCTATTTCTCTGTCTTCTCATTTTACTTAACTAACTGTGTTTTGGGTGTCCTTTTCACAGGCAGCAGGTTCGTAGTTCCTGTTGTTTTTGGTGTCTGCCCCCAGTGTATAAGGTTGGTTCAGTGGGTTGTGTAGGCTTCCTGGTGGAGGGTACTGGTGCCTGTGTTCTGGTAGGTTAGGGTGGATCTTGTTTTTCTGGTGAGCAGGACTGGGTCCAGTAGTGTGCTTTGGGATGTTTGTGAACTTATTATGATATTAGGCAGGCTCTTTGCTAAAGGTTGGGTGTGTCTTCCTGTCTTGCTAGTTGTTTGGCATGGGTTGTCTAGGACTGGAGCTGCTGGTCATTGACTGGAGCTGGGTCTTAGCATTGAAATGGACACCTCTGGGATAGCTCACACTGATTGATATTATGTGGGTCTGGGAGGTCTCTGGTGGTCCAATGTCCTGAACTCGGCTCTCCCATCTCAGAGGCTCAGGCCTGACACCTGGCCAGAGCACAAAGACCCTGTCAGCCATATGGCTTTTGGGAAGTCTGAGGTCTTCTGCCAATGTTCAGTTGGTCTTCTGTAGGAGTTGTTCCACATGTAGCTGTATTTTTGATGTATTTGTGTGAAGGAAGTTGATTTCCACTCCTCACTCCTCCACTATCTTGAAGGTCCCCCCAATACTCTAGAGTGTTTCTTGACTTGAGCCTGTTAGATGGGCCTGATAACTCCTGCTGTAAACTCTTACAAATGGTTGTTCTGAAGTTAAAAACAGATGATTTTATGAAACCCCTTTTCCAAACATGAATGCACAAAGTATAAACATAGAGCATAACTGTTATAAGGAGTATGAGATGGGAGGGAAAGTACTCTGTGCAAACATATTTCCCATTCCTGGAAATGTAATGCAAATACTATTCTGAGTATGGTGACTGATAAATGACATTGTGTGGACAATATCTCCATTTACCAGTTTGTTCAACATGTGGCTGGTAATCTTGATAGTGTGTTTCTGGGAGTAGGGGCTCTCCTGCATCCAGGGTTGCCCACAAGAAGATGCCAGGACATATGCACACACCCAGTAGGCTCACGTTATCAAGCTAGGGGCACTGTAAAAAGTCCTCTACAAGAGAATCCACTTAAAGTGGGACCAACATTCCACACTAAATGTAACAAACAATATTTGATTGAAACTTTATCTTGAGAAACAAAATTCAAAGCAAGGTTACTTTATCTTATATTTATATAATTATGCATAAAAGAACAAATCAGTTTTTTCTGAAAATCTAATGAACAAACAAACTAACCAGCTAACTACAGTATACATCCTAAGAAGATCAGCTCTACCCAAAAGTTTGAATAGTTTTCAGTTTTCTCTAGGGCTTCTGATGACATCTTTTTTTCTCTGAAGCTTACACGCATTCTTTTCTTCTGCATTATTTGCCCTAACTCTGCCTTATCCTCATTTGTCAATGATTTAATTGGGATTCAAGGCAGTCTCCCCTGTCACTTTCATTGACTTGTAAATCTTGCAGAAGATGAAGGATTTCCCAATTTCATTTGGCAATTGACTTGCATTACATTTGCATGTGTTGGCAGTACCTGCTGCATCCGATAATCTGGGAGATTCTGCAGGAAGTCCCTGACTGATGTGGCTGGTTTGGGGTGTGAGCTTCCAAGTGGATCAGGATGTTCTTGTCAGGTAGTTTTAAAAGTGGTCAGGTTATTAAAGAATAGATCATTTGTTTCTGTCTGGAAACTTGTAGCCATGTAAATTCAGATAACAAACACTCAGAAGAATATACCTTCTACAGTCAGTCTGGGTTGCACCAGGTAGAGAGGGCGGTGCCAGGCATATCATCAACGGTGATGTTGAGTCAATATACTCCTGAGTGTTAATTAAAATAATGTAATTTTCTTCTTTCTGGCTTCATGTGTAATAGTCTAATTTCAGTCTTGCTCTGAAATCTCATTACTCCATCATCTCTGTATAAAAACTTGTTCTCAGCTCTCCAGCTACCTTCTCTGGCCCGGGCCACAGTGTCTGTGATTCCATGTCAGGGACATGGGACAAAGAGGAATGTCACCATAGTGAACATGGCTCATGAGATTGCAATATTTGGCCACATGTCTCCAGATGCAGCATGGGATGTGGAAGAAAGTATGGAAAGCTGTGAGATGAGCATTCTGGATATTTGTTTCAACAAAGGGCCGAGGGGATCTTCAAACATACTGTGTTTGGTGTAATCTGAATTGAGTTCAATCAGTTCAGAAAGCTAGATTGAGAGGGTTAAGAGGATTCCAGTGCGCAGACAGTGGGCTTATTTTTTGTGTGTGGTAAAAAATTCATAATATAAAATTTACAATTTTAAGCATTTTTCCATTTTAGGTGTACAGTTCTGTGGCATTAAGTACACTTATATTGCTGTGTAATCATCACCATCATCCATTTCTAGAACATTTTCATCATCCCAAACTGAAAGTCTGTACTCGTTAAACACTGATTCCTCATTTCCCCCTTCACCAGCTTCTGGCAAGTACCTCTCTACTTTCTGTCTCTATGAACTTGGCTACTCTAGGTGCCCTGTAGAAGTGAAATCATACAGGAATTGTTTCTGTGTAACGATATTTCATTTAGCATAATGTTTTCAAGGGTCATCCATGTGTTAAAATTTTCTTCCTTTTTAAAGCTGAATGATATTCCGTTGTGTGTATATACACATTTTGTTTATCCATTCATCCCATTGATGGACATTTGGTTTGCTTCCACCTTTGGGCTATTGTGAACAAAGCTGCTGTGAACATTAGTGTATAAATATATATTAAAGTCTCTGCTTTCAGTTCTTTTGAGTTGGGCTTGGTTTTGTCAAGCTTAAGTTCTAAAGTATATCTGGCTTCTCTCATTTGGAAGACCTTTAAAAAATTGGGGGTAAGATGGGAATAAAGACACAGACCTACTAGAGAATGGACTTCAGGGTATGGGGAAGGGGAAGGGGAAGCTGGGACAAAGTGAGAGAGAGGCATGGACATATATACACTACCAAACGTAAAATAGATAGCTAGTGGGAAGCAGCCACATAGCACAGGGAGATCAGCTCAGTGCTTTGTGACCACCTAGAGGGGTGGGATAGGGAGGGTGGGAGGGAGGGAGATGCAAGAGGGAAGAGATATGGGAACATATGTATATGTATAACTGATTCACTTTGTTATAAAGCAGAAACTAACACATCATTGTAAAGCAATTATACTCCAATATTGATGTTAAAAAAAATTAGGGGTAGAGTGAGATTAATCTGATAGTTTAAAAAAGTTTTGCTTTCGAGTTAAGGAATTCAAGCTCATGAAAAAAAGACTTGAGGGTTCATGGGAACTGCCTCCATATCTCTTGTGGAAGAAGAAATAAACTTAATATTCCTGAGGCTTCAGAAAGAGAAGCAGAGCTACTGGCAGCCAGTTGTCAGCTAAATAAACATAAGGAGGAGATTTCTAGAAATGAGCATGAGCCAACAAGGGTCTGAACAGGTCGGGTGGTGAGCAGGTGTCGTTGTCCCACCACAATGAGGTGGGAGGAATCTCCAAGGTGCTCATCGTTGTCCTCCTCCATCTCTCCCTTTCCTGAAATGCTTCCTGCTCAATATTCTGCTTGTGGCTCCCTAGATACTTAATATATGTGAATCTTGACTCCCAACAATATTTGGCAGGGCTTACAAGGTAGCTTTTCCTTGTAAACTCTGTGAACCCAGTAGATTTATTGAAATGTCATTGGCGAGAAACTGGAAACATTATCTGAGAGAGATAAAGATAGACATAGACATAGAATGAGACACAGAGAGAGAGTTTCTGACCTAACCCTCTTTAAATGGAATGGAAATAGTCCTGCTTCCTCTCTTTCTTCTTTCAGGCACTTCTGCCCGTCACTGTCTCCTCCTATCCCTCCTTCTTCAGAGAATGAGAACTGGCAATTATTCACCTGTGTTGTCAGGGAATTATTATTAGTCCAAGTAGCTGCTCTCCAATCCTTTAGGGAGTGCTTGTGTTAGGGGAGATTGTGCATATAAAGCTCTCTAAATGATGTGGCTACAACTCCCCATGTACCGTGTTAGCAAAGAGAGGGCTTGTTTTGGAGAGCTGCCAGTGAAGCATTTCAAAGATAATTGGCAAATGATGTCTTAGAGACAATGCAAAAAATGCATTGAATTTTCCTAGCCTGAGATTGGAAACAGCCCCCTCTCTGCAAGGCAACCCAGTGGTTTATAATAATCACCTATGGAAAACTGTATTTTCAAGTCTCCAATTACTTTCCAACCCACTGGAGATTATGAAAGAACTGTCAGCCAGGAAATAAAAATAGCTTAGTGGAGTGCCTTTTTTTTTTTTAACAGAAAGATTGTGTTGTTTCTTCTGCTGATTTCAAAACAAAACAAAGCCCTGGATGTGAGCCACGGATTACGGGAGTGGAACAGTAGCAGTAATAACAAGGAAGGAGTGGGCTGCTCATTTGTACATTTGATCTATCCACAGATCTGGAGAATAATTAAAAGGCTCCCTTCAGGGTGTCTGTTGCAGCATTGCTGAGGCAAGAGATGGATGGCTGTGGTTAATGGCTGCCAAGATGCTGATCTGCCTCAGGGGCAAGTCTGAGGAACAGGCATCCCCTGGGGCAGAAGGTCTTGGCTTCTGGTCTCCATTCTCTGGCTTCTCCTGTGAGCTATTCTCTGGGATCTCTGTATGCACAGACCTTGAGATTCTCTCATATTCTCAAACTAAGAAGTTCTAGTTCCCTCATAGGGAGACCCTGAGACAATGATTTGGGTGCAGGTAGTGTCCAGGGATGAGGGAGTGGGATAATGAGACAAAGAAGGAAAGAAAGACCAAAAAACAGGTGTATTGTGATCAGGTTGCCATTGTGGGCAACTGGGGCTCATTCCACTGGAACTCTGATGACTATGTAGAACACACTCCAGAATTGTTCCCCAGAGGGGTTAGGAAGACAAAGTATTTATCTATCATCCCTCACTGGCATTTCTGTCCTTCCCTGTGTGAGGGCAGCAAACACTCCAGTGGCCAGAGAATGGCCTCGGGCAGAGAGAGGCCAGAAGCCGCCAGTGTGAACAGAAACTATCTGTAAACGTCCTCCGGATGAGCTGAGAGGACAAAAGTGTGGCACCTACAGGGTTTGTTGCAGGCTCCTTCTCCAGCTTCTCTTCTTCCAGTCATCCCATAAACATGGGCCCTGTCTCTTCTTGTCATATGATTCTCCCTGGGACATATCATTTACTTGTACATCTCCTACAGTTGCTCATCTGTAGAATGGGGTGATGACAGCTTCCTGGAGGAGACACCTTTTTGATTTGTCTGTCCAGTTCTTTGTCTTTTCTGGGAACTACCCCATCCCCACCCCTCATTCTGGGAAATGTTGCTTTATCTTCCTTCCAACGACATGATTTCTCTGTGTGTCCTGGACCCCTGGCTAAATGCTCAGAGATGGGCACCACCCCAAGCACGGCTCATTGAATCACTTCCCTGGGAATTCATACTTGGGGCTGAGAAGGAGTGCTGACACATATCAAGCTTGGGAGTTGTTAGACCACATTGCCCTAAATGAACTGAGGCCCTGCGCAAGCTGCTCTGCAGATGTGGAGTAGAGTGAAGCTGACCTTTAAAGAGGAGGACAGACAGGAGGTGGGCAAACAGTCCTGAGGGTGTTCAAGTGTGGGTCCCAGTTCTTCCCATGGTTTCTATGAGGCATCTCCTTTCCTTATAGACATTCTACTTTTCCCTAATTTAAGTTAATGGGAGGAACAGATCCAACATGATCTGTTTATAGAGTTGTTATAATAACCGTATGAGGTGAGTGTTCAGCACAATGCCTGGCATACAACCAGCCCTCAACAAATGACAGAGATGGTTATTTATAATGATGACTCCTTAATCTCCAGCCCTATCTGACCTTACCCCTGACTTGGTAGTTTCCTTATGAATGTCCCTAACATCTCAAACTCAATGAAACTGCATTTCCCATCTAAGACACCTCAATCATTCTGTATATATTATCACCACATATCCAGCACTCAGTTCAGAAACCTGGGAGTGTCCTTGGCTCTTTCTCCTGCCCCACAGCCAACCAATGAATAAGTTTGGGAGAATTCACCTCCATAAATATTTCTCAAGTCTATCCATTTCTTTCCACCCACATAACTACCATCCTGGTCCCTCCCTTATAATTTCTCCTCCAAGTTATAGCAACTACGTTCATCTAAGGCATGTGGAATCCTTTGTTCACGTGAAATCTTATGTAGAACTCCAATATATAAAGCACACAAGGTGAAGCTACTCCAGTTAAAAAGGGGAGTGGAGGCTACTTGAGCCCCTCCCACCCTACCTCCCCACCACACCCTGGCCCCTATCCATCTGTGGCTCAGAAAATGACATGTGAGCAAAGAGGTGAAGGAAGAGAAGAGGTCAGCCTTGAAGATGTCTGGGAGAAGAGCATTCCAGACAGAAGTAACAGCCAGTTACAGACCCTAAGGCGGCTCGGCGTGTTTGAGAAGCAGCCAGGGAGCCAGTGCTGATGGAGTGGATTGAGGAGAAGGGAGAGTTGTGGGAGAGCAGTCAGAGAAGTGACATAGCTGGATCATGTAGGGCCTTGTTGGCTATTGGGAGAACTTTGGCTTTTACTCTTAGTGAGATGGGAGCCACTGGGGGATTCTGAGCATAGCGGTTACCTTGTTGGACTTGTATCCTAAAAGGATCACTCAGGTCACCGTATGAATAGACTGTAGGGCATTGAGGAATGGAGCAGAGAGATCCTTGGGGAGGCTGTTATGATAATTTAGGCCAGAGATGACTAGGATGGTGGCAGGGGAGGTGGTGAGAAGGGGTCAGATTTTGATTGTATTTTAGAAGTAGAACCAACAGTATTTGCTAGAGGAGTGATGCAGGGTGTAAAGGAAAGAAAGATATCAAGAAAGAATGGCACCTTTTTTTCCCTGAATACCTAGAAAAATAACTTTCCATCAACTGAGATGGAGAAGGTTGTAGGTATAAGAGGTGACTTTATCACAAGTGTATTTTACATAATGCTTTTTTGACATTTTCCATATATTTTTTTGCATTAAAATTTGATACCCAATTATCTGGTTTCAGAAAACAGAGACTAAGGGAAAAATTATTCACTTTTCAGAAAAATTTAGACTTGAGATTGATTTGAATAGTAAAAACAGTAAATTCTCATAACATATGTTAAATGTGAATCAGATGAGCATAAATTTTCAGAAATACATTTATTACGTAAAGGTCAGGTCAGCCAAAGAAAGTGAGGATGAGCTATGCAATGCATGGTGAGAACTGTGGCCCCCATTGCTTGGGTACAGTGATCTGGATAGGCAGTCTCAGGATGGTCTTCTTTTCTGGAATGTTCTGCTTTTTTACTCAACACATGCAGCAGAGAAGAACCTTCTCAGGTGCTTCGGTTGTGAGTGCTCACATGGCTCAGGTGGCCAGAATGGGACCTTGTATACATTGGAAATGTTGAAATAAATATTCCTGTTTCTAAACATCTACAGAACAGTTGTACTGCATTAATAGTATCACACACAAACACACACACACAAAATAATATCACACAGCCAATGTCTAACACATAAGCATAGCAGGTGCTCCATACATGAAATGAATAAGTGAGCAAATATTGCTATAAAAGGTACATGCAGAGGGTTATCATAGGCCACATTGATCTTATCTGCTTTCCTTACTCAGCCACAGACTTCACTGATCTTTAGATAGGATTACTGACCACACTATTAGATTTTCCCAGCTCAACTGGCATAATTATATATCTGTCTCTGCTTGTACCTGCTGGTTATGCTTTCAACAGCAAGTTACAGAAAAACCTAACTACAGCAACTTAATTGAAATTGCCAGCCCAGAGATTGCACAACAACTCATGTGCGTTCAAGGATCCAGGCTCTTCATGCTGTTTGTTCTGCCATTCTTAGCAGGTTGGCTTTCATCCTTTAGCTTGTCACCTCATATTTGCAGGGTAACAGCTGTACTTCCAGAAATTGCATGCTTACTCTAAGCAGGAAGAAGGAAGAAGAGGCAGAAAACAATAACCATATCCATTTCGTTTTATTAGAAAAGAAAGTTTCCTCAGAAACCTTGAAGCAGACTTCCTTTTGGTCACATTAGCCATAACTGTGTCAAAAGACAGTTTGGACAAAAGATCATTTCTAGCAGATCATAGTGTTGCTCCAACAAAATCAAGCTTCTGTTATAATGAGGGAAATAGATGTTAGGTAGGTAACTGATAGATTTGGTGTGCCCACTAAACTGTAAAATGCATGGCCACTGTGTCCACGTTTTCTACTTTGGTCTATATTGAGGACCCCCACATGCTGTAGAAGAGAACTGAAGACTTGTTGGCTGGGTGGATTCCAGTGCCAGTAGTTACTAGGAGCCAGAGCTACAAATCCAGAGAAGTTTGTCCCTTTGGTCTTTGGTACATTCAATAACAACCAGACCTTCACCTTGCGATAAAACCACTGTGCTTCTGCCAAAGAGTGCTGCATGGCTCCTTAAGGGCTCCTTTTAGCTGCCAAGACTCATCATCAAACTATCCTTGACAGATTTTAATTTTAGTTAAAGTAATTGGCCTAATATGAATCAGACTGACAGCCAGCTTTCAGACACCCTCTAACAGTCCATAATACCCATGCTACCCAGGGGATTCACAACGACATCACCAAAGATAATTATTACAGGATGTAGGAGCTAATAGTGAAGGCTAATTAAAGGTCTTGTTTCATGTATATTTCCTGCATAAAGGAAGGAGATAGGGAGCTCCCAAGAGAGTGATAGGCTTCTTGGGAAGGTAACTTCCCTTAGCAATTTAGGATGACATCAGAATTTTAACTTCAGCAAGACAAGCCTCATGAACAAGAGAGCTATAAATATCCAAACAAATTGGGAGAAACAGATTAATTAGAGGAAAAAGGATAACGTGAAATGTAATAGTATGTCATATTATTGAAAGCACAGCTTTGGAGTAAGGTAGGCCTGGATTCAGATTCAAGCCCTGACACTAGTTTTGAGACCTTAGGCAACTTATTTAACTCCTTGGTTGGTTTTCTAATCTGGAAATGGAAGTCAATGTAGGTATCTTCACGGAATTGAGACAAGAGTTAACATGAGATAATGAATGTAAAGCAAATAGCCCAGAGCTTAGCAAGTATAATTGAACCTATTAAAGATGCTTGTTTGGCAGAACATGTTGGCAGGTGGTCCAGGGCTCAAGCTGCTAGGGTTGCCCTCATGCCCCTCCTTCCCACCTCTGGTTTCCACTGCATGTGTTGAACGCATGGGGGGTGGTTTGTTTCATAACTGGAAGGCTGGGAGGAGATTGTTGTTGATGTTTGGAATAGGCTGACAGGTATAAATGAGGGGCTGCATCTCATATGTCCCTGCCCAGCCACCGGGCCAGGTGTGAGTCCCATGGCTACAGGGGTGGAGACCAAAAGCTAGAGAAGTGATGTAACAAAAATCTTTATGAACTGGGCCCCAAAGCTGCTATTCTTGTATCCTTAGACCGTGGAGAGTAGCATGGCCTAGAAACAAGATTTCCCCCCTCTGGACAGACTCCAGCACATGTTGTGGCTCTGGGATATTAGCGGGCCAGTGCAGTTTGCACAGGCATTGACAGGGGCAACTGGCTGTGGTCAGGCAGGGAGTCAGGCCAATGCTGCTTTGTGATGTAGCTGGGCCAGGTTTGTGGTGATCATAAGACCATCCCCAGAGGAACTCTTAGAAATACCTACAGGTGATAATGGGAGGTCCCCATGTTCCTGGAAACACATGTTCCTTACTCAGCAGGTGGTTTGAACTCAAATGTAACTAATACCTCTATCCAGTGAAGCCAGATGACCCTGGGATTATACTTCACATTCACCACAATATGATTAAGTATCTTCTTCTTATTATTTTTTAACATCTTTATTGGAGTATAATTGCTTTACAATGGTGTGTTAGTTTCTGCTTTATAAAAAAGTGAATCAGCTATACATATACATATATCCCCATATCTTCTCCCTCTTGCGTATCCCTCCCACCCTCCCTATCTTACCCCTCGAGGTGAGACAAAGCACCGAGCTTATCTCCCTGTGCTATGTGGCTGCTCCCCACTAGCTATCTATTTTACATTTGGTAGTGTATATATGTCTGTGCCACTCTCTCACTTCGTTCCAGCTTACCCTTCCTCCTCCCCATGTCCTCAAGTCCATTGTCTACATCTGTGTCTTTATTCCTGTTCTGCCCCTAGGTTCTTCAGAACCTTTTATTTTTTTTGGATTCCATATCTAAATGGATGTTAGCATACAATATTTATTTTTCTCTTTCTGACTTACTTTATTCTGTATGACAGACTCTAGGTCCATCCACCTCACTACAACTAACTCAATTTTGTTTCCTTTGATGGCTGAGTAATATTCCATTGTATATATGTGCCACATCTTCTTTATCCATTCATCCGATTATGGACACTTAGGTTGCTTCCATGTCCTGGCTATTGTAAATAGAGCTGCAGTGAACATTGTGGTACATGACTCTTTTTAAATTATGGTTTTCTCAGGGTATATTCTCAGTAGTGGGATTGCTGGGTCATATGTTACCTCTATATTTAGCTTTTTAAGGAATCTCCATACTGTTCTCCATAGTGGTTGTATCAATTTACATTCCCACCAACAGTGCAAGAGGGTTCTCTTTTCTCCACACTCTCTCCAGCATTTATTGTTTGTAGACTTTTTGATGATGGCCATTCTGACCAGAGTGAAGTGATACCTCATTGTAGTTTTGATTTGTATTTCTCTAATGATTAGTGGTGTTGAGCATCCTTTCATGAGTTTGTTGGCAATCTGTATATCTTCTTTGGAGAAATGTCTATTTAGATCTTCTGGACATTTTTGGATTTGCTTGTTTTTTTTTTTTTTTATATTGAGCTGCATGAGCTGCGTGTAATTTTGGAGATTAATCCTTTGTCAGTGGCTTTGTCTGCAAATATTTTCTCCCATTCTGAGGGTTGTCTTTTCATCTTGTTTATGTTTTCCTTTGCTGTGCAGAAAGCTTTTAAGTTTCATTAGGTCCCATTTGTTTATTTTTGTTTTTATTTCCATTTATTTCCAAATTTTATTTCCATTTCTCTAGGAGGTGGGTCAAAATGGATTTTGCTGTAATTTATGTCAAAGAGTGTTCTGCCTATGTTTTCCTCTAAGAATTTTATAGTGTCTGGCCTTAAATTTAGGTCTTTAATCCATTTTGAGTTTATTTTTGTGTATGGTGTTAAGGAGCATTCTAATTTCATTCTTTTACATGTAGCTGTCCAGTTTCCCCACACCACTTATTAAAGTGGCTGTCTTTTCTCCATTGTATATTCTTGCCTCCTTTATCAAAAATAAGGTGACCATATGTGCATGGGTTTATCTCTGGGCTTTCTATCCTGTTCCATTGATCTATATTTCTGTTTTTATGCCAGTACAATACTGTCTTGATTACTGTAGCTTTGTAGTATACTCTGAAGTCAGGGAGCCTGATTCCTCCAGCTCCATTTTTCTTTTTCAATAATGCTTTGGTTATTCAGGGTCTTTTGTGTTTCCATACAAATTGTGAAATGTTTTTGTTCTAGTTCTGTGAAAACTGACATTGGTAATTTGATAGGGATTGCATTGAACCTGTAGATTGCTTTAGGTAGTATATTCATTTTCACAATGTTGCTTCTTCCAATCCAAGAACATGATATATCTCTCCATTTGTTTGTATCATCTCTAATTTTTCATCAATGTCTAATAGTTTTCTGCATACAGGTCTTTTGTCTCCTTAGGTAGGTTTATTCCTAGGTATTTTGTTCTTTTTGTTGCAGTGGTAAATGGCAGTGTTTCCTTAATTTCTCTTTCAGATTTTTTGTCATTAGTATATAAGAATGCAAGAGATTTCTGTACATTAATTTTGTATCCTGATACTTTACCAAATTCATTGATTAGCTTTAGTAGTATTTTGGTAGAGGCTTTAGGATTCTCTATGTATAGTATCATGTCATCTGCAAACAGTGACAGCTTTACGTCTTCTTTTCCGATTTGGATTGCTTTTATTTCTTTTTCGTCTCTGATTGCTCTGGCTAATACTTCCAAAACTATGTAGAATAATAGTGGTGAGAGTGGGCAAGCTTGTTTTGTGGCTGATCTTCGAGAAAATGGTTTAAGTTTTTCACCATTGAGAAGGATGTTGGCTGTGGGTTTGTCATATATGGGCTTTACTAATTTGAGGTAAGTTTTCTCTATGCCTTCAATTTGTTAATATGGTTTATCACACTGATTGATTTGTGTATATTAAAGAATCCTTGCACTCCTGGGATAAACCCCATTGATCACGGTGTATGATCCTTTTTTTTTTTTTTTTTTTTTTTTTTTGGTATGCAGGCCTCTCACTGTTGTGGCCTCTCCCGTGGTGGAGCACAGGCTCCGGACAGGCAGGCTCAGTGGCCTTGGCTCATGGACCCAGCTGCTCCGCGGCATGTGGGATCTTCTGGGACTGGGGCACGAACCTGTGTCCCCTGTATCAGCAGGTGGACTCTCAACCACTGTGCCACCAGGGAAGCCGTGCATGATCCTTTTAATGTGATTTGGATTCTGTTTGCTAGCATATTGTTGAAAATTTTTGCATCTATGTTCACCAGTGATATTGCCCTGTAGTTGTTTTTTTTTTTTTTTGACGTCTTTGGCTTTGGTATCAGGGTGGTGGTAGCCTTGTAGAATGAGTTTGGGAGTGTTCCTCCCTCTACTATATTGTGGAAGAGCCTGAGAAGTATAGGTGTTAGCTCTTGTCTAAATGTTTGACAGAATTTGCCTGTGAAGCCATCTGGTCCTAGTCTTTTGTTTGTTGGAAGATTTTTTGACAGTCTCATTTTCAGTGCTTGTGATTGGTCTGTTTATATTTTCTATTTATTTCTGGTTCAGTCTCAGAACGTTGGGCTTTTCAACGAATTTGTCCCCTTCTTCCAGGTTTTCCAATGTATTGGCATATAGTTACTTGTAGCAATCTCTCATGATCCTTTGTATTTCTGCAGTGTCACTTGTTACTTCTCCTTTTTCATTTCTAAATCTATTGATTTGAGTTCTCCCTTTTTTTTCTAATGGCTATCAATTTTGTTTATCTTCTCAAAGAATTAGCTTTTAGTTTTATTGATCTTAGCTAATGTTTCCTTCATTTTTTTCATTTATTTCCTTTTTTTACACCTTTATTAGAGTATAATTGCTTTACAATGGTGTGTTAGTTTCTGAATTATAACAAAGTGAATCAGTTATACATATACATATGTTCCCATATCTCTTCCCTCTTGCGTCTCCCTCCCTCCCACCCTCCCTATCCCACCCTCCTTATCCCACCCCTCCAGGCGGTCACAAAACACCAAGCTGATCTCCCTGTGCTATGTGGCTGCTTCCCACTAGCTATCTACCTTACACTTGGTAGTGTATATATGTCCATGCCTCTCTCTCTCTTTGTCACAGCTTACCCTTCCCCCTCCCCATATCCTCAAGTCCATTCTCTAGTAGGTCTGTGTCTTTTTTCTTGTCTTACCCCTAGGTTCTTCATGACATGTTTTTTCTTAAATTCCATAAATATGTGTGACCATACGGCATTTGTCTTTCTCTTTCTGACTTACTTCACTCTGTATGACAGACTCTAGGTCTATCCACCTGATTACAAATAGCTCAATTTCGTTTCTTTATATGGCTGAGTAATATTCCATTGTATATATGTGCCACATCTTCTTTATCCATACATCCAATGATGGACACTTAGGTTGTTTCCATCTCTGGGCTATTGTAAATAGAGCAGCCAAGAACATTTTGGTGCATGACTCTTTTTGAATTATGGTTTTCTCAGGGTATATGCCCAGTAGTGGGATTGCTGGGTCATATGTTAATTCTATTTGTAGTTTTTTAAGGAGCCTCCATACTGTTCTCCATAGTGGCTGTACCAATTCACATTCCCAGCAGCAGTGCAAGAGTGTTCCCTTTTCTCCACACCCTCTCCAGCATTTATTGTTTCTAGATTTTTTGACGCTGGCCATTCTGACTGGTGTGACATGATATCTCATTGTAGTTTCTATTTTATATATCTATATTGGAGAATAATTGCTTTACAATCATGCGTTGGTTTCTGCTTTATAAAAATCATTGTAGTTTTGATTTGCATGTCTCTAATGATTAATGATGTTGAGCATTCTTTCATGTCTTTGTTGGCAGTCTGTATATCTTCTTTGGAGAAATGTCTATTTAGGTCTTCTGCCAATTTTGTATTGGGTTGTTTGTTTTTTTGTTATTGACCTGCATGAGCTGCTTATAAATTTTGGAGATTAATCCTTTGTCAGTTGCTTCATTTGCAAATATTTTCTCCCATTCTGAGGGCTGTCTTTTGGTTTTGTTTATGGTTTCCTTTGCTGTGCAAACGCTTTGAAGTTTCATTAGGTCCCATTTGTTTATTTTTGTTTTTATTTGCATTTCTCTAGGAGGTGGGTCAAAAAGGATCTTGCTGTGATTTATGTCATAGAGTGTTCTGCCTATGTTTTCCTCTAAGAGTTTGACAGTTTCTGGCCTTACATTTAGGTCTTTAATCCATTTTGAGCTTGCTTTTGTGTATGGTGTTAGGGAGAGATCTAATCTCATACTTTTACATGTAGCTGTCCAGTTTTCCCAGCACCACTTATTGAAGAGGCTGTCCTTTCTCCACTGAACATTCCTGCCTCCTTTATCAAAGATAAGGCGACCATATGTGCGTGGGTTTATCTCTGGGCTTTCTATCCTGTTCCATTGATCTATATTTCTGTTTTTGTGCCAGTACCATACTGTCTTGATTACTGTAGCTTTGTAGAATAGTCTGAAGTCAGGGAGCCTGATTCCTCCAGCTCCGTTTTTCATTCTCAAGATTGCTTTGGCTATTCGGGGTTTTTGTGTTTCCATACAAATTGTGAAATATTTTGTTCTAGTTCTGTGAAAAATGACAGTGGTAGTTTGATAGGGATTGCATTGAATCTGTAGATTGCTTTGGGTAGTAGAGTCATTTTCACAATATTGATTCTTCCAATACCAGAACATGGTATATCTCTCCATCTATTTGTATCATCTCTAACTTCTTTCATCAGTATCTTATAATTTTCTGCATACAGGTCTTTTGTCTCCTGAGGTAGGTTTATTCCTAGATATTTTATTCTTTTTGTTGCAATGGTAAATGAGAGTGTTTTCTTGATTTCACTTTCAGATTTTTCATCATTACTGTATAGGAATGCCAAAGATTTCTGTGCATTAATTTTATATCTTGCTACTTTACCAAATTCATTGATTAGCTCTCGTAGTTTTCTGGTAGCATCTTTAGGATTCTCTACGTATAGAATCATGTCATCTGCAAACAGTGACGGCTTTACTTGTACATTTCCAATTTGGATTCCTTTTATTTCCCTTTCTTCTCTGATTGCTGTGGCTAAAACTTCCACAACTATGTTGAATAAGAGTGGAAAGAGTGGGCAACCTTGTCTTGTTCCTGATCTTAGTGGAAATGCTTTCAGTTTTTCACCATTGAGGACGATGTTGGCTGTGGGTTTGTCATATATGGCCTTTCCTATGTTGAGGAAAGTTCCCTCTATGCCTACTTTCTGCAGGGTTTTTTATCATAAATTGGTGTTGAATTTTATCAAAAGCTTTCTCTGCATCTATTGAGGATGATCATATGGTTTTTCTCCTTCAGTTTGTTAAAATGGTGTATCATGTTGATTGATTTGTGTATATTGAAGAAACCTTGCATTCCTTGAATCAACCCCACTTGATCATGGTATATGATCCTTTTAATGTGCTGTTGGATTCTGTTTGCTAGTATTTTGTTGAGGATTTTTGCATCTATGTTCATCAGTGATATTGGCCTGTAGTTTTCTTTCTTTGTGACATCGTTGTCTGGTTTTGGTATCAATGTGATGGTGGCCTCATAGAATGAGTTTGGGAGTGTTCCACCCTCTGCTATATTTAGGAAGAGTTTGAGAAGTATAGGTGTTAGTTCTTCTCTAAATGTTCGATAGAATTCCCCTGTAAAACTATCTGGTCCTGGGCTTCTGTTTGTTGGAAGATTTTTAATCACAGTTTCCATTTTAGTGCTTGTGATTGGTCTGTTCATATTTTCTATTTCTTCCTGATTCAGTCTTGGCACGTTGTGCATTTGTAAGAATTTGTCTATTTCTACCAGGTTGTCCATTTTATTGGAATAGAGTTGCTTGTAGTAATCTCTCGTGATCTTTTGTATTTCTGCTGTGTCAGTTGTTACTTCTCCTTTTTCATTTCTAATTCTATTGATTTGAGTCTTCTCCATTTCTTTCTTGATGAATCTGGCTAATGGTTTATCAATTTTGTCTATCTTCTCAAAGAAACAGTTTTTAGTTTTATTGATCTTTGTTATCGTTTCTTTCATTTCTTTTTCATTTACTTCTGGTCTGATTTTTATGGTTTCTTTCTTTCTACTAACTTTGGGTTGTTTTTGTTCTTCTTTCTCTAATTGCTTTAGGTGCAAGGTTAGGTTGTTTATTCGAGATGTTTCCTGTTTCTTAAGGTAGGATTGTATTGCTATAAACCTCCGTCTTAGAACTGCTTTTGCTGCATTGCATACGTTTTGGGTCGTCGTGTCTCCATTGTCATTTGTTTCTAAGTATTTTTTGATTTTCTCTTTGATTTCTTCAGTTATCACTTCATTTAAGTAGTGTATTGTTTAGCATCCATGTGTTTGTATTTTTTACATATCTTTTCCTGTAATTGATATCTAGTCCCATAGCGTTGTGGTCAGAAAAGATACTTGATACAATTTCAATTTTCTTAAATTCACCAAGGCTTGATTTGTGACCCAAGATATGATCAATTCTGGAGAATGTTCCATGAGCACTTGAGAAAGATATGTATTCTGTTGTTTTTGGATGGAAAGTCCTATAAATAACAATTAAGTCCATCTTGTTTAATGTATCATTTAAAGCTTGTGTTTCCTTATTTGTTTTCATATTGGATGATCTGTCCATTGGTGAAAGTGGGGTGTAAAAGTCCGCTACTATGAATGTGTTACTGTCAATTTCCCCTTTTATGGCTGTTAGTATTTGCCTTATGTATTGAGGTGCTCCTATATTGGGTGCATAAATATTTACAATTATTATATCTTCTTCTTGGATCAATCCCTTGATCATTATGTAGTGACCTTCTTTGTGTCTTCTAATAGTCTTTATTTTAAAGTCTATTTTGTCTGATATGAGAATTGCTACTTCAGCTTTATTTTGGTTTCCATTTGCATGGAATATCTTTTTCCATCCCCTTTCTTTCAGTCTGTATGTGTCTCTAGTTCTGAAGTGGGTCTTTTGTAGACATCAAATATATGGGTCTTGTTTTTGTATCCATTCAGTCAGTCTGTGTCTTTTGGTGGGAGCATTTAATCCATTTACATTTAAGGTAATTATCGATATGTATGTTCCTATTCCCATTTTCTTAATTGTTTTGGGTTTGTTATTGTAGGTCTTTTCCTTCTCTTGTGTTTCTTGCCTAGAGAAGTTCCTTTAGCATTTGTTGTAAAGCTGGTTTGGTGGTGCTGAACTCTCTCAGCTTTTGCTTGTCTGTAAAAGTTTTAATTTCTCCATCAAATCTGAATGAGATCCTTGCAGGGTAGAGTAATCTTGGTTGCAGGTTTTTCTCCTTCATCACTTTAATTTAGTCCTGCCAGTCCCTTCTGGCTTGCAGAGTTTCTGCTGAAAGTTCAGCTGTTAACCTTATGTGGATTCCCTTGTGTGTTATTTGTTGTTTTTCCCTTCCTTTTTTTAATATGTTTTCTTTGTATTTTATTTTTCACAGTTTGATTAATATGTGTCTTGGCGTATTTCTCCTTGGATTTATCCTGTATGGGACTCTGTGTGCTTCCTGGACTTGATTAACTCTTTCCTTTCCCATATTAGGGAAGTTTTCAACTATAATCTCTTCAAATGTGTTCTTAGTCCCTTTATTTTTCTCTTCTTCTTCTGGGACCCCTATAATTCTAATGTTCATGTATTTAATATTGTCCCAGAGGTCTCTGACACTGTCCTTAAGTTTTTTCATTCTATTTTCTTTATTCTGCTCTGTGGTAGTTATTACCACTATTTTATCTTCCAGGTCACTTATCCATTCTTCTGCCTCAGTTATTGTGCTATTGATCCCATCTAGAGTACTTTTAATTTCCTTTATTTGTTGTTCATCATTATTTGTTTCATCTTTAGTTCTTCTAGGTCCTTGTTAAATATTTCTTGCATTTTGTCAATTCTATTTCCAAGATTTTGGATCATCTTTACTATCATTATTCTGAATTCTTTTTCAGGTAGACTGCCTATTTACTCTTCATTTGTTAGGTCTGGTGGGTTTTTATCTTGCTCTTTCATCTGCTGTGTGTTTTTCTTTCTTCTCATTTTGCTTATCTTACTGTGTCTGGGGTCTCCTTTTTTCAGGCTGCAGGTTCGTAGTTCCCGTTGTTTTTGGTGTCTGTCCCCAGTGGCTAAGGTTGGTTCAGTGGGTTGTGTCGGCTTCCTGGTAGAGGGGACTAGTGCCTGTGTTCTGGTCTATGAGGCTGGATCTTGTATTTCTGGTGAGTAGGTCCACGTTTGGTGGTGTGTTTTGGGGTGTCTGTGGGCCTATTAAGAATTTAGGCAGCCTCTGTGTTAATGGGTGTGGTTGTGTTCCTGTCTTGCTAGTTGTTTTGCATAGGGTGTCCAGCACTGTAGCTTGCTGGTCGTTGAGTGAAACTGGATGCTGGTGTTGAGTTGGAGATCTCTGGGAGATTTTCACCATTTGATATTACGTGGAGCTGGGAGATCTCTTGTGGACCAGTGTGCTGAAGTTGGTTCTCCCACCCCAGGGGCACTGTCCTGACTCGTGGCTGCAGCACCAAGACCTTTTCATCCACATGGCTCAGAATAAAAGGAAGTAAAAGTAGAAAGAAAGAATTAGTAGAAGTAGAAAGAAGGAAAGAAAGAAGAAAGAAAGAAAGAAAGAAAGAAGATAAAGTAAAATAAAATAAAGTTATTAAAATAATTATTAAGAAAAAAATTAAAAACAAACATACAAAAAATGGATGGATAGAACCCTAGAACAAATGGTGGAAGCAAGGCTGTACAGACAAAATCTCACATAGAAGCATACACATACACACTCAGAAAAGAGGAAAAGGGGATAAAATCATAAATCTTGCTAAGTCCACCTCCTCAATTTGGGATGATTTGTTGTCTAAAGGAGGGAAGGAAGGAAGGAGGGAAGGAAGGAAGGAAAGAAAGAAAGAAAGAAAAGAAAGAAAGAAGATAAAGTAAAATAAAATAAAGTTATTAAAATAAAAAATAATTATTAAGAAAAAAAATTTTTAAAAAAAACCGACGGATAGAACCCTAAGACAAATGGTGGAAGCAAAGCTATACAGACAAAATCTCACACAGAAGCATACACATACACACTCACAAAAAGAGGAAAAGGGGAAAAAATCATAAATCTTGCTCTCAGAGTCCACCTCCTCAATTTGGGATGATTTGTTGTCTATTCATGTATTCCACAGATGCAGGGTACATCAAGTTGATTGTGGAGCTTTAATCCTCTGCTTCTGAGGTTGCTGGGAGAGATATCCCTTTCTCTTCTTTGTTCTCACAGCTCCCGGGGCTCAGCTTTGGATTTGGCCCCACCTGTGCGTGTAGGTCACCGGAGGGCGTCTGTTCTTTGCTCAGACAGGACGGGGTTAAAGGAGCAGGTGCTTCGGGGACTATGGCTCACTCAAGCCGTGGGGAGGGAGGGGCACCAAGTGCACGGCGGGCCTGCGGCGGCAGAGGCCAGCATGACGTTGCACTGGCCTGAAGTGTGCCGTGTGTTCTCCCGGGGAAGTTGTCCCTGTATCCCAGGACCCTGGCAGTGGCGGACTGCACAGGCTCCCCAGACGGGGGGGTGTGGATAGGGACCTGTGCTCGCACACAGGCTTCTTGGTGGTGGCAGCAGCAGCCTTAGCGTCTCATGCACGTCTCTGGGGTCCGCGCTGTTAGTCGCGGCTCACGCCCGTCTCTGGAGCTCCTTTAAGCAGCGCTCATAATCCCCTCTCCTCGCGCACCAGGAAACAAAGAGGTAAGAAAAAGTCTCTTGCCTCTTCGGCAGGTCCAGACTATTCCCTGGACTACCTCCTGGCTAGCCGTGGTGCACTAACCCTCTGCAGGCTGTGTTCATGCCGCCAACCCCAGTCCTCTCTCTGCGCTCTGACCGAAGCCCAAGCCTCAGCTGCCAGCCCCTCCCGCCCCGGCGGGTGAGCAGACAAGCCTCTCAGGCTGGTGAGTACTGGTCGACACCATTCCTCTGTGCGGGAATCTCTCCACTTTGCCCTCTGCACCCCTGTGGCTGCGCTGTCCTCCACGGCCCTGAAGCTTTCCCCCTCCACCACCCGCAGTCTCCACCCGCGAAGGGGCTTCCTAGTGTGTGGAAACCTTTCCTCCTTTACAGCTCCCTCCCACTGGCCCAGGTCCTGTCCCTATCCTTTTGTCTCTGTTTATTCTGTTTTCTTTTGCCCTACCCAGGTACGTGGGGAGTTTCTTGCCTTTTGGGAGGTCTGAGGTCTTCTGCCAGCGTTCAGTAGGTGTTCTGTAGGAGTTGTTTCATGTGTAGGTGTATTTCTGGTGTATCTGTGGGGAGGAAGGAGATATCTGTGTCTTACTCTTCCGCCATCTTCCCCTCCTCCAGCTTTTTCATTTATTTCTGATCTGATTTTTATGAGTTCTTTCCTTCTGCTAACTTTGGGTTTTTAAATTTTTGTTCTTTCTCTAATTGCTTTAGGTGTATGGTTAAGTTGTTTACTTGAGATGTTTCTTGTTTCTTGAGGTAAGATTGTATTGCTATACCCTTCCTTCTTAGAACTGCTTTTGCTGCGTCCCATATATTTTGGATCATCGTGTTTTCATTGTTATTTGTTTCTAAGTATTCTTTTATTGCCTCTCTTTGATTTCTTCAGTGATCTCTTGGTTATTTAGTAATGTATTTTTTAGCCTCCATGTGTTTGTACTTTTTAAAGGTTTTTTCCTGTAATTAATATCTAGTCCCATAGCATTTTGGTCAGAAAAGACCCTTGATACGATTTAAATTTTCTTAAATATACCGAGGCTTGCTTTGTGACCCAAGATATGATCTATCCTAGAGAATGCTCCATGAGTGCTTGAGAAGAAAGTGTATTCTGCTGTTTTTGGATGGAAAGTCCTATAAATATCAATTAAGTTGATCTTGTTTAATGTGTCATTTAAAGCTTGTGTTTCCTTATTTATTTTCATTTTGGATTATCTCTCCATTGGTGAAAGAGGGTTGTTAATGTCCCCTACTCAGATTGTGTTACTGTTGATTTCCTCCCCCTTTTTTTTTGTGGTACACGGGCCTCTCACTGTTGTGGCCTCTCCCATTGCAGAGCACAGGCTCTGGACACGCAGGCTCAGTGGCCATGGCTCACAGGCCTAGCTACTCCGCAGCATGGGGGATCCTACCAGACCAGGGCACAAACCCGTGTCCCCTGCATTGGCAGGCGGACTCTCTACAACTGCACCACCAGGGAAGCCCCTTGATTTCCCCTTTTATGGCTGTTAACATTTCCCTTATATACTGAGGTGCTCCTCTGTTGGGTGCATAAATATTTACAATTGTTATATCTTCTTCTTGGATTGATCCCTTGATCATTATGTAGTGTCCTTCTTTGTCTCTTCTAATAGTCTTTATTTTAAAGTCTATTTTGTCTGATGTGAGAATTGCTACTCCAGCTTTCTTTTGACTTCCATTTGCATGGAATATCTTTTTCCATCCCTTCACTTTCAGTCTGTGTGTCCCTAGCTCTGAAGTGGGTCTCTTGTAGACAGCAGGTATATGGGTGTTCTTTTTGTATCCATTCAGCCAGTCTATGTCTTTCTGTTGGAGCATTTAATTCATTTTTATTTAAGGTAGTTATCATTATGTATGTTCCTATTACCATTTTCTTAATTGTTTTGGGTTTGTTATTGTAGGTCTTTTCCTTCTCTTGTGTTTCCTGTCTAGAGAAGTTCCTTTAGCATTTGTTGTAAAGCTGGTTTGGTGGTGCTGGATTCTCTTAGCTTTTGCTTTTCTGTAAAGGTTTTAATTTCTCTGTCGAATCTGAATGAGATCCTTGCTGGGTAGTGTACTCTAGTTTTTTCCCTTTCATCACTTTAAATATGTCCTGCTACTCCCTTCTGGCTTGCAGATTTTCTGCTGAAAGATCAGCTGTTAGCCTTATGGGGATTCCCTTTTATTTTATTTGTTGTTTTTCCCTTGCTGCTTTTAAAATTTTTTTCTTTGTACTTAATTTTTGATAGTTTGATTATTACGTGCCTTGGCATGTTTCTCCTTGGATTTATCTTGTATGGGATTCTCTGTGCTTCCTGGACTTGATTGACTCTTTCCTTTCCCATGTTAGGGAAGTTTTCAACTATAATCTCTTCAAATGTGTTCTTAGTCCCTTTATTTTTCTATTCTTCTTCTGGGACCCCTATAATTCTAATGTTTGTGCATTTAATGTTGTCCCAGAGGTCTCTGACACTGTCCTTAATTTTTTTCATTCTATTTTCTTTATTCTGCTCTGTGGTAGTTATTACCACTATTTTATCTTCCAGGTCACTTATCCATTTCTCTGCCTCAGTTATTCTGCTATTGATTCCTTCTAGAGAATTTTTAATTTTACTTACTGTGTTGTTCATCATTTTTTGTTTGCTCTTTAGTTCTTCTACATCCTTGTTAAACATTTCTTGTATTTTCTCCATTCTAATTCCAAGATATATATCATCTTTACTATCATTACTCTGAATCCTTTTTCAGGTAGGCTGCCTATTTCCTCTTCATTTGTTTGGTCTGGTAGGTTTATATCTTGCTCCTTCATCTGCTGTGTGTTTTTCTGTCTTCTCATTTTGCTTATCTTACTGTGTTTGGGGGTCTCCTTTTTGCAGGCTGCAGGTTCATAGTTCCCGTTGTTTTTGGTGTCTGTCCCCAGTGGCTAAGGTTGGTTCAGTGGGTTTTTAAGGCTTCCTCGTGGTGGGGACTAGTGACTGTGTTCTGGTGGATGAGGATGGATCTTGTCTTTTTGGTGGGCAGGACTGCGTCTGGTGGTGTGTTTTGGGGTGTCTGTGAACTTATTATGATTGTAGACAGCCTCTCTGCTAACGGATGGTGTTGTGTTCCTGTTTTGCTAGTTGTTTGACCTAGAGTGTACAGCACTGTAGCCTGCTGGTCCTTGATTGGAGCTGGGTCTTTGCTTTGAGATGGAAATCTCTGGGAGAGCTTTTGATGTTTGATATTACATGGATCCAGGAGGTCTCTGGTGGACCAATGTCCTGAACTCAGGTCTGCCACCTCAGAGGCACAGCACTGACTCCTGGCCAGAGCACCAAGACCCTCTTAGCTACACAGTTCAGAAGAAAAGGATGATAGAAAGAAAGAAAGAAAGAAAGGGAAATAAATAAAGGAATAATAATAATAACATAACGTTATAAAAATAGTTATTAAAAAATAAGAAAAAAATTAAAAAGTAATAAAAAAGTAAGAAGGAAATAAGAGAGCAACCAAACTAAAAAACAAATCCACCAATGATAACAAGCACTGAAAACTATACAAAAAATAAATAAATGGACACATAGAACCCTAGGACAGATGGTAAAAGAAAAGCTATACAGACAAAATCACACAAAGAAGCATACACATACAACCTCATAAAAAGAGAAAAAGGAAAAATATATATATATAAAGAGGGCAACCAAATCAATAAACAAATTTACCAATGATAATAAACTGTAAATACTAAACTAAGATAAACATAACACCAGAAACAAATTAGATGCAGAAAGCAAACCCCAAGTCTTTAGTTGCTCCCAAAGTCCACTTCCTCAATTTTTGGATGATTCTTTTCCTATTCAGGTATTCCAGAGATGAAGGTACATCAAGTTAATTGTGGAGATTTAATCCGATGCTCCTGAGGTTGTTGTGAGAAACTTCCCTTTCTCTTCTTTGTTCACACAGCTCCTGGGGTTCAGCTTTGGATTTGGCCCCGCCTCTGCGTGTAGGTCACCTGAGGTCATCTGTTCTTTTCTCAAAAAGGATGGAGTTAAAGTAGCAGCTGATTAGGGACTCTGGCTCACTCAGCCTGCAGGGGAAGGAGGGGTACAAAATGCAGGGCAAGCCTGCAGTGGCAACAGAGGCCGGTGTGACATTGCAACAGCCTGAGGCACACCATGTGTTCTCCCGGGGAAGTTGTCCCTGGATCCCGGGACCCTGGCAGTGGCGGGCTGCACCGGCTCCCAGGCGGGGAGGTGTGGATAGTGACCTGTGCTTACACACAGGCTTCTTGGTGGCTGCAGCAGCAGCCTTAGCATTTCATGCCCGTCTCTGATGTCCGCGCTGATAGCCGCAGCTTGCGCCCATCTCTGGAGCTCGTTTAGGTGGTGCTCTGAATCCCCTCTCCTCACGCACCCCGAAACAGTGGTCTCTTGCCTCCTAGGCAGGTCCAGACTTTTTCCTGGACTCCCTCCCAGCTAGCTGTGGCACACTAGCCCCCTTTGGCTGTGTTCCTGCAGCCAACCCCAGTCCTCTCCCTGGGGTCTGAGCTCCGAAGCCCGAGCCTCAGCTCCCAGCCCCCACCCGCCCCGGTGGGTGAGCAGACAAGCCTCTCAGGTTGGTGAGTGGTGGTTGGCAGTGATCCTCTGTGCAGGAATCTCTCCACTTTGCCCTCTGCACCATTTTTGCTGCGCTTTCCTCCATGGTTCCGAAGCTTCTCCCCACCCCACCCCCCGTCTCCACCAGGGAAGGGGCTTCCTAGAGAGTGGAAACTTTGCCTTCTTCACAGCTCCCTCCCAGAGGTGCAGGTCCTGTCCCTATTCTTTTGTCTCTGTTTATTCTTTTTTCTTTTGCCCTACCCAGGTACATGGGGAGTTTCTTGCCCTTTGGGAAGTCTGAGGTCTTCTGCCAGCGTTCAGTAGGTGTTCTGTAGGAGTTGTTCCACATGTAGATGTATTTCTGATGTATTTGTGGGGAGGAAGGTGATCTCCACGTCTTACTCCTCTGCCATCTTGATGGTCTCTCTCATGATTAAGTATCAGAATGAGACAGTTTTATACCTTCACATGAGAAAATATATGTGTAAATTTCATACCACAGTGTCTGGAACACAGTAGTTTCTCAACAAGTGCCATTCTTCCTTGAGAGTTATGTTTCAAATATTAGTGAAGTTAAAGAATAGTATGCCCTAGAAAACTCAGGCAAATCTTTATTCATTTATCTGTTCATTCAACAAGAATTTATTTAGTGCCTACTGTATATGTGTGTGTATGCATACAAATTTACATAACACGCACACACACACACTGTTGAATGACATCATCCCCACATCTGGGGTCTGTGGATCCTGACGGAGGAGGTGTGTGTGTCCATGAGTAGATATAACACAAATCAGAGGTTGCTGACAGTTGCACCAGAGGGAGAAGCAAGCATGATGAGGGCCCAAGGGGAGGGTCTGGAATGGCTTTGTGGGGAGGATGCATTTGAGCTGAGTCTCTAAAGGCTTCACTTCCACAAGTGGAGACCTGGGAGATCAGCCTACCCTGTTAGAGGAGACAGTAAGAACATGCAGGGTAATTTCAAGGGATCAAAAATAATTTGTTTTGATTGAAGCCTCATTGGTTGGAAGGGAGAGCAGGAGGGACCCTTGTGAAAGAAGCAGGCTGAGATGCACTTACATAAGACCTCCAATACCATCCTTGGAAGGGCAGGAAAAGGAGGGGCTCCACAGGCAGATTTGTGGAGGGGCAGGTGGTGCGCTTTTAGGAGTTATGCCCCACAGGGCTCCTGGACTTTACAAGAACAGAGGCCCCATGAAGAGACATGTTAATTTACTTTAAGAAAGTACTTGGGCAAAAGCCTCTTTCTGTTCCTGGAAGTGGTGGTTACATGTGCCCTGGCACATGGGATTGATTGCTTTTCTACTTAAAAAGCAAAGTTTCAAGTTTCCTTATTTGTTTGTTTTTTCCCCTCAAGTCATCTCCTAATGACCTCTGCATGCTGTGAAAATATCACTGGATGGGGAATGGGAGGGTTCAGAAGTTTCATAAAATGCCAGAATCTGCCCACCTTGACTGTTCCTGTTCCCTGACTCCTGACTTCTGTTTTATAAGGTGCACCAGGCAGAGAAAGCAGACAAAAATATGCAGGAAGTTTGAAGCACGGATTTGTTGCTACCTGAACAGTCAATAAATCACATGCCTTTCTCCTCCTCTCCACGAAAATTTTCTTTCAAATGACGTGCATGACCAGTGTTCAAAAGGGAGCCACTCAAAGCAGAACAACTTAATAGAAGAAAGTGGGTAATTAATCAGCCAAGGACTGTCATCCCCAGCAGCCCTGTAACCCGAATGCCCATCTTCCCATTCAGAGCAATAACAGCCACCACATTAACATTCCTCTCTCTTCATCTCCTTCACTTGGACCAAAGCTGGCATCATAACGTGAGTTATTAACCAATGATTTGGTTCACGAATTTTTTATTTCCTCCCTACTCTTAACTTGGAACTTTCAGGTACTTTCCCCTTTCCTCCAGGACTCCATTTTCCTGTGACACCTCTCCCAGACCAAGACTCAGAGGCCCTGGGAGTGGAGGACCCACCTTGAGAGATGGGGTTTTCTATGACTGCCCGTGGCTGAGTGGTGATGAGGGAGAGAGTCTCTTGGCACAATGCACCATGGGCTCGGAGGGGATCGGGGAACTAGAAGTGGTGCCATAGCCCTCTTTGTGGAGCCTGCCCAGTGCTGAGTGCACAACCTCACAAATGGCCACAGATGGTCTCTTTCATGGAGCATGCCCAGAGAGTCCCCCGATGATAATTAGGTTTCTGTCATAGCTGCTTACCCACCATTAGTGAGGAGTTGCTCTGCTTCAGTTACCTCTTCCCAGTGCCAATAAAGTGCATATGGCAGCTCTGAGCTCAGGCACACATTCTCTTTCATGGAGTAGCTCCAGTTTCCATCCACAATGATTTTATTATGGCAAAATATTTTACTTCCAATTGACCTGAAACAGTTTTTAAGTCCCTCTTTGCATTGAGAAATCTGGGGAAGTCAGTGAATGGGTAGGTGGACCATTTTGAGTAACAGATAAAAGCTTGAGATGGGGATTTGAGCTAAATTTCTTTAAAGCCTTCACCCAAGATTTAAACTCCTTCTCACTCAGTCCCTCCTAGTAATTGAAATTTAACTGTTTCTCTGCTGAAAGAAACATATGTAGGAGGTAATGTCTGTGGTCCACCCACGCCTACTTGGGTCTTAAGATTGTAGTACAGACTTCCAGCTGCCTGAGGGCTTTCTCTGGAGGCCAGCATTTACTCTTCTTGCACTTTGGAAGGCCCAAGGCGAAGATAATACCCCCTAGGAACAGCTCACAATGGAAGGCTGGCTTGAACTGGTCTAGAAATGCCCCAGTCTCCTTTTCCCTCCTGTGAGATGACTCTGAGGGGTATGTTCTACACTGACTCTTACTGTTCCCCAAAAGGATCAAGCTTTAGTTGACTGCAGTGGTAATTAGCTCAATAACTCACCATTTATTTATTAGTTCCTGTTCTGTCTTACTTTTCTATTCCCCTATGTTTCCTGGGATCACCTTTCAAATAAATTTTTTGCTCTTGAATCCTTTCCTCAGCATTTGTTTCTGGAACAGAATATCCAGTTTGGGTCTTGCTACAGTAAGAAAGCACAGGACTGGGGATAAAATTTCTGAATTCCACGGTAATGATTTACACCAGGTATGTAACAAAAAGGACTCAATAGAAAATAATTCAAATGTTGGCTTTAAGTTTCACCAAATTATATATAAATTCTTTCTAAGACCCCTTATGAAATTTACATTACAATGTGGTGGGAGCTTTGGCCTGAAGGCACTTAACTATTGACACTAGTCACTGCACTGAAAGGGATGCATTTCTTGCAATTCATTGGATCTGATTATATTTAGACCAGGGCAAAAGGGTCATAATGGGAAGTGCTATGACTTGACAGCCCAAGCAGATTTAGTGGGTGAGGATCAGTCAACTTAACCATTTGTTCTTCCTTCTGTAACCTACACATTGAGGCTCTACTATATGCATTGCCTGTGTGGACCTGTCCCCAAGGGGCTTATGGTTTTCTGGGGAGCAAAAGACTAAACTGCAGCCAGAAGACCTGAGGTCTTATACATTCTCTATTACTGTGTCAACTGAAAGAAAATGCATAACCTAAAAGTTGAGAGTTATGTTTCATTTGGCAGACAAAACTGAGGACTTCAGCCCAGGACACAGCATCTCAGATAGCTCTGAGAGACTGCCCCAAAGAGTCAAGGAGGGAGCCAGGACGTATAGGAGTTTTTGCAACAAAGACCAGGTAGTCGGAACATCAAAAGATTACTGTTCAGTAAAGAAAACCAGATATCTCAAGTTAAGGAATTTAGCACTTCTTTATGTATGGGAAGATGTAAGAGTCTGGGCTCACTGAAATCATTCCTTTGATATGCACCTCAGCTATCTGAGGCCAGTATCCTGTGCTTTCTCATCCTGAGTGTCCTCAGGGTGTACCATTGGGGGTGGCTGCAGAGTCTGACTGCTAGATGGCAGGCATCCTGTTTCTGTCCTGAGTTCCCTCAGGTCTCACGGTTGGGGTGGCTGTAATGTGATGGCTTGATGGCTGCAACATCCTTTGTTTACTGGTATAGCAGGCAATACTTTTTATTCACAACTGTGTGACTTTGAGAATGTTACTTCTCCTTTCTGCATCATAATTTTCCCTGAAAATGAAAATAAAGTACTAAATGATGTCTAATTGCTCTTCCAAATCTGATATTTTCTAATTCTTATTTTCCAATCCCTGTATCTCTCAGCAACATTTTGTATGTTCTGTCTTTTAGAGATGAAGTCTTGGCATAAAGTTAATAAGGTAGTAAAAAAAAAATTTCATATTTGTAGTCTACGACACAACAGCAGTGACTAACATATCTGAGGGTTAAATAGTTTTGAATGTAGGTAACATAATATTGAACATCATCATCGATAACAGATAATTTGATCAAAACCTGTTGATGGGCATTTAGGTTTTCTATTTTTTTCACCATTACTTCATTGTAATAAACATCCTAATGGATATATTTTTTTCACTTGTATGTGTTTCTATAGGGTAAACACTTGTATGTGTTTCCCATATATGGCTGTCTATGGGAATACTGGGGCAAAGGGTATAAGCTGTAAAAATGGAAAGAGATATTGCCAGATTGCCATACTGTGCTATTCTTAGTTACCACATCTTTAAAATTTTTTTTTATTTTCCAGCTTTATTGAGATATAGCTGACATATAACATTGTGTAAGTTTAAAGTATACAATGTGATTTGATACATGCATATATTGTAAAATGATTGCCACAATAATTACTTACCACATCCTTGTATACTCTGACATAAAGACAAAATGTAATGTGATACATGAAAATGACATTGCATTGTGCTTTAATTTTATATATTTAAATATGTGTGATATTCACCATACTTGTTATTTGTTAGATATTTTATTTCTTCTTTCTTCTGTTAATGCCTTTCCTTTTTGATTTATAAACACATTTGTGTATTAAGCTTTCTATGCATTTCATGGGTTGCAAATATTTTACAATTTTTTTTTTCATTTTGATTTTGGTTTCTCCTACTCTGAAATTAAACATTTTAATGTAATCAAATTGACAGTCTTTTTTTCATCACTTTCAATTTTCATATAAAAACTGATTATCTTTTCCCTAAGCCAATAAATATATTCACTTACGTTTTTTTTCTAGTGCTTAAAAAATTTCAGCTATACTGAGGTATAACTGTCATATAAAATTGTAAGATATTTAAAGTGTAACTTGTTGTGATTTGCTACAGGTATACTTGTGAAAGGATTCCCCCCATCTAGTTAATTAATACATTCATCACCTCACATATTTATTCTTTTTTTTTTTTTTTTGGTGAGAACATTTAAGTTCTACTCTCTCAGCAAATTTAAATTATACAACACAATGTTATCAACTATAGTCGGCATGTTTTACATTACATCTTCAGAACTTATTTATCTTACAGCTGAAAATTTGTACACTTTTACCAACTTCTCCCTATTTCTTCTACCCTCCAGTCCCCAGCAACCACTTTTCTACTCTCTGTTTCTTAAAAAAAGCATTTGGCTTTTAAAAGATTTCACATACAAGTGATAATCATGCAGTATTTGTCTTTCCCTGTATAACTTATTTCACTTAGCATAATCCTCTCAAGGTCCCTTGATTTTGTCACAAATCACAGAGTTTTCTTGTTTCTCATGGCTAAACAATATATATAGTGATTTATATATGTCAAATCTTCTTTATCCATTCATCCACTGATGGACGTTTAAGTTCTTTACATATCTTGGCTATTGTGAATAATGTGCAATAAACATGGGAGTGCAGATACCTTTTGGCTATCCTGTTTTCATTTTCTTTGGATATAGAACCAGAAGTGGGATAGCTGGACATATGGTTGTTGTATTTTGAGTTTTTTGAGGAGACTCCATACTGTTTTCCATAGTGGCTGCACCAATTTACATGTCTGCCAACACAGCACAAGGGTTCCATTTTCTCCACATTCTTGCTAACACATGTTATTTCTTATCTTTTTGATGATAGCCATTCTAACAGGCTTGAGGTGATATCTCATTGTGGTTTTGATTTGCAATTCCTGGATGATTTTTAGTGATGTTGAGCACCTGTTGGTTATTTGTCTTCTTTGATAAAATGTCTATTCAGTTTCTCTGTTTTTAAATTGGATTTTTTTTTTTTTTTTTTTGCTATTAAGTTGTATGAGTTCTTTATATATTTTGGGTATTAACTGTTTATTAGATAAATGATTTGCAAATATTTTTCTCATTCTATTGATTGTCTTTTCATTTTTTTATTACTTACCTCCATGATATCATTTTATTTTATTTTATTTATTTTTTTAAAACATCTTGATTGGAATATAATTGCTTTCCAATGGTGTGTTAGTTTCTGCTTTATAACAAAGTGAATCAGTTATACATATACATATGTCCCCGTATCTCTTTCCTCTTGCATCTCCCTCCCTCCCACCCTCCCTATCCCACCCCTCTAAGTAGTCACAAAGCACCGAGCTGATCTCCCTGTGCTATGTGGCTGCTTCCCACTATCATTTTCTTGATAGTTTTCTTTGTTGCTCAGAGCTTTTTAAATTCATGTTGTTCACTTGTTTATTTTTGCTTTTGTTGTCTAATCCAAAAAAAGGAAAATCATTGTCAAGACCAATTTTAAGGAATTTTCTAGGTGTTTTAAAGTTTCAGGTATTATGTTCAAGTTTTTTAACCCATTTTGAGTTGACTTTTGTGTATGCTATAATATAGTGGTCCAGTTTTATTTTTTTGCATGTAGCTGTCCAGTTTTCCCAGCACAATTTACTAAAGAGACTATATTTTTCCCATTGTATATTCTTTCTCATTTTTTGTAAATTAATGGATACTTGGGTTTATTTCTGGGATCTCTATTCCGTTCCATTGATCTATGTGTCTATTTTTATGCCGCTGTCACAGTGTTTTGATTAGTATGGCTTTGTAATATAGTTTGAAAACAGAAAGTGTGATGCCTCCAGCTTTTTTCATTCTCAAGATTATTTGGCCAATCGAGGTCTTTTGTGGTTCCATATGAATTTTAAGATTGATTTTTTCTAATTCTGTGAAAAATGCCACTGGAATTTTGATAGGGATTGCACTGAATCTGTAGATTGCTTTGGATAGTATGGACATTTTAATGATATTAATTCTTTCAATTCATGAGCACAGAATTATTCCATTTATTTATATCTTCTTCAATTTCTTTCATTAATGTCTTATAAATTGTAGTTTTTCAACTCCTTAGTTAAATTTTTTTTCACAATTTTATTGGAGTACAATTGCCCCACAGTGGTGTGCCAGCTCCTGCTCCACAACAAGGTGAATCAGTCACACATACACATACGTCCCCACATCTCCTCCCTCCTGCATCTCCCCCACTCCCCCACTTGCCATCCCACCCATCCAGGTGGCCACAAAGCACTGAGCTGACCTCCCCGTGCCACGTGGCTGCCTCCCACCAGCTATCTATTTTACGTTTGGTAGTGTATATCTGTCCATGCCACTCTCTCACTTTGTCACAGCTTACCCTTCCCCCTCCCCATATCCTCAAGTCCATTCTCTAGTAGGTCTGTGTGTTTATTTCGATCTTACCCCTAGGTTCTTCATGACATTTTTTTCCTTAGATTCCATATATATGTGTCAGAATACGGTATTTGTCTTTCTCTTTCTGACTTACTTCGCTCTGTATGACAGACTCTAGCTCAATTTCGTTTCTTTTTATGGCTGAGTAATATTCCATTATATATATGTGCCACATCTTCTTTATCCATTCACCCGATGATGGACACTTAGGTTGTTTCCATCTCCTGGCTATTGTAAATAGAGCTGCAATGAACATTTTGGTACATGACTCTTTTTGAATTATGGTTTTCTCAGGGTATATGCCCAGTAGTGGGATTGCCGGGTCATATGGTAGTTCTATTTGTAGTTTTTATTATTTTTTTCTTTTTCTTTTTTGCAGTATGCGGGCCTCTCACTGCCGTGGCCTCTCCCATTGTGGAGCACAGGCTCCGGACGCGCAGGCTCAGCGGCCATGGCTCACGGACCCAGCCACTCCGCGGCATGTGGGATCTTCCTGGACTGGGGCATGAACCTGTTTCCCCTGCGTCGGCAGGCAGACTCTCAACAACTGCGCCACCAGGGAAGCCCCTATTTGTAGTTTTTTAAGGGAACTCCATACTGTTCTCCATAGTGGCTGTACCAATTCACATTCCCACCAGCAGTACAAGAGGGTTCCCTTTTCTCCACATGCTCCAGCATTTATTGTTTCTGGATTTTTTGATGATGGCCATTCTGACCAGTGTAAGATGATATCTCATTGTAGTTTTAATTGGCATTTCTTTAATGATTAATGATGTTGAATATTCTTTCATGTGTTTGTTGGCAATCTGTATATCTTCTTTGGAGAAATGTCTATATAGGTCTTCTGCCCATTTTTGGATTGGCTTGTTTGGTTTTTTGTTATTGACCTGCATGAGCTGCTTATAAATTTTGGAGATTACTCCTTTGTCAGTTGCTTCATTTGCAAATATTTTCTCCCATTCTGAGGCTTGTCTTTTGGTCTTCTTTATGGTTTCCTTTGCTGTGCAAAATCTTTGCAATTTCATTAGGTCCCATTTGTTTACTTTTGTTTTTATTTCCATTTCTCTAGTAGGTGAGTCAAAAAGGATCTTGCTGTGATTTATGTCATAGAGCGTGCTGCCTATGTTTTCCTCTAAGAGTTTAATAGTTTCTGGCCTTACATTTAGGTCTTTAATCCATTTTGAGCTTATTTTTGTGTATGGTGTTAGGGAGTGTTCTAATCTCATACTGTTACCTGTACCTGTTCAGTTTTCCCAGCACCACTTATTGAAGAGGTTGTCCTTTCTCCACTGTACATTCCTGCCTCCTTTATCAAAGATAAGGTGACCATATGTGCGTGGGTTTATCTCTGGGCTTTCTATCCTGTTCCATTGATCTATCTTTCTGTTTTTGTGCCAGTACCATGCTGTCTTGATTACTGTAGCTTTGTAGTATAGTCTGAAGTCAGGGAGCCTGATTCCTCCAGCTCCGTTTTTCGTTCATATTTTCTGTTTCTTTGTGATTCAGTCTTGGCAGGCTGTGCATTTCTAAGAATTTGTCCATTTCTTCCAGGTTGTCTATTTTATTGGAATAGAGTTGCTGTTAATAATCTCTCATGATGTTTTGTATTTCTGCAGTGTCAGTTGTTATTTTTCCTTTTTCATTTCTAATTCTATTGATTTGAGTCTTCTCCCTTTTTTTCTTGATGAGTCTGGCTAATGGTTTATCAATTTTGTTTATCTTCTCAAAGAACCAGCTTTTAGTTTTGTTGATCTTTGCTATCATTTCCTTCATTTCTTTTTCATTTATTTCTGATCTGATCTTTATGATTTCTTTCCTTCTGCTAACTTTGGGGTTTTTTGTTCTTCTTTCTCTAATTGCTTTAGGTGCAAGGTTAGGTTGCTTATTCGAGATGTTTCCTGTTTCTTAAGGTAGGATTGTATTGCTATAAACTTCCCTCTTAGAACTGCTTTTGCTGCATGCTATAGGTTTTGTGTCGTCATGTATCCATTGTCATTTATTTCTAGGTATTTTTTGATTTCCTCTTTGATTTCATCAGTGATCATTTCGTTATTAAGTAGTGTATTGTTTAGCCTGCACGTGTTTGATTTTTTACATACCTTTTCCTGTAATTGATATCTAGTCTCATAACATTGTGGTTGGAAAATATACTTGATACAATTTCAATTTTCTTAAATTTACCAAGGCTTGATTTGTGACTCAGGATATGATCTATCCTGGAGAATGTTCCATGAGCACTTGAGAAAAATGTATATTCTGCTGTTTTTGGATGGAATGTCCTATAAATATCAATTAAGTTGTTCTTGTTTAATGTGTCATTTCAGGTTTGTGTTTCCTTATTTATTTTCATTTTGGATGATCTGTCCTTTGGTGAAAGTGGGGTGTTAAAGTCCCCTACTATGAATTTGTTACTGTTGATTTCCCCCTTTATGGCTGTTAGTATTTGCCTTACGTATTGAGGTGCTCCTATGTTGGGTGCATAAATATTTACAGTTGTTATATCTTCTTCTTGGATCGATCCCTTGATCATTATGTAGTGTCCTTCTTTGTCTCTTCTAAAAGTCTTTGTTTGGAAGTCTGTTTTGTCTGATATGAGAGTTGCTACACCAGCTTTCTTTTGGTTTGCATTTGCATGGAATATCTTTTTCCATCCCCTTACTTTCAGTCTGTATGTGTCTCTAGTTCTGAAGTGGGTCTCTTGTAGACAGCAAATATATGGGTCTTGTTTTTGTATCCATTCAGCCTATCTGTGTCTTTTGGTGGGAGCATTTAGTCCATTTACATTTAAGGTAATTATCGATATGTATGTTCTTATTCCCATTTTCTTAATTGTTTTGGGTTTGTTAAGGTAGGTCTTTTCCTTCTCTTGTGTTTCTTGCCTAGAGAAGTTCCTTTAGCCTTTGTTGTAAAGCTGGTTTTGTGGTGCTGAACTCTCTCAGCTTTTGCTTGTCTGTAAAGGTTTTAATTTCTCCATCAAATCTGAATGAGATCCTTGCTGCATAGAGTAATCTTGGCTGTAGGTTTTTCTCCTTCATCACTTTAAATATGTCATGTCAGTCCATACTGGCTTGCAGAGTTTCTGCTGAACGATCAGCTGTTAACCTTATGGGGATTCCCTTGTGTGTTATTTGTTGTTTTTCCCTTGCTTCTTTCAATATGTTTTCTTTGTATTTAATTTTTGATGGTTTGATTAATATGTGTCTTGGTGTGTTTCTCCTTCAATTTATCCTGTATGGGACTCTCTGTACTTCCTGGACTTGATTAACTGTTTCCTTTCCCATATTAGGGAAGTTTTCAACTATAATCTCTTCAAATATTTTCTCAGTCCCTTTCTTTTTCTCTTCTTCTTCTGGAACCCCTATAATTCGAATGTTGGTGCGTTTAATGTTGTCCCAGAGGTCTCTGAGATTGTCCTCAGTTCTTTTCATTCTTTTTTCTTTATTCTGCTCTGCAGTAGTTATTTCCACTATTTTATCTTCCAGGTCACTTATCCGTTCTTCTGCCTCAGTTATTCTGCTATTGATCCCATCTAGAGTATTTTTCATTTCATTTATTGTGTTGTTCTCGTTGCTTGTTTCATATTTACTTCTTCTAAGTCCTTGTTAAATGTTTCTTGCATTTTCTCTATTCTATTCCCAAGATTTTGGATATTTTTACTGTCATTTTTCTCAATTCTTTTTCAGGTAGACTGCTTATTTCCTCTTCCTTTGTTCAGTCTGGTGGGTTTTTATCTTGCTCCTTCAACAGCTGTGTGTTTTTCTGTCTTCTCATTTTGCTTATCTTACTGTGTTTGGGGCCTCCTTTTTGCAGGCTGCAGGATCGTAGTTCCCGTTGTTTTTGGTGTCTGTCCCCAGGGGCTAAAGTTGGTTCAGTGGGTTGTGTAGCCTTCCTGGTGGAGGGGACTAGTGCCTGTGTTCTGGTGGTTGAGGCTGGATCTTGTCTTTCTGGTTGGGAAGTCCACGTCTGGTGGTGTGTTTTGGGGGGTCTGTGGACTTACTATGATTTTAGGCAACCTCTCTGCTAATGGGTGAGGTTGTGTTCCTGTCTTGCTAGTTGTTTGGCATAGGGTGTCCAGCACTGTATCTTGCTCATCGTTGAGTGAAGCTGAGTGCTGGTGTTGAGATGCAGATCTCTAGGAGATTTTTGCCATTTGATATTATTTGGAGCTGGGAGGTCTCTTGTGGACCAGTGTCCTGAAGTTGGGTCTCCCAGCTCAGAGGCACAGCACTGACTCCTGGCTGCAGCACCAAGAGCTTTTCATCCACACGGCTCAGAATAAAAGGGAGAAAAAGTAGAAAGCAAGGAAGAAAGAAAGAAAGAGAATAAAATAAAATAAAAAAGTAAGATAAAATAAAATAATTAAAATAAATAATTATTAAGAAAAAAAATTTTAAAGAAAAACAAAACATAAAAAATGGACGGCTAGAACCCTAGGACAAATGGTGAAAGCAAGCTATACAGACAAAATCTCACACAGAAGCATACAAATACACACTCACAAAAAGAGGAAAAGGGGAAAAAATAATAAATCTTGCTCTCAAAGTCCACCTCCTCAATTTGGGATGATTTATTGTCTATTCATGTATTCCACAGATGCAGGGTACATCAAGTTGATTGTGGAGTCTTTATCTGCTGCTGCTCTTGCTTCTGGGAGATATTTCCCTTTCTCTTGTTTGTTCTCACAGCTCCCAGGACTCAGCTTTGGATTTGTCCCCGCCTCTGCATGTAAGTTGGCGCAAGGCATCTTTTCTTTGCTCAGACAGGATGGGGTTAATGGAGCAGCTGACTCGGGGGCTCTGGCTCACTCAGGCCGGGGGAAGGGAGGAGTACAGAGTGCGGTGAGAGCCTGCGGTGGCAGAGGCCAGCGTGACGTTGCACCAGCCTGAGGCATGCCGTGCGTTCTCCTGGGCAATTTGTCCCTGGATCACGGGACCCTGGCGGTGGCAGGCTGCACAGACTTCCCGGAAGGGGGGTGTGGATAGTGTCCTGTGCTCTCACACAGGCTTTGTGGTGTTGGCAGCAGCAGCCTTAGCATCTCATGCCCGTCTCTGGGGTCCGCACTGTTAGCCTCGGCTCGCGCCCATCTCTGGAGCTCCTTTAAGCAGCGCTCTTAATCCCCTCTCCTCGTGCACCAGGAAACAAAGAGGGAAGAAAAAGTCTCTTGCCTCTTCAGCAGGTCCAGACTTTTCCCCAGACTCCCTCTCAGCTAGCCGTCGTGCACTAGCCTCTTCAGGCTGTGTTCACACCACCATCCCCAGTCCTCTCCCTGCGCTCCAACTGAAACCCAAGCCTCATCTCCCAGCCCCGCCCACCCCAGCAGGTGAGCAGACAATCCTCTCGGGCTGGTGAGTGCTGGTCGGCACCGATCCTCTGTGCGGGAATCTCTGTGCTTTGCCTTCCGCACCCTTGTTGCTGTGCTTTCCTCCATGACTCTGAAGCTTCCCCCCTCCACCACCCACAGTCTCCACCCATGAAGGGCCTTCCTAGTGTGTGGAAACCTTTCCTCCTTCACAGCTCCCTCCCACTGGTGCAGGTCCCGTCCCTATTCTTTTGTCTCTGTTTTTCCTTTTTTCTTTTGCCCTACCCAGGTACGTGGGGAGTTTCTTGCCTTTTGGGAGGTCTGAGGTCTTCTGCCAGTGTTCAGTAGGTGTTCTGTAGGAGTTGTTCCACGTGTAGATGTATTTCTGGTGTATCTGTGGGGAGGAACATGATCTCCGCATCTTACTCTTCTGCCATCTTCCCCCTCCCACCAAATTTATTCATAGGTATTTTATTCATTTTGGTGCATTTGTAATTGGGATTGTTTTCTTAATTTCTCTTTCTGAAACTTTGTTATTAGTGTATAGAAATGCAACTGATTTTATATATTAATTTTGTATCCTGCAACTCTTCTGAATTCATTTATTCTAATATCTTTTTGGTGGAGTAGTTAGAGTGTTTCTATATACAATATCATATCATTTGCAACTTGAGACAATTTTGCATCTTCCTTTTGGATTTCATTTTTTTTCCTTTTCTTACCTAAGTGCTCTAGCTAGAACTTTCAGTATGGTGTTGAATAAAAGTTGTGAGACTGGTCACAGGTAAATCACTTATCTCCATTTCATTAAGACCTGTTTCTGGAGTTTTATCTTGTTCTCTTGTTTGGAACATATTCTTATGTTTATTCAATTTTCCTGACTGTCTGTGTTGTTTTTTGTGTATTAGATAAAACAGGCACCTCTCCCAGTCCTGATGGAGTGTTCTCATGTAGGTTGTGAGCCTTACAATTCAGCACAGCCTGAAATTTTTGTTTTCAGTCAAACCTTAGTGATTGTCCAAGCTACCTTCTTTGTTCTTAGCGGCTTCCAGTATTTGAGTGTATGCCAAGACCTGTCAGTTTCCAAAAGAGGAGATTCTCAATTAGCATCTAGATTCAGGCTGGTTGGAAGCTGGACTCTCATCCAGCAGCTTTTAAAGTATACACATAAGCTTTTTGTTTTTTAAAGGGATATGGGTATTTCTGTCTGCTCCCTCTGCTCTGAGCCCTGAGGGAATAGCTGGCTAAGAACTGTATCTTTGTTTGCTGTAGTCCTGTGGAACTGACAAAGCAAGCCTCACTGGCCATCAGAGTCAGGTGATCAAGGAGTGAATCCCCTGTATGGCTACTGCAAAAGCTGGGGTGGCAGACTTGTGTACAAGCTCCTTCCAGGAAGATACCGGTGACCTGGAGGAGACCAGGAGTAAGGGGGACAGGGAGCTTGTGTTCACCGACTTCTCCAGTCTGTGGGAAGGATTGCAGTCAGCCCCTAGGTGTGTGCTAAATTAGAAGCCTGACCCTGAGGCAGCAGCTTTCAAAGTATGCAAATAGGCCTTTTTCAAGGAAAGATTGGGAGATTGGCAAATCATATCTGTCTTCTGATTCTGGGCTGAGCCAGGGAAGATAGCCACAGCTAGTCCTCCTGAGCATCTGAAGAACTGTTTCTTTGTCTGCTATAGTCTTGAGAGTCTTAGGGATACAAGTCCTATTGACTTTCAAAGCTAGGTGTATTGGGAGCCTGTCCCTCAGGTGGAAGTCTTAAAAGTTAGGGTGCTAGATGTTGAGTCCAAACATTTACTCCTCAAGGAGAAGCTGGGAGTTATGGATTTCTTCCTGATTATATGTTTCTATGTGTGGGCTGGGATTTATGGCAAGAGTGTATCAACATTTCCTGTTTGTTTTGATGTGGATATTTTCTCATTCACCTGATCTGTAGGTGTTGCTCAGCTAGTTTATAGATTTCTTTCAGAGAGAATTGCTCTATATGTAGCTATAGATTTGTTGTGTCTGTAGGAGGAGGGAAGTTCAGGAGCCTCCTATATCACCATGTTAGACTGGAATCTCTTCCTAGCACTTTTACGGTTTCATTTTTCATATTTAAATCTTTACTCAATTAGGAGTGTATTTTGGAAAAATGAATAAGCCTTTTAAGTTTCATGTTTGTTTATTTTGTTATTTTCATTACTCCAGGTGGTGGATCAAAAAAGATCTTGCTGAGATTTATGTCAGAGAGTGTTCTGCCTATATTTTCCTCTAAGGGTTTTATAGTATCCAGTCTTACATTTAGGTCTTTAATCCATTTTGATTTTATTTTTGTGTATGGTGTTAGAGAATGTTCTAATTTTATTCTTTTATATGTAGCTGTCCAGTTTTCCCAGCACCACTGATTGATGAGAGTGTTTTTTTCTCCACTGTATATTTTTGCCTCCTTTGTCATAGATTAGGTGACTATAGGTATGGGGGTTTATCTCTAGACTTTCTATCCTGTTCCATTGATCTATATTTCGGTTTCTGTGCCAGTACCATACTGTTTTGATTAATGTAGCTTTGTAGTGTAGATTGAAGTCAGGGAACCTGATTCCTCCACCTCTGTTTTTCTTTCTCAAGATTGATTTAGCTATTCGGGGTCTTTTGTGTTTCCATGAAAATGGTAACACTTTTTCTTCTAATTCTGTGAAAAATGCTATTGGTAATTTGATAAGGATTGCATTGAATCTGTAGATTACTTTGGGTGGTATAGTCTTTTTCATAATATTGATTCTTCCAATCCAAGAACATGGAATATCTCTCCATCTGTTTGTGTCATCTTTGATTTCTTTAATCAGTATCTTATAGTTTTCTGAGTACAGGTCTTTTGCCTTCTTAGGTAGGTTTATTCCTAGGTATTTTATACTTTTTGATGCAATGGTAAATGGTATTATTTTCTTAGTTTCTCTTTCTGATCTTTCATTGTTAGTATATAGGAATGCAGGAGATTTCTGTGTATTAATTTTGTATCCTGCAACTTTAGCAAATCCATTGATGATCTCTAGTAGTTTTCTGGTAGCATCTTTAAGATTTTCTATGTATAGTATCATCGCATCTGTAAACAGTGACAGTTATACTTCTTCTTTTCCAATTTGTATTCCTTTTATTTCTTTTTCTTCTCTGATTGCTGTGGCTAGGACTTCCAAAACTATGTTGAATACTAGTGGTGAGTGTGGACATCCTTGTCGTGTACCTGATCTTAGAGGATCAGTTTTTCACCATTGAGAATGATATTTGCAGTGGGTTTGTCATATATGATCTTTATTATGTTGAGTTATGTTCCCTTTATGCCCACTTTCTGGAGAGTATTTTTATCATAAATGGGTATTGAATTTTGTCCAAAGCTTTTTCTGCATCTATTGAGATGATCATATCATTTTTATTGTTTCATTTGTTAATGTGTATCACATTGATTGATTTATGTATATTGAAGAATCCTTGCATCCCTGGGGTAAATCCCACGTGATCATGGTGTGTGATCCTTTTAATGTGTTCTTGGATTTGGTATGCTAGTATTTTGGTGAGGATTTTGTGTCTCTGTTTATCAGTGATATTGGCCTGTAATTTTCTTTTTTTGTGATATTTTTGTCTGGTTTTGGTATCAGGATGATGGTGGCCTTGTAGAATGAGCTTGCGAGTGTTCCTTCCTCAGAAATTTTTTGGAATAGTTTGAGAAGTTAGGTGTCAGCTCTTCTCTAAATGTTTGATAGAATTCACCTGTGAAGCCATTTGGTCCTGGACTTTTGTTTGTTGGAAGTTTTAAAATCACAGTTTCAGTTACAGTACTTGTGATTGGTCTGTTCATATATTCTATTTCTTCCTGGTTTAGTCTTGGAAGGTTGTACTTTTCTAAGAATTTGTCCATTTCTTCTAGTTTGTCCATTTTATTGGTGTACAGTTGCTTGTAGTAGTGTCTTATGATCCTTTGTATTTCTGTGGTGTCAGTTGTAACTTCTCCTCTTTTTCATTTCTAATTTTACTGATTTGAGTCCTCTCCCTTTTTTTCTTCATGAGTCTGGCTAAAGGTTTAGCAAGTTTTTTAGTCTTTCATAGCACGAGCTTTTAGTTTCATGATCTTTGCTATTGTTTTCTTTGTCTCTGTCTCATTTATTTCTGCTCTGATCTTTATGATTTCTTTCCTTCTACTAACTTTAGGCTTTGTTCTTTCTCTAGTTGCCTTAGGTGTAAGGTTAGGTCGTTTTGTTGAGATATTTCTTGTTTCCTGATGTAAAACTGCATTGCTATAAACTGCCCTCTTAGAACTGCTTTTGCTGCATCCCAGGTTTTGGGTGGTTGTGTTTTCATTGTCATTTGTTTCTAGGTATATTTTGATTTCCTCTTTCATTTCTTCCATGACCCATTGGTTGTTTAGTAACATATTGTTTAGTCTCTATGTGTTTGTGTTTTTTACAATTTTTTTTAACGTGTAATTGATTTCTAATCTCATAACGTTGGTGGAAAAGATGTTTGATATAATTTCAATTTTCTTAAATTTACCAAGGCTTGATTTGTGGTCTAATGTGTCATTTAAGGATTGTGTTTCCTTATTAATTTTATTTCTGTATGATCTGTCCCTTGGTATAAATGGGGTGTTAAAATCCCCCACTATGATTTTATTACTGTCAATTTCCCCTTTTATGGCTGCCAGCATTTGCCTTATATATTGAGGTGCTCCTGTGTTGGGTGCAAATATATTTACAATTGTTATATTTTCTTGGACTGATTCCTTGATCATTAAGTAGTGTCCTTCTTTGCCTCTTATAAAAGTCTTTATTTTATATTCTATTTTATCTGATATGAGTACTGCTACTCCAGCTTTCTTTTGATTTCCATTTGCATGGAATATAATTTTCCATCCCCTCACTTTCAGTCTGTATGTGTCCCTAGGTCTAAAGTGGGTCTCTTGTAGACAGCATATATACAAGTCTTGTTTTTGTATCCTTTCAGCTAGTCTATGTCTTTTGGTTGGAGCATTTAATCCATTTGCATTATCAATATGTAAGTTCCTATTGCCATTTTCTTAATTGTTTTGGGTTTGTTTTTATAGATGTTCCTCCCCAGGTCCCTTCCTCTTTTGTTCTCTTCTCTTGTGGTTTGATGACCATCTTTAGCATTGTGTTTGGGTTGCTTTTTCTTTTCTGTGTGTTAGTTTTGGGGTTTGCTCTTCCCATCAAGTTTTGATTTAGCAATCTATATATGTACAATGTTGTTTTAAGTTGCGGGTCTCTTTCCCTCCTAGAGAAGTTCCTTTAGCATTTGTTGTAAAACTTGTTTGGTAGTGTTAAATTCTCTTTGCTTTTGCTTGTCTGTAAAGCTTTTGATTTCTCTGTCCAATCTGAATGAGAGCCTTGCTGGGTAGAGTATTCTTTGTTGTAGGTTTTTCCGTTTCTTCACTTTAAATATATCATGCCTTCTGACCTGCAGTTTCCCCATAAGCTGATAACTTTATGGGGATCACCTTGTATGTTATTTGTTTCTTTTCCCATGTTGCTTTTAGTATTTTTCTTTGTATTTTTTTTTTAATTAATATGTGTCTCAGCATGTTCCTCCTTGGGTTTACCTGTGTGGGACTCTCTGTACTCCCTGGATGTGGGTGACTATTTCTTTTCCCTTGTTAGGGAAATTTCAACTATAATGTCCTCATATATTTTCTCAGGCCCTTTCTCTTTTTCTACTTATTTTGGGACCCCTATATTCCAAATGTTGGTGCATTTAATGCTGTCCCAGAGGTCTCTGATATGGTCCTTATTTCTTTCCTTTCTTTTTTCTTTATTCTGTTCCGTGGCAGTGATTTCCACCAATCTTTCTTCAGTTCATTTATGTGTTCTTTTGCCTCAGTTATTCTGCTATTGATTCCTTCTAGTGTATTTTTCATTTCAGTTATTGTATTATTCATCTCTGTTGTTCTTTAGTTCTTCTAGATCTTTGTTAAGATCTTGGATCTTTTTCCAAGATATTGGATCATCTTTATTATCATTACTCTGAATTCTTCTTCAGGTAGATTGCCTTCGCCTCTTCATTTAGTTGTTCTTATAGGTTTTTATCTTGCTCCTTTGTCTACAACATATCTCTTTGTCCTCTCATTTTGTCTAAATTACTGTGTTTGTGGTCTCCTTTCGGCAGGCTGCAGGATCATAGTTCCTCTTGCGTCTGGTGTCTGCCCCCTAGTGGGTGGAGTTGGTCCTGAGGCTTTTGCCATTATCTCCTTTATAGGGGGTTTGACTGGTGTTGTGGTGACAAGAGCCTATCCTGGATATTAAGCAGGGCCTCCCCTTAGCTCTGTGGTCGTCACTGCCCTGTCAAGGGTGGGGTCTGTTCCCTAGTTGTTGGAGTGGAGGCCCCCACATCTGTTTCTTAGCTGTGTTCCTGATCTGCAGTGTGAGGTAGGTGGGATTGGAGCAGTCCCACTGAGAGGGAAGCCTCTGAGTATGCCTGCTCTGGAGATGTTCACCTGTGGATGTGCTCTGTTGTGTCACCTTTCACCTATTGTGCAAGCTCTCCAGATTACACTGTTGTTGGCACTGCTCTTGGCCCCACCTTAACTGCGGGTATGCTGGCAATTGACCCTGAGGTCTCTCAGATGTTGTTTTCACAAGTCCACCAGTGTAGATCCACTGAAGTCAGGTCCCAGGATTGCAGTAGTCATGGATCTGATAGATCTGGACCTACTGTGGGTGCTTTCAGGGCAGCTCAGACTCTAGCCTGCCCCAACCCCCATGCATATGTGCCCACAAAGTCTACAGCTGCTAAAGCTAGGCCCGTCTTGACTGCAGGAGCACTTGTTGTCTGTTCAGATGTTCTGTAGGTGCTGAGTTTACAAAGCTGGTCACAGAGGTGTCAATTCGCAGTTTGTGCATCTGCAAGAAGAGATTTCAGATTTTCTTCCTTAGTTGCACATACCCCTGGGGCTCAGCTGTGGTTTCAGCCCCATCTCTGTGAGTGGGCCACCCACAGTGGTTTGTTCCCAAGGCTACCCTGGCGAGGAGAGGGTGTGGAGGTGGCACAGTGTCTGGGGTCGTCGGAGCCCTGGACACAACAGGCACATGGGGGAGCCAGAGGCCATGCATGCAAGAGAGTCACCTCCAGCGGGGCCCCTTCCTAGTGCCCAGCTGCAGATGCAAGAGAGCCAATCCTGGCAGTGAGAAGTCATGGGAGGGAGCCAGAGGTCGCAGGCATGAGAGAGCCCTCCCTATCACCTGGCTGCAGGTGCAAGAGAGCTGGTCCCAGAAGAAACCATTCCTACTAGCCAGGGAAGCAGAGGCCAGCGTGTGGCGAGAGAGGCTGCAATGGTGGCTCTGTCCCTTGCACATCACTTAACAATGGCACTTTGCTTCTATTCCTGTCTGGATTTCCTCCACAAACATTCCCGGTTGTGGACTACCTCATTCCCACACCTCAGGCAATCTCCTCACAGCCAACAGCAGTTCTCTCCCCCGGCTTGCTATACAAACCCCACGTTCCAGCTCCTAGCCCCCGTCTGCACAGGTGGACACACATCTCAAACTGGACTGTGGCACAGACTAAGTCTCACCCTGACCGGCCTGCCACAGACTGGTTGCTGTACTCCCCTTCTGTCTTAACTGATCTCCCCATCGGTGAGGGGGCTTCCCTGGGTGCGGGAACCTCTCCTCTCCTTCAGCTGCTCCCATCCCAGGGCACCAGTCCTGTCCTGCTTCTTCTCCTCTTCTTTCCCCCTTCGTCTTTCTTTCATCCTACCTGGTTATGCAGAGATTTACTTGTCCTTTTAGGTGTCTGAGGTCCTCTGCTAGTGTTCAGCTGGTGCTCTGTGAGAATTGTTCCATTCATAGATGTACTGTTGATGCATTTGTGGGGAAAGATGAACTCCACATCCTCCTACTCCTTTGCCATCTTGACTTCCTCAGGTAGAGTATTTTGTTGTAGGTTTTCCCCTTTCACCACTTTAAATATATAATGCCACACCCTTTTGCCCTGCAGAGTTTCTGCTGAAACATCAGCTGGTAGCCCTATGGGAGTTCCCTTGTAGGTAACATGTTGCTTTTCCCTCGCTGTTCTCTCATCTTTAATTTTTGTCATTTTAATTACAATGTGCCTTAGGACTCTGTGCTTCCTGGACCTGTTTGTCTGTTTCCTCTCTCAGGTTAGGGAATTTTTCAGGTATTATGTCAAAATATTTTTTTGCCTCTTTCTCTCTTTTCCTCTGGAACCCCTATAATGTGAATGTTGGTGTTCTTGATGTTGTCCCAGAGATCTCTTAAACTGTCCTCATTTCTTTTTTTTTTTCTGTTCAGTTTTAGTGGTTTTCACTACACTGCCTTCCAGCTTGCAGATCCATTCCTTTGTATCATCTAATCTACTGTTGATTCCTTCCAGCGTATTTTACATTTCAGTTATTGTATTCCTCATCTCTGTTTGGTTCTTCTTTATATTTTCTAACTCTTTGTTAAAAACATCTAATTTCTCACTCTGTGAATCCATTCTTCTCCCAAGTCCTTTGATCATCTTTATGACCATTATTTTGAACTCTTTATTAGGTAGATTGCCTATCTCCACTTCACTTAGTTCTTCTTCTGGGCTTTTATCTTTTTCCTTCATTTGGAACATATTCCTCTGTTGCCTCATTTTGCTTAATTTGCTGTTTTTATTTATGTGTATCTGGTAGGTTGGTTAGGTTTCCCGACCTTGGAGAAGTGACCTTTTGTAGGAGATGCCCTCTATGTCCCAGCAGCTTACTCCTCTCTGGTCACCAGAGCTATATGCTCTAGGGTTCCCTTCTATTTGGGCTGCATGGATCCTTCTGTTGTGGTGGGCTGGCCCCTGGTAGATGTGGCTGGCCTCTGGTCTGCTTTGTTGCTAGGTCCTGCCTTGTGCAGAGGCTGCCAGCCACTAGTGGCCAGGACCAGGTCACAAGGCTGCTGACTCTGAGGCCCTGAGGGAGCCCCAGGGCTAGTGCTGGCCTACTGGTGGGCAGAGCTGGGTTCTGAAGTGGGTGGTTGTAGGGCCGAGCAGACACCAGTGTTTGCCCACTATTGGACATGGCCAGTTCCTGACACAGTAGCTCTGGAGTCTGGAGTGTCCCAAATCTGATGTCAGCCAGCTGGCGAGTACAGCTGCATCCCAGGGTGGCTGGCTGAGGGACCCATAGTCTTGGAGCTTATATTGCTTGCAGGTGGGCAGGGCCAGGGCCTAGTATGTTCCCAGGGCTGGTGTGGACTTTCTGGTGAATGGGGCTGGGGCCCAGGGGATACTGGGGCTGGTGCTCTCCCACTGGCAAGTGAGGTCAGGTCCTGGGATCTCTGGCTTTAAGGCCTGTGGGTGCTGGAGCTGGTGTCAGCCGACTGGTGAGTGGGCCTGGGTGCAGGGTGTCCTGGGGCTGGTGCCTAACCACTGGTGGGTGAGGCTGGTCCTGGAGCTAGTGCTAGCCCATTGGTAGGTGTGTCTGTGTCCTGGTCTTTCGGGTTGATAGGGCTGAGTCCTGGGGTGGTTGTGGGCTCGGGGGCTCTTAAGGGCCCTTAAGTAAGTAGACCTATGTCTCCCCCTGGCTAGTTGCTTGGCCTGAGGCATTCCAGTACTGGGGTCAAAAGGCTTGTGGTTGGGACCAGGTCCTGGCATTAATAATCTAGAAGGGGGAATTCCAAAATCGTGCTTGCCAGCACCAGTGTCAACGTGGTAAAACAACCTCCTCAAATGGCTGCCGCTATTGTCTATGTCCCCAGGGTGAGTCCCAGTTGCCTCCTGCCTGATCAGAAGGCTCTCCAGAATCAGCATTTGGGACTGATCCAGGGACCTGCCAAATCACTTCTGCCCTGGGTCCCAGAGCATGTGAGATTTTGTGTGTGTCCTTTAAGAGTGGGGTCTCTATCTCCCACAGCCCTCTGGCTCTCCTGCTGACCTTCAAAGCCAAACATTGTGGGGGGGTTGTTTTTCTAGTACAGGATTCCCAGGCCGGGGAGCCAGATGTGGGCTTCAGGTCACTCACTCCTTGCGGAAGATCTCTGCAATTGTAATTATCCTTCAGTTGGTGGGTCACCCACTTGGGGGTATGAGTCTGGAATCTAGCAGGTCTCCGCCCCTCCTAACCATCTTGTTGTGGTTTCTTTTTTATATCTTTAGTTGTCAAAGATATTTTTCTGCTAGTATTCTAATTGTTGCATCAATAGTTGCTCTGTAAATAGTTGTAATTTTGGCATGCCTGTGGAAGAAGGTGAGCTCATGGTCTTCCTTCACCATCTTCCGCCCTGCGTTTTTAAGATCTTTTAGGGTGAATAAAATATACTTCCTCACAAACCCTATCTACTCATAGAATGGGATATTGTTTTAGATTCATTCTTTAGGTCAGTGATGGGGAGACACTGAATGGCATTCACTTGACCTTCACCTCTATTATCTTCCTTATTCCAAAAGCCAAGGATGCAAAATAGTTGGACTCACTGAGGAGTTAGTCACGTTTTTCAGGATAGCATTCTATGAGGAGGCTGAAAGGTGGAGGATGACTGACAGCACTTCCAGCATCTGGGACAAAAACCTTTCTCTTTAAGGGAGTGATATATCTTTGTGTTTATCACATAATTTGATCTTATTCATGAAAAACTTTTATGTACACATCTGAATATAAGATATAGTTCCATACATTTCCAAAAGCATATAAGAAAGTACTATGTTATAAAAGTTATTAGTTGCAAAAAGATTAAAACTACCTTTGTCTTCCTCTTAGCTTGGGTTCCTGCAAAAGCAAATTCAAGGACTTGTGTTGACATTTTATTTGGAAGGTGAATCTAGGATGCAAAAGTAAGGGACTGAGAAAAGTGAGACAGCGAAGGGAGTAAGCACATAAAAGGCATGTAATGAATGAGCTATTGGGTTTCCATGTGGTCAGGGACCCTTCCTGCCCACCTGCAGGCAATATCAGCTCCAAGATTATGGACCCCTCAGCCAGCCACCCTGGGACTCAGCCACACTCACCAGCTGGCTGACACCAGCTTTGGGATACTCCAGACTCCAGAGCTAGCTGTGTCAAGACCTGGCCCTGCCCAATAGTGGGCAGACACTAGATGTAGGATGCTCGGTCCTACAACTACCCACTTCAGAACCTAGCTCTGAAGAATCCAGGGACCCTCTAAAAAACTGTATGGAATGCATTAGAAGTGTCCACCAGAGGACAGGAAAGTGGAGGCATTTATTAATCTCTGCTGGATGAGGATTGTCTAAGGTGCCCAGCTACCTGCATTTCCAGTTCAAACTCCCATTTAGTGAAGTAAACTCTGGTGTTCCTGGAGCCCTAACCTTGACCCTGACCCTGACCCTGACACTAACTCTAACCGTTACCCTTTTGGTGAAACATCTGTCACAGCTTCAGGTGACCTCAAGTAAACTGAGGGAATTGGAGGCATCAACAGTGTCTGCTATAAACTTATAAATTATTCTTGAAAGACTCAGGTGTCCAATTATATTTAGAATGGGAAAATGCTTGATGTAACTTTCCACAAGCCAGGCTGACAGTGGCATGGATAATCTGGATTGGTGAAGGTCAATTTCAGATCTGATATTAGTCAGGTATGCTATACTACCACTTAGAAGTATGTAGGGACTTGAGCAGTTTGTCCAGTTATTTAATTCTTTTTCATCAGTAGTCAAGGGGATGCTTGATTAGATGCCACTCTGTGACCAGCAGAACTCGGGCCCATCTCTATGCTGGAGCTCCTGACTCTTGGCTTTGGTTCAGAAACATGTCCTGCTTCTTGTCTTTAGTCCCTACTAGTCAAGCGTCATTGAAATATTGCATTTTAACGCATAGATTCCCCATTTCAGTTTCTGTTATGATTAAGCATAATTAGGGAAGCTTTCTTGATGAGAACATCCTTAAGAAAAATTAAAAGAAAGTTTGGTCTGTGGTGAACATAGCTTCTCAGGTGATTCAGTATGAAAGATTGACCCAACTGCCATAATGGATTATTCGGGGGACCTAGAGAGAGAACATGGTTTGTTTCTCCATGGTAGCCTAGCCTCGTAGTCTAGTTTCAATATCTTATCTTTAGATAGGCTTGTTTAAATATTTTCATTGATGTATCAGTGTTCATATGAGTAGTTGTACTTGTGAGTGTGCATCACAGTGCCACACTGACGGGGGGAGAGGGTAGCAAGCCTCCAGGCAGTGTCGTGATATGTGGACAACTTTGTGATATCACAAAGCTGCCGTTGGTAGAGATCCCAATGAATCTGGCATTCTTAACAAGTAACCCACTCATGTTTCCCACCTAGTATATTTCTTTTCACCTCATAAATGAAAACTTGAATTGTCCTCATTCCAGGCATCCATCTGTGATCTTTGTCAACCCATAAGAGGATACATGTTGGGGTTGGTCAAGAGGCAGAAAGAAGACACAGTAAGTGTTACTGATTCTTAATGGTATTTATGAATTTTCCAAATTACCGTCATCTACTGGGATGAATGCTAACTCTGTGTTTCTACAGAGTCATGAATTTCTGGTAAATATATTTCTGAGCGGTGCCTCTTCTGAGATTCTAGGGCTCTGTGAAGTGTTTCTGATCATGTTGCCTCCTCTTCGGGGAGAGGCATGGTGAGAATTTGTGTGCCGAGCTCATGACTTAGCTGCCCTCTCTCAGCAGAGCAAGGACATCTGCTCCATATGTTTCCTTTCATTATTAATAACATGTTCATACTTCAGATGACTATTATGCCAAATTAACCTAATTAGGTATGGCAGCTAATTTTCTGAGTGATAGGCACAACTTTTGGGAATGTTTTTCTCAGTTGTGGAGAATACTCAAATTGCAGCTGTTAGGATTTGGTAGGGGTAGAGCTAAGTAAAAGTGATGGCAACCAGGTGAACTTCCAGGAGGAATCCTCTAAAAGAGGGAGGAGATATTGTATTTTATTCAAGGAGCTCATTAGGGCATTCAAGCCTTGAATGGACATTATGTCATTCAATCAGGCCTGAAGGGTCCTTTTCCAGATTTGCTTTACATTTCTTCCCTTTGTACCCTCTTTACTCCATCTCTGAATGAGAATCCAAATCAGGTTTTCCAAATAAGCTCACCTCAGTTGCTAACTGGAAACAATTGCTAATGGCTACTAGGGATGGTGTTGAGAAAGACTCTGGGACTGTATCTCATTTAACAGGAAACAGTGTGGTCCATTTATGATGTCTCTTTCTATCTGCCCACTTTTCACTGTCCTCTATCTCTGAGCCCCTAGTCCTATTCTTGGCATCATCTTTCCCCTGATGCTATCCTAATAATGTCTCCACCACCACTCTTTTTAAAAAAAAAAACAATTATACATTGGATTATTTGTTTGTTTATTTATTTACTGGCTGTGCTGTGCAGCATGTGGGATCTTTGTTCCCAGACCAGGGATTGAACCTGTGCCCCCTTCAGTGGAAGTGCAGAGTCCACTGGACTGCCAGGGAACTCCCTCCACCACCGGTCTTGTCCTCCTTCCACTTTTGCCTCCACACAGCTGCCAGATCCCAGTGAATCTCACTGGGAACACCAGGTCTTGGGGTGGGGCAATTTTTCATTGTGCAGGACTGTCCTGTATATTGCAGGATGTTTAGCATCTTTGGATCTCCCTAAATGCCAGTAGTGTACTCAAATCACTGTGACAACAAAAAATGTCCCTACATGTTTCCAAATATCTCCTGGGTGTAGCTGTACTATCTCTGTTGAGAACTATTGCTAACATAATATTTCAGGAGAAAAAAATCCTTCTCATCTTTAATTAAAATCATTTAATGATAAAAACAAAATAAAAATTTAGATGAATGCTTCTATGACTTCACATTTTACTTAAGATAAATTCTAACTCTTCACCATGACCCTCAGACCTTGCTCACTTCCTCCCTGTTGGTTGTGTTCCAGCCTCCCTACTCTGTGTTCCAAGACAACAACCAGATCAGGTGTTGCTAAGGGTCTTTTCCCCACATGCTGTTTTCTCTGCCTGGAGTGTCCATCCCATCCCTCTCTCTAATCTGAATTTGTATATGGTGGGTTCTTTCCTGTCCTTCAGGTTTCAGCTTATTTATCACCTCCTCAGACAGCATCCCCTCATCCTTATCGCTTTTTATAAACAGGTTACCCAACTCTCCCCACCCTGTTTTCTTCTACCATTACCTTCTATTTGTTATCTTTATAACAGTTTCTCAATTTGTAATCCCATATTTATTCAGTTGTGTGCTGCTTGTTTTCTGTCACTACCTCCATAAGGGCAGGGACAGCATCTAGTTGGTTCTTGCCTCTATGTCCCAGGTGAGGCTTGAAGATGGCTGGTGACTGTCAAGTCCCCCAATAGGTTTGGAGGGACCTGTTGCAGAGGGGAGTTAAGCTCATTTCCCAGATGTGCCCAGGGAGCCCCAAAGCATCTCCACCCCAGTCCAGTGCAGTAATTCTTGGCAGTGGCAGCAAATGAATGGTGTTGTATGAGTCTGGATACCAAAGGGCCTGAGACAGCCCCTCATTAGTTGCAAGGGAAAGCAGCCAAAAGTTTTTTGTATCTAACTTTGGAAATGGCCAGGAGATGGCTTTTGGTTTAAAGGAACCCTGTTGATGTCAGAGTGACTGTGGCCCCAATACCTCCCTGATGCTGAGATTCAAGAGAACACCACCATGTCCCTCACCTCCTCCCTGTGCTGTCTGAGATCCTCCATATAGGAGAAGAGGCAGGGAGTAGAAAATACTGACTTCTAACCTGAAATTTCTGCCTTTAGCTGGGAGAGAATGAGTTTACTTGGAGGTAGCTAAATTATTAAGTTTATATACTTGAAAAAAGGGAACTTAACTAAAAAATTGAATTCAGTTATAGAAAGTTACATTTTTGCACACTGAATGTTGTGACGAAAAACCTGTGAAATGATAATGAATGTTAACAGTAATTACTCTGATCTACACTCTATAGCATTTTACACAATCGCGTGTTTCTGATCCTTACAATGACACACTGAGGATGTGGTGGAGCTGGGCTTTGAATCCAGGTGTTCTCTCTGGAAGCTCATCTCCTTGATGGTGGGCCCTGTGCTGCATCCTGGAGCACTCAGAGAAGATTAGACATTTAGGTCAAATAATGTGAAGTCTGTCTGTCTTGGAGACCTGAGTTGGTTGCCTGCCTGCATAAGTAACCTGCTGTGTGGCTCTGTCCAGAAGTGAGTAGAGATCTGGGACCCACAGATGATATCTCCTGGATTCTTCTGGGCTACCAGAAGCTTGAGAGCTCTAAGCATTCCTCCTTGGCCTCTCTCAGCTGAGCCCCAGGAGCAAGGCTTACTGTGAGTGGATGGGATTCCAGCAGCCTTTCTGGCAGAGGGTTTTAAAACTGGGGAAGCCTATTGGTGGCTATGGCCTGAGAATGGGGTGCAAATATTCCTCTGCTGAACTCAAGGACTTGAAAAGGCCTTCTAAACTCCTCAGTACTTGTGTGCACTACATGGGACCAGATGGGACACTGCTCTGTGTGGCCCAAGCTGTGGGCTTAGGCCTGGCCTTTCATTGAGCCATGGGGACTACTAGACCCAGCATCAAATCTTACATGTTATTGTCAAGGCTCCCCCAAACTTGAGGTTGCATTGTGAAATTAATACTGTACTAACATTAACGGTGTTATCACCAAGAGGAATGTTTACTGAATATCTATTATATACCAGGCACTATGCTAAATCTTTTCCTGCATTAGCTCATTTAATTCTTGTAATAATGTAATGCAGGAGATACTGTTATTACTTTCATTTCACTGTTGATGAATTTGAGACTTAGAGACATTTAGAAATAATGTCCAAAGTCACATAGCTGCATCTTGGTCTGTCTGGCTCTAGAGTGGAATTCTGAACCACTATGCCATAACTTATAATCATTATTGTGGTCAAGATGGCTGCATCTGTATGTCAGGCCCTGTGCAAAGTGCCTTATGACTAAGATCAGCTCTACAGTTACAAATAGGATGCCAGTAGCCATTCATGGATAACTCCAACTCACCATTAACAAACCCCAGAGTCAATTATTGACACCTGAGCTGAAATCCATATGAACATCAGAAGTGGTTAAGGTACCACATAAGCCTGGGCTGTCCTTCCCTTTGTGGCTGGGTTTGGGTGCTGGGCAGGGGCCGATAAGTCTATACTGCCATCCCTGTGGGCAGAACAGAAGCTGCACATTTACCTGGTTCTCTGGAAGAGGCTCCTGCTCTCCCTGAACTCACTGCCAGGGTCATCCAGAATTGACTGACTTATCTCTGAAATCTGTAATTATTTTGCCTGATAGGCATTTCTGTCTCCATTTGGTGGATAGAGAATTTGAGACCCAGAAACTTTACATGAGATGTCTGAGACTATACAATTAGTAAGTGATAGAGCTGAAATTGATCTGTCCTGTCCTGTTCCAATGCTGGTGATCGTGTTATCCCCATTCCTCTACTGCTCAATCATTGTCAATCTTTGAAATTTTTCTCCTTTTATTTTCTTCCTTTTAGTACAACAGTAAGACAGAGTTCAGGAACTTGGTGAAAAACTGTTTTGCTCTCCCAACATATATACGTATATCTTCTATGTGAGACTCTGATAAGAATTATTTAAACAATACCTTCATAGAAATTTCGACCTTCTTTCCAAATTTCTCCCACTGAGGAAGCTGGGTGGCTAAAGTTTACTGGTGTACCAATGGCATGGTTTGTAACAGTGTTTGCAGATCTACTGATCATCAAATTTTTCTATGGAGTTTTGAAAAAAATACTCATGCCTGAGCTCACTCCAGAGTTTTGATGGGGGTGGATTAGAGGGAAGAAATCTGTGGAGGTTTGCTAGCCATTGATAAAGAGGACAGAGCTCTGGCCTATGACCTTGGAGTCCTGGGTTCCTATCAGGACTCTGTCAGTGACTTGCTTCATGACTTCAATCATGTACATTCTTCTGTGTTGGCCTTTGTCTCCCTAACTATCAAATAAGGGACATTATAATAAATCAAATATTCCAAATTAGTTTCCTGTAGGATCCAGGCATACATGTTTTGTTCTGTACACAGAGGTGATATTAAAAATACTTCACAAGTGTACTTCAGGCGCTGACCAATCCATGAAGATTCTGGCCAGGATCTTTCAGGTGATCTGTTGGTTAAGTTACTGGATGATGCAACAATTTGAAAGGTCCTCGGCAGGCCGGGGGTGCCAGGGTAGTGGTGGGGGTCATTTGGAGGACCTGAGATAATGACTGCTTACCAATTTAAGTAGAAAGTTTTCCGTACCTAAACAACCCCTACAGCAGTGCTTCTGAGCACCAGGTGACCAGCATAACTTGTAGAGTGATTTCATTATTATTAGTTTTTATTATTTGGTTTTATTATTTGAAAAATGTTAAATCAATTATCAATATTTCAGAACGGGAATTTTCGCTTATAAACTGGGCATACCGCTTCTCTTGAAAAAAAAAATCTGGTCACACAGGATGTGATCTTCTGCCTGGCAACAATTACTTGTGATTGAAAAGTAGTTGCTTCCTTCATACAGGTATTTTGTCTCCTTAAGTAGGTTTATTCCTAGGTATTTTATTCTTTTTTTTTATTCTTTTTGCAATGGTAAATGGGAGTGTTTCCTTGAATTCTCTTTCTGATTTTTCATTGTTAGTGTATAGGAATGCAAGAGATTTCTGTGCATTAATTTTGTAACCTGCTACTTTACTGAATTCATTGATTAGCTCTAGTAGTTTTCTGGTGGCATCTTTAGGATTTTCTGTGTATAGTATCATGTCATCTGCAAACAGTGATTTGTATGCAGAAAACTATAAGACAGTGATGAAAGAATTCAAACACGATACCAACAGATGGAAAGATATACCATGTTCTGGGATTGGAAGAAACAACATTGTGAAAATGACTATACTACCCAAAGCAATCTATAGATTCAATGCAATCCCTGTCAAATTACCAATGGCATTTTTCACAGAACTAGAATAAAAAATTTTACAATTTATGGAAACACAAAAGACCTTGATAGCCAAAGCAATCTTTTTTTTAAAAACATCTTTATTAGAGTATAATTGCTTTACACTATTTTTTTAGTTTCTGCTGTATAACAAAGTGAATCACCTATATGTATACATATACCGCCATATCCCCTCCCTCTTGAACTTCCCTCCCACCCTCCCTATCCCACCTTTCTAGGTGGTCATAAAGCACCGAGCTTCTTCCCACTAGCTATCTATTTTACATTTGATAGTGTATATATGTCAATGCTACTCTCGCACTTCATCTCAGCTTACCCTTCCCCTCCCCATGGACTCAAGTTCATGCTCTACGTTGGCGTCTTTCTTTCCTAGGTTCGTCACAAACTTTTTTTTTTTTAGATTCCATATATATGTGTTAGCGTACGGTATCTGATTTCCTCTTTCTGACTTACTTCACTCTGTATGACAGACTATAGGTCCATCCACCTCATTACAAATAATTCAATTTTGTTTCTTTTTATGGCAGAGTAATATTCCATTGTATATATGTGCCACATCTTCTTTATCCATTCATCTGTTGATGGACACTTAGGTTGCTGCCATATCCTGGCTATTGTATAGTGCTGCAATGAACATTGAGCTACATGACTCTTTCTGAATTATGGTTTTCTCAGTGTATATGCCCAGTAGTGAGATTGCTGGGTCATATGGTAGTTCTAGTTTTAGTTTCTAAAGGAACCTGAATACTGTTCTCCGTAGTGGTTCTATCAATTTGCATTCCCACCAACAGTGCAAGAGGGTTCCCTTTTCTCCACACTTTCTCCAGCATTTATCGTTTGTAGATTTTTTGATGATAGCTATTCCGACCGGTGTGAGGTGACACCTCATTGTAGTTTTGATTTGTATTTCTCTAACGATTAATGATGTTGAGCATACTTTCATGAGTTTGTTGGCAATCTGTATATCTTCTTTGGAGAAAAGTCTATTTAGGTCTTCTGCCCATTTTTGGATTGTGTTTTTTGTTTTATTGATACTGAGCTGCATGAGCTGTTTGTATATTTTGGAGATTAATCCTTTGTCAGTGGCTTCATTTGCAAATATTTTCTCCCATTCTGAGGTTTGTCTTTTTGTCTTGTTTATGGTTTTCTTTGCTGTGCTAAAGTTTTTAAGTTTCATTAGGTCCTATTTGTTTATTTTTCTTTTCATTTCCATTTCCCTATGAGGTGGGTCAAAAAGGATCTTGCTGTGATATATGTCATAGAGTGTTCTGCCTATGTTTCCCTCCAAGAGTTTTATAGTGTCTGGTCTTACATTTAGGCCTTTAATCCATTTTAAGTTTATTTTTTGTGTACGCTGTTAGGAAGTGTCCTAATTTCATTCTTTTACATGTAGCTGTCCAGCTTTCCCAGCACAGTTATTGAAGAGGCTGTCTTTTCTCCATTGTATATTCTTGCTTCCTTTATCAAAGATAGGGTGACCTTATGTGCATGGTTTTATCTCTGGCTTTCTATTCTGTTCCATTGATCTATATTTCTATTTTTGTGCCAGTACCATACTGTCTTGATTACTGTAGCTTTGTAGTATAGTCTGAAGTTAGGGCACCTGCTTACTCCAGCTCCATTTTTCTTTCTCAATATTGCTTTGACTATTCAGGGTCTTTTGTGTTTCCATGCAAACTGTGAAATTTTTTCTTCTAGTTCTGTGAAAAGTGCCATTGGTAGTTTGATAGGGATTGAATTGAATCTGTAGATTGCTTTGAGTAGTATAGTCATTTTCACGATGTTGATTCTTCCAATCCAAGAACATGGTGTATCTCTCCATCTGTTTGTATCATCTTTAATTTCTTTCATCAGTGTCTTATAGTTTTCTGCATACAAGTTTTTGCTTCCTTAGATAGGCTTATTCTAGGTATATTATTCTTTTTGTTGCAATGGTAAATGGGAGTGTTTCCTTAATTTCTCTTTCAGATTTTTCAACATTAGTGTATAGGAATGCAAGAGATATCTGTGCCTTAATTTTGTATCCTGCTACTTTACCAAACTCATATATTAGCTCTAGTAGTTTTCTGGTAGCATCTTTAGGATTCTCTATGTATAGTATCATGTCACCTATAAACAGTGACAGTTTTACTTCTTCTTTTCTGATTTGGAATCCTTTTATTTCTTTTTCTTCTGTGATTGCTGTGGCTGAAACTTCCAGAACTATGTTGAATAATAGTGGTGAGAGTGGACATCCTTGTCTTCTCTTGATTTTAGAGGAAATGCTTTCAGTTTTTCACCATTGACAATGATGTTGGCTGTGGGTTTGTCATATATGGCCTCTATTATGTTGAGGTTAATTCCCTCTATGCCTACTTTCTGGAGAGTTTTTATCATAAATGGGTGTTGAATTTTGTCAAAAGATATTTCTGCACCTAATGAGATTATCATATGGTTTTTATCCTACAGTTTGTTAATATGGTGTATCACATTGATTGATTTCTGTATATTGAAGAATCCTTGCATTCCTGGGATAAACCCCACTTGATCATGGTGTATGACCCCTTAATGTTCTGTTGGATTCTGTTTGCTAGTATTTTGTTGAGGATCTTTGCGTCTATGTTCATTAGTGATACTGGTCTGCAGTTTTCTTTTTTTATGTCCTGTTTGTCCGGATTTGGTATCAGTATGATTGTGGCCTTGTAGAATGAGTTTGGGAGTGTTCCTTACTCTGCTATATTTTGGAAGAGTTTGAGAAAGATAGGTGTTAGCTCTTCTCTAAATATTTGATAGAATTTGCCTGTGAAGCCATCTGGTCCTGGGCTTTCATTTGTTGGAAGATTTTTAATCACAGTTTCAAAGGACATAAATCACAACATCTTTTTTGACCCACCTCCTAGAGTAATGGAAATAAAATTAAACATAAACAAATGGGACCTAATGAAACTTAAAAGCTTTTGCACAGCAAACGAAACCATAAACAAGACAAAAAGACAACCCTCAGAATGGGAGAAAATGTTTGCAAATGAAGCCACTGACAAAGGATTAATCTCTAAAATATACAAACAGCTCATGCAGCTCAATATTAGTAAAACAAACAACCCTATACAAAATGGGCAAAAGACCTCAATATTTATTTCTCCAAAGAAGACATACAGATTGCCAACAAACACATGAAAAGATGCTCAACATCAGTAATCATTAGAGAAATGCAAATCAAAACCACAATGAGGTATCACTTCACACTGGTCAGAAAGACCATCATCAAAAAATCTGCGAACAATCAAAGCTGGAGAGGGTGTGTAGAAAAGGGAACCCTCCTGCACTGTTGATGTGAATATAAATTGATACAGCCTCTATGGAGAACAGTATGGAGGTTCCTTAAAAAACTAAGAATAGAAGTACCGTATGACCCATCAATCCCACTACTGGGCATATACCCTGAGGAAACCATAATTCAGAAAGAGTCATGTACCACAATGTTAATTGCAGCACTATTTACAATTTCCAGGACATGGAAGCAACCTAGGTGTCCATCAACAGATGAATGGATAAAGAAGATGTAACACATATACAATGGAATATTACTCAGCCATAAAAAGGAATGAAATTGAGTCATTTGTAATGAGGTGGATGGACCTAGAGTCTGTGATACAGAGTGAAGTATGTCAGAAAGAGAAAAAAAATACCACATGCTAATGCACATATATGGAATGTAAAAAAAGAGTACTGATGAACCTCGTGTCAGGGCTGGAATAAAGCCACAGATGTAGAGCACGGACCTGAGGACACAGGGGGGCACGGGGAAGCTGGGACAAAGTGAGATTGTAGCATTGACATATATACACTACCAAATGTAAAATGGATGGCTAGTGGGAAGCTGCTGCATAGCACCTGGAGATCTGCTTGATGCTTTGTGCAGACCTAGAGGGGTGGGATAAGGGGGACGGGAGGGAGGCTGTAGAGGGAGGAGATGTGAGGATATATGCATACATATAGCTGATTCACTTTGTTGTTCAACAGAAACTAACACAACATTATAAAGCAATTATACTCCAATAAAGATATTTTTAAAAAAAGAAAGAAAGAAAAATAGTTGCTTCCTTGAAACCAGCAGATCCTCTCCAGGTCCTGACAGAGCCTTACCAGTCACTTCATTCATTCACACTCCCTGCTGGCTACTATAGATATTTAATTTTGTGATTCTTTGTATAATAAGGTATTTTATCGCCCTGAAGCTTGAGGGCTTTTTGATTCTCTTACTCTCCAGTCGCACTCCTGAAGAAGGCAAAATGTGCAGGCAGGTAAGAGCTGTACTGAAAAACCAGACCTTATAAGGAGTCAGTAATTTTAAGGTGATATTTGAAGCCTATTAAAGTCGATGACATATTTTTAAGTGATAAATTACCCCTTGTCAGGAGCTGGGGGAAGCAGGCGTTTGGTGTGGATTAATCCCAAGAATGTTTCATTAGAATCTCTGCATAGCTAGCAGTGGGAGGTGACATGTTGACTTGACTTGCACTTTTTCCAAAGGTGACATGACTGTCCTTTATGCCACAAACTATATCTACAGCTTCTCCCACTTTCAGCCTCAATAGTAGCTTGTTGATTTGGCTCGAATTCTGAATTACCTCCTTGAGACTGTGTGTTGGCCAAGGTCACTGCTTTCTGAAGTCTTGTTAAGTGTCTGTTGCAGAGCTGACAGCCTTGGAGGATTTCACACTAAAGACTTGCATCTCTACCTTTGGAGTCCTAACTCAGACATCAGAACAGGGCAGATGTTAGCAGCCTTTCCTCAAAGACTCCAATTCCCAAGTCTTTTCTCATTTTTTTGTAAGTGAAAAACAGGGGTCCCAGACCTGATTTCGTCCAGGAATCAGATATGTTGCTGAATTTGCTCAGTGAAATGTGGATCCTATGTTTTATATCAAATAACAACATCAACAACAATAATAATAATAATAAATGTTTTTCTGCTTTGGGGAGGAAAAATTTTCCTCTACCCTACTGGGTTCTTCTGGCTGGTTTAAGAATAAAATTGATATGAGACAGATTAACAAGAGAAAAACCAAACAAAGTTTAACAGCATTGTGTACATGGGAGAGAGCCAGGAAAACTGAATAACTTGCCAAAATGGCTGAAACCTTCACCTTAATGCCATCTTCAGCTAAAGACAAAAGAGGATGTTGGGGGTAGGGGTTTGAGACTTCAAAGGGGAGGAAGGCAATTCACATGGAAAAGCAAATGTTTGTAAACAAGCTGGGCCATGCAGAGAAGATGCAACACGGAGAGGAATTTTAACAGACTTTCTAGACTCCTTCCTGTCTACCACACCTGGTTTATACTACAGTTATCTCTGGTGATAGCTCTATTCCTGTAATAGGCCCTATATCTAAATTCTTTATGTAGCTAAGGGGGAAGGTCACGTCTCTTCTTAGGTCTTTTGGGCTTTGACTGTTTTCAGCTCAAAATAATCCGCATGCTAAAGAGACATTTTGGAGTGATAAATTTGCTCTCTTACAGTCCCTTTCCCCTCAGTTATTCACTGCGTAACCATTACCAGACATAGTGGTGAGAAAATCATCTAGAGTTATCATAGGCTTACAGTCTTAGGATGTCTTAGCCTGGGATGCCTCAGAAGCAGATCCTGAGACAAGGATTTTAGTGCCAGTAGTTCATTTGGGAGGTGCAGGAGACAGGTAGAGAAGTGGAGAAGTGATACAAGCAAGGGAAGGTGGTCAGCAAAGGGCTTCTTATTAAGCTTAAACCCATGGGAGACTGAGAAAATATCAAAACACACACTTCAGGGGTATCCCTCCCAAGGGGCGAAGGAGTTGGGGTATTTATATCCCAACTCCAGAGGACCAACTGCTGCCAGAAGCTGTTAATTCCTTAGCACTTTACCCTGCTAGACAGTAGCCTTCCAGGATTCCAAGAAGAGTTGTCAGAACCAGAGATACAGAAATTGACTGAGTCCCCTAAAATGATAGGATCAGAGGGATATGAGTAGGGCATTGACAATATCTGCTATATAGACAGACATTAATCAAGTATTAACCCAGAAAAACCGATAAATGACATCTTTCATAAGGTTTCTAAGGGGAGGTGCATTTGTGCTGGTCAGGTTTATTTGAATAAGCTTTACATATGTTACTTATTGGATCTTTAAAAATTCCATGAGATTAAATAACTTGTCAATCAGAGGCAGAGTCAAGACTTGAACCCAGGGTTCAAAGCTGGAAACTGGTGCTTAGTTTCCCACTATGCTTTTCCACATATAAACTCATCTTTTCTTGGCATTATGCAGAGTGAAAACAGCAGGCAGCTGTGGTCATAGAGAATTAAATAACAATGTAGGTGCACCCCAGGAAAAGCCTTCCTTCAACTGTGTGCAAACCTAGCCTGCCGTCTTTGGATTACAGTTACTGTATTTTTAAAAATAGTAGCTCTACATATTCCAAGAGATGGATAAGAGCCAGAGTACCTCCTTGGGAGAGGAAATCATCCTTTTTTGCCTCTCTGCCTTTTCATTAACTCTTAGAGCACATTCCCAGCCTCCAAATATCTAGGAAGGTAATAAAAGTATCTGGCAACAATTCCAAGGATTGCTGATTTTTATTTCCTGAGCTGGACACAATTTTTCATGACTAATTATATACCAGCCTCCAATGTTGCTATTATATAACCATCTGCAACAAAAATATTCAGTACAATGTATCCAAAAGATTATAGTGCCAAAGAATTAGGACCAAATGGAATGTCATGTTTCATAGTGAAAATAAATTCGTCTCTGGACCTGGGCATCTCAAGAAAACAAAAATCTGTTTTGGATGTTCTGCAAACTGGGTGGCTTGATGAACACAAAGGAACTACTTTTGGATTTTTTACTGGTTAAATAAGGATCAGATAAAAGTTAGAGGTTTTAATCCCTGGGAAGAGTAGCTTGAAGAGCACCAAGGTCATCCATGCCTGTTTGTCTGTGAACAGGTACCAGTTGAGATGTGATTATTTTGTATCGCTTGTTTTAAAATCAGAGGCAAATGATCAAGTGTTTGCTGAATGTCCAGTCTTGTCTTAAGGCTAACATATCATTTTTACCCAGGGTGGTACTGAGACCTTTACAATTAGTATCAGATGCTCTCATGATGGCTTTGTTTGGAAATAGCAGGTAATTATGCCCAATCTTTGAGGAGGTTGAAGCCTTCATTTAGATGCATGATTTTTTAACAGTACCAGGAATGGGGCTTGAGAAGACCTAAATTTGATACTGGTTCCCCCACTTATAACATGTATGAACTTTAAAAGAGTTCTTTTCTTTTTAGACCTTGTTTCTTCATCTGTGAAATATGGAAGTGAGACTAGGTGATTTTTAAACTCACTTCCCCTAAAAATCTGGGAAGTTTATCCCCTCTTCTTTCTCTTTCTCCTACTCTTCTTCTCCATTTTCCTCCCTTCTCTTTTCCTCCTTTTCCTCCACATCCACTGAGCAGCTACTGTGAGCTGGATACAGGGCCCTAGGAATGCAGTGACAAATCCCTTATTTGTAAGACTTCTCAGTACTCTGAAAGATGGAAGCTCATGACAAGGCAAGATAGTGCAAGCCTAAGGCTGGAATAGCATTTTAGGGAGCTCCCTTTGTCTGTGGTTTAGAGAGTGGACTGCAGAGGGAAAAGATGAGGCTAGGGAGCCTGATGTGGTAGGTAATCCAGGTGTGGGATCATGGCAACTGGCAGTGGAGATGGAGAGAAAAGAGAGATCAGAGAGAAGTTTAGAAAGCAGAATCAGAGCAGCTGAGGAGTGTGTGTGTGTGTGTGTGTGTGTGTGTGTGTGTGTGTGGCGTGAGAGTTGGGAGGAAGACTTGTGCTACCTTTTACTGAGATCTGGGACTTAGGAGGAAAAGCTAGTTAGAGTTGGAAGGAAAGATGATGTGTTAAGTCCTGGGAGTACAAGTTCTGACTTTTCTACTCAACTTCAGGAAAGTCACTCAATCTCCAGGAACTTCAGTTTCCTTATCTGTAAAGTAGAAATAGGAATAGTACCTAAATTCCAGGGGTTACTGTAAGGATTACATTTCACCTATTTGAAAATGCTATACAAACTGGCATTGCTCTCCAGGTATGAAGAGTTAATTTTATTAAAGTGTGACCTTCAGTTTGTTCAGTACAGGGGAACAAATCAGGAGACTGGAATTTGAGACTAGTCTTTTTACTGAACCAAACTTGGGTCTGCTTGCCAGGCACACAGAAAAGCCAATCTATTAACACCAGGTTGTGTTGAAGGAAAGTACAGCACTTATTTTTGGGTGCCAAGCAAGAATAAGCAGCTAATGCTTAAAAGACTCCTCAGTGGCTTTCAGAGAAGGGGTTTTAAAGGCAAGGTAAGGGAGAGGGTTGTGGGGAATGTGTTCAGCTCATGCACAATTCTCTGATTGGTGGGTGGTGAGGTAACCAGTTGAAGCCACAGGAGTCAGCATTATCAATCTTCAGGCTCCAGCTGGTCTGGGGGCTATGTGCTCACAGTCACCAACTCTTCATCTGGTTGGGTTCTGATTTCTGGGAAACAACTGAAGAATGTGTATTAGACTTTACCTTTGAGACAGGACTGGGAGTCCTTGAGGCTGATTTATTGTTTAAGTTATAGTTATTTCTCTACCTGACTGTCCTATCTTTGTTTCTGCATTCCTCAGCTTTTCCCATCAACCGTTAGGGTTAGTTCTTTTCTCTCTACTCACAGAAGGCCTAGGAAACCTTAGTATATTCCCACAGTTTTTCCTGATCATCAGTAAGCAGGGGACACACTAGGGGTCCTGTCACCGGGAAGGCCTCTACACATGTCTTCTCAGTTTCAGTCTTTGCCTCTTGCTAGCAGTTAGAAAGCACTGGGGTTAAGACATTGCCCATTTTTGGGTTTAGTTTACTCTCTTACCAATACTTTGCCCCTATCTGCACAGTGTATAATTTGGCAATTTACAGGCTGAGTGTGTCCATAATATATGTTATGCTTGTGTCACACAGTTTTTAAAAAGCAAAGTATTTGGCAACTTTTAAAGACAGAAAGATTTCACGTAAAATCTTGCATCTTGAACCTCCATTCCCATATGCCAGGGTCAGTTGATGCTGAGTAGAGGCTACTAGTGTAGGCAGGGTCTCCAGTGAAACTCAGTGCCCACCACTCCCTCCTGCTCCTGGTGCCTGAGGTTGAGTGTCATTAGCCATTTTTCATTGTGTTTGTGCTGCTGCTCTTCTCACTTCTGACCTCTTCACTCATTCATGTTTCCTTCCTGGCTCTGCATGTTTTTGGATTTGTGACCCTTAAATATATGGTCCTCTCTAAAGTCACATCTGTCTTTAAAATTCTGTAGTTCTGTCTCTAAAGATCCTACAGCTGGCCTCTTGCAGACTTGGAATCTCTGACATGACAGTTTCTATGCCATTTTCTCTGGAGTGAAAGAATGCTTCTTGGTGGTGTTTCATCAAAAGCCAACTCTTCCAATTATTTAGGTAGCTGGTTTAAAGCACAAAATGAAGAGGAATGAACTAGACAGGCTCATCAGCTAGATTTTCCATTCCTTCTAAACCAAACAACTCTAACTCAACCTGGTTTGGGCAGAAGAGGGAATATACTGAGTCACACAATGACCAAAAAGAGTATACAGTCAGGCTAACTCTTGATTCGGAGGCTCAAAAAGTGGCACTGGACTCAGTTTATCTCCATTTCTTGACTATTCTTTTCTGTTTGGCTACATGATCATGTAACTGAGGAGGACCCTAAGGGGCTTTCCTGGGACAGACACTTCCTCCCATGTCCTCTGTCTGCCTTTCGTTTGTGGAAAAGCTGTAGTCTCCAAGCCTCCCCTAACTCACAAAACCTGGCTCAAAAATTAATCATTGAAAGGATGTGAACATGTAGTGGCAAAAGTATCAGTTGGGCCAGTTGAACTGGAAACAATTTAAACAGTAAATCAGCCATATGGCAGTCACAGAATCTTTACTTCCCCTCTGAAGTACATAGATAGCAGTATCTGATGCACGTTTCTGAGTTGTTTAACAGATACTAAAACCCCCACCAAATGAAAGAAGTTAACTACTTGACGACCATGAGCACATAGCCCCTAGACCAGCTGGAGCCTGAAGAATGATAATCTTAACCCCTGTAACACCACCCAGTTACCTCACCATCAATCAGTCAGAGAATTTTGCACAAGCTGATCATATATCCTGTGAATCCTCTCCCTCACCTTGCTCCTTTTCAATGTTTTGGTTTTGGCTTCATTGTGCATTATGTACACGAACTTGGGTACAACAATCAAACTCCACTAATGGCAAGATGAGTGCTTGTGGCTTAAATTCCTCATTGTTTCAGGTTCAAGCCTGGTGGAAAAGAGAGCATGCCTCTCTTCCCAAAGGGCACAGTAAAGTCTCATTGCCTCTCATTCTTTGGCTCTGACTGGGTCATGTGCCTCTCCTTTAACCAATTGCCATGGCCATGGAATGTTATTCATTGGCTGGTCATTCCTGTGTTCCATGCCCTCTCCTCCAGCTAAGGGTGGTGTCAGTTTCACCAGATGTTTGTGGACTGAGTGGGGATGGTGATTTCCTACAGAAAAATTATGACAGATTTGTCAAAAGAAGGGAGAATTGATATTGTATGAGTGTGTCAAAAACAGGAACTGAGGGAAGGTCTAGGAGGCTGCAACCTTCCTACAAACAAGAAATGGGGGACACAGAAAGGCTTTTGTACTTGGGAAGGGACCACATGGTCTTTGGTTTCAATCTTCCATTTTCTTTGATACTCCTGAAACCGAGCAGGACACTGTGGGGGCTCCTGAGCACAGAAGCCTTTTTGTGTCACCCATTTCTTGTTTGTAGGGAACAGGTTTCAGCCTCCATGACTTTCCCTGAGTTCCAAAGGGCAAGTTCAAACAGTTGTTGATCAGGGCAAGGAGGGGATGCAGAGACAGCGGGGAGCAATCAAGAAAAAATAGTGCCTTGGCCAGCAAGATGGCTGAGTAGAAGGACGTGAGCTCACCCCTTCTTACAAAAACACCAGAATCACAACTAACTGCTGAACAACCAGCATTAACAACAAAAAAACCACTGGAACCTACCAAAAAGGATACCCTATATCCAAGGACAAAAAAGAAGCCACAATGAGTTGGTAGGAGGAATGCAATCATGATAAAATAAAATCTCATACCCGCTGGGTGGGTGACACACAAACTGCAAAATAATTATACCAGAGAAGTTCTCCCACAGGAGTGAAAGTCCTGAGCCCCATGTCAGGCTTCCCATCTTGGGGGTCTGGCAATGAGAGGAGGAGCCCTGAGAGAATCTGGCTTTGAAGGCCAGCAGGGTTTGATCACAGGAATTCCACTGCCACACTTAGAGGGCACCCACAAGGTCCCATGCACACCAGGACCCAGGGGAAAATCAGTGAACTCATAAGAGACTGGGCCAGACCAACCTGCTAGTATTGGAGGGTCTCCTGCAGAGGCAGGGAGGTGGCTGTGGCTTACTGTGAAGAGAAAAACACTGGCAGTGTTTTTTCACTCATCAGGGTGAGTCCTCCCAGAGGCTGCCATTTCTCCCCCAAAACCTAAGCCTACCCAACAGCCTGTAGGCTCCAGTGTTGGGCTTCAGGCCAAACAACAAACAAGCTGGGAACAGAGCCCCACCCATCAGCAGGCAGACTGCTTAAAGTCTCCCCGAGCATTGCTCTGCCCACCAGAGGGACAAGGCCCAGCTCCAACCAGCAGAGAGCCTCATCCACCAGAGGGCAGGCAACAGAAGCAAGAAGAACTACAATCCTGCAGCCAGTGTATTGGAAACTGCAATCACAGAAGTTAGACAAAATGAGGCAGCAGAAGAATATGACCCAGAAAGAGGAACAATATAAAGAAGAACAAGTAAGTGAAGTGGAGATTGGCAATCTACCAGGAAAGAACTCAGAGTAATGATAGTGAAGATGATCCAAGATCTCAGAAAGAGAATGGAGGCACAGATTGAGAAGATGCAAGTAATGTTCAACAATGACCCAGAAGAACTAAAGAACAAATATAGATGAACAATACAATAACTGAAATGAAAAATGCCCGAGAAGGAATCAATAGTAGAGTAACTGAGGCAGAAGAATGGATAAGTGAGCTGGAAGACAGAAAGGTGGACATCACTGCCATGGAACAGAATAAAGAAAAAGAGTGAAAGAAATGAGGACAGTCTCAGAGACCTCTGGGACAACATTAAGTGCACTAACATTCACATTATAGGGGTCCCAGAAGAAGAAGAAGAGAGAGAAAGGACCTGAGAAAGTATTTGAGGAGATAGTAGCTGAAAAGTTCCCTAACATGGGAAAGGAAACAGTCACCCAAGTCCAGGAAGCACAGAAAGTCCCAGACAGGATAAACACAAGGAGGAACACACGAAGACACATAGTAATCAAAGTGACAAAAAATAAAGACTAACAAAAAATATTAAAAGCAACAAGGGGAAAGCAACAAATAACATACAAGGGAACTCCCATAAAGTTATCAGCTGATTTTTTAGCAGAAACTCTGCAGGCCTGAAGGGGGTGTCACATTATATTTCAAGTGATGAAAGGGAAGAAACTACAACCAAGAATACTCTACCCAGCAAGGCTCTCATTCAGATTTGACAGAGAAACCAAAAGCTTTACAGAAAAGCAAAAACTAAGAGAATTCAGTATCACCAGACAAGCTTTGCAACATATGTTAAAGGAACTTCTCTAAGTGGAAAAGAAAAGGCCACTACTAGAAACAAGAAAATTACGAATGGAAAAGCTCACCAGTAAAGGCAAACATAAGGTAAAGGTAGGAAAATATCCACACACAAATATGATATCAAAACCAGCAAATGTGAGAAGAGCACACAAATGCCAGATATTGGAAATGCATTTGAAATTAAAAGACCATACACTTAAAACAATCTTGTTTACATATAGACTACTATATCAAAACTTCATGGTAACCACAAACTGAATATCTACAATAGATACAAAATTAAAAGGAATCCAAACACAAAACTAAAGTTAGTCATCAAATCACAAGAGAAGAGAACAAAAGAGGAAGGGAAGAAAAAAGACCTACAAAAACAAATGCAAAACAATTAAGAAAATGGTATTAGGAACATACATATTGATAACTACTTTAAATGTAAATGGATTAAATGCTCTAACCAAAATACAGAGACTGGTGGAATGGATACAAAAACAAGGCCTGTATATATGCTGTCTACAAAAGACCCACTTCAGATCTAGGGACACATATAGACTGAGAGTGAGAGGATGGAAAAAGATATTCCATGCAAATAGAGATCAAAAGAAAGCTGGAGTAGCAATACTCATATTAGACAAAATAAACATTAAAATAAAGACTGTTGCAAGAGACAAGGAAGGACACTGCATAAAGATCGAGGGATCAATCCAAGAAGACATAACTATTGTAAATATATATGCACTCAACATAGGAGCACGTCAATATATAAGGCAAATACTAACAAACATAAAAGGAGAAATCAACAGTAACAAAATAGTACTGAGGGACTTTAATGCCCCACTTACAGCAATAGAGAGATCATCCAGAGAGAAAATTAATAAGGAAACACAAGCCTTAAATGACACATTAGATCAGATAGACTTAACTGATATCTGTAGGACATTCCACCTGAAAGTAGCAGAATACACTTCTCAAGTGCACATGGAACATTTTCAAGGATAGGTCACATCTTGGGTAGCAAACCAAGACTCAGTAAAATTTAAGAAAATTGAAATTGTATCAAGCATCTTTTCCAACCACAACACTATGAGATTAGAAATCAATTACAGGAAGAAAACTATTAAAAGCACAAACAAGGGGCTTCCCTGGTGGCGCAGTGGTTGAGAGTCTGCCTGCCGACGCAGAGGACACGGGTTTGTGCCCTGGTCCAGGAAGATCCCACATGTTGCAGAGTGGCTGGGCCCATGATCCATGGCTGCTGAGCCTGCGCGTCCGGAGCCTGTGCTCCACAACAGGAGAGGCCACAACAGTGAGAGACCTGTGAACCGCAAAAGAAAAAAAAAAAAAAAAGCACAAACAAATGGAAGCTAAAACATATGTTACCAAATGACCACTGGATCACTGAATAAATCAAAGAGGAAATTTAAAAAGATACATAGAAACAAATGTCAATGAAAACATGATGATCCAAAACCTTTGGAATGTAGCAAAAGCAGTTCTAAGAGGGAAGTTTATAGCAATACAGTCTTACCTCAAGAAACAAGAAAAATCTCGAATAAACAACCTAACATTACACCTAAAGCAACTAGAGAAAGAACAAACAAAACCCAAAGTTGGTAGAAGAAAAAATCATAAAGATTAGAGCAGAAATAAATGAAATAGATATGAAGAAAACAATAGCTAAGATCAATGAAACTAGAATGTGGTTCTTTGAAAAGATAAAATTGATAAAACTTTAACCAGACTCATCATGAAAAAAAAGGAGGAGGGCTCAAATCAATAAGATTAGAAACGAAGACGGAGAAGTTAAAACTGACATCACAGAAATACAAAGGATCATAAGAGACTACATCAAGCAACTATGTGCCAATAAAATGGACAACCTGGAAGAAATGGACAAATTCTTAGAAAGATACAATCTCCCAAGATGGAACCAAGGAGAAATAGAAAATATGTACAGACCAGTCACATGTAATGAAATTGAAACTGTAATTAAAACACTCCTGGCAGGGCTTCCCTGGTGGCACAGTGGTTGAGAGTCTGCCTGCCGATGCAGGGGACGCGGGTTCGTGCCCCGGTCCAGGAAGATCCCACATGCCGCGGAGCAGCTAGGCCCGTGAGCCATGGCCGCTGAGCCTGCGCGTCTGGAGCCTGTGCTCCACAACAGGAGAGGCCACAACAGTGAGAGGCCCACGTACCGCAAAAAAAAAAAAAAAAAAAAAAAAAAAAAAAAAAACCACTCCTGGCAAAGTCCATGACCAGATGGCTTCACAGGTGAATTGTATCAAACATTTAGAGAAGAGCTGACACTAATCCTTCTGAAACTATTACAAAAAATTGTGGAAGAAAGAACACCCCCAAACTCATTTTATGAGGCCATCATCACCCTGATACCAAAACTAGACAAAGATACCACAAAAAAAAATAAAATTATAGGTCAATATCACTGATGAACATAGACACAAAACAATCCTCAACAAAACACTAGCATTCTGAAACCAGCAATACATTAAACAGATCATACACCATGAACAAGTGGGATTTATCCCAGGGATGCAAGAATTTTTCAATATCTGCAAATCAGTTGGTGTTATATACCACATTAGCAAATTGAAGAATAAAATCTATATGATCATCTCAATAGATACAGAAAAAGGTTTTGACAAAATTCAACACCGATTTATGAGAAAAACTCTCCAGAAAGTGGGCATAGAGGGAACCTACCTCAACATAATAAAAGCCATATGCGACAAACCCACTGCAAATATCATACTCAGTGGTGAAAATATGAAATCATTTACTCTAAGATCAGGAACAAGACAAGAATGTCTACTCTCGCCACTTTTATTTGCCATAGTTTTGGAAGTCCTAGCCATGGCAATCAGAGAAGAAAAACAAATAAAAGGAATCCAAATTGGAAAAGAAGAAGTAAAACTGTCACTGTTTGCAGATCATATGATAGTATACATAAAAAATCCTAAACATGCTACCAGAAAACTACTAGAGCTCATCAATGAGTTTTGTAAAGTTGCAGGATACAAAATTAATGCATAGAAATCTTTTGCACTTCTATACATTAATGACAAAAATCAGAAAGAGAAATTAAGGAAACAATCCCTTTTACCATCACTGCAAACAGAATATAATACCTAGGAATTAACCTACCTAAGGAGGCAAAAGACCTGTACTCTGAAAACTATAAGACACTGACAAAAGAATTCAAAGATGACACAACAGATGGAAAGATATACCATGTTCTTGGACTGGAATAATTAATATTGTCAAAATGTCTATACTATCTAAGGCACTCTACAGATTAAATGCAATCCCCATCAAATTACCAGTGGCATTTTTCACGGAACTCAAACAAAAAATCTTAAAATTTGTATGGAGACACAAAGCATTGCGAATAGCCAAAGCAATCTACAGAAAGGAAAATGGAGCTGGAGAAATTAGGCTCCCTGACTCCAGACTATAGTACAAAGCTACAGACATCAAAACAGTGTGGTACTGGCATAAAAACAGAATTATAGATCTATGGAACAGGATAGAAAACCCAGAAATAAACCTAATGTCAATTAATCTGTGAATAATGAGGCAGGAATATATAATTGAGAAAAGACAGTCTCTTCAATAAATGGTGCTGGGAAAACTGGACAGCTACATGGAAAGTAATGAAATTAGAAAAATTTTTAACACCACACACAAAAAGAAACTGAAAATGGATTAAAGACCTAAATGTAAGACTGGATACTATACAACTCTTGGAGGAAAACATAGGCAGAACACTCTGACAAATCTCAGCAAGATTCTTTTCCAAGCCGAATCCTAGAGTAATGGAAATTTTAAAAAAACTAAACAAATGGACCTAATTAAACTCAAAAACTTTTGCAGAGCAAAGGAAACCATAAACAAAACGAAAAGACAACACATAATGGGAGAAAGTATTTGGAAACGATGCAACTGACAAGAGAATTGTCTCCAAATTTTACATACAGCTCATGCAAGTCAATATAAAAAGAACAAACAACCCAATCAAAATATGGGCAGAAGACCTAAGTAGACATTTCTCCAGAGAAGACATACAGATGGCCAAAGGCACATTTAAAGATGATCAACATTGCTAATTATTAGAGAAATGCAAATCAATACTACAGTGAGGTATCATCTCACACCACTCAGGATGGGCATCATCAAAAAAATCTAAACAATAAATCCTGGAGAGGTTGTGGAGAAAAGGGATCCCTCCTACACTGTTGGTGGGAATGTAAATTGGTACAGCCAATATAGAGAACAGTATGGAGGTTCCTTTAAAAAACTAAAAATAGAGCTACCATATGATCCAGCAATCACACTGCTGGGCATATTTCTGGAGAAAACATGGTTCAAAAGGATACATGCGCCCCAATGTTCTTTGCAGTGCTGTTTACAAAAGCCAAGACATGTAAGCAACCTAAATGTCCATTGACAGATGAATGGATAAAGAAGATGTGGTACACACATCACTCAGTTATTAAAAAGAATGAAATAATGCCATTTGCAGCAATATGGATGGACATGGAGATTATCATGCTAAGTGAAGTAAGTCAGACACAGAAAGACAAATATCATATATCACTTATATTCAGAATAAAAAAATTACACAAATGAAGTTTTTTACAAAACCTAAACAGACTCACAGACTTAGGAGGGATAGATTGGGAGTTTGGAATTGACATGTACACACTGATATATTTAAAACAGAAAACCCACATGAACCTACTGTATAGCACAGGGAATGCTGCTCAATATTCTCTAATAACCTAGATGGGAAAAGAATTTGAAAAAGAATAGATACATGTATATGTATAACTGAATCAGTTTGTTGTACACATGAAACTAACACAATATTGTTAAGAAACTATGCTCCAATATAAAATAATTTTAAGAAAAACATAAAGAAACAATAGTGCAGCCTTGAGGCAGGGTCCTAGTTCCACCTCAAGGGATACACTTAACAATATCTTTGAGTTCTTCTACAGAACTAAAACTCCCTACAAATGGAAGGTGTTTTCTACTTGATGAAGCATTCTTCATTCCAGCGAAAGTCAGTTTGATAACCTCAAGAACCAAAGAAGCTCATCAGAAGACCATCTGAGAGCAGATTAAAGGAGTGCAGGCCCTTCACACACCCTGCTCCTTATCAGCAACCCCACCCTTGAACCATTGCTATAAAACTCCACCAAATCCCCCCAGGTTGGGACACACAGGTTTTGGGATCATGAGCCCTCTGTGTTTACTTTTGCCTGGAAGAGCAATAATGCTATTCATTTCTACTGCACCCCAAACTCGGTCTTTGAGATTTGATTTGGCACCAGTGCACAGAGGCCACGTTTTCAGCATCACTCCTCAGTTTTGAGGCGAACAGATGTTGGACAAGAAAGGGAATAAAGTTTTGGAGAGAGGTTAATCATAAACTCAGCATAGGAACTCGGTTTGGTTCTGAATTAAGTAGTATGGACTCTGCTTGGTGACGTAGCCTGGCCAAGGCTCTCCTGTTGTGTTGATTTGATTTCAGCTTCAGAGGGAAAGGGTTCTTTTTCTGTTTGGATTTGAGTATGCAAATAATGAAAGTGAAGCTGAGATCGACACAGCACAAGCTTTATTCAGTGGACAAAGTGTGGAGAAGTGGGAACTAAGTTTACAGATCAACTTCTTGCCCACCTTGGTGAAAAGGATGTAATTTTAGAGAGTAAAGACAAAGAGAGGAGGAGTGAGGCTAATGATGAGGAGGCATATGCATTAGTCTACTGGGGAAGAGACAGGGCTGTTTCAAGGGAGTAGGGTGCTGCCCTCTTTTTATCATTTTTGGTCCTTAATGTCTGGTCATGGCCACCAGTAGATGTTCATTTAATATATTAATGTAGTAAAATCAGCATACAATGAGACTCAGATTCTATTGGAGGTCAGATTCATTGCCATCTTGGTCCCAGCTCTTTCCATCTGTTTGTTGTTGTTGTTGTTTGTAGCTTCCTTTCTTATCTCTGGACCCTTTAACTTAAAGATTTATGTTAACTCCTGCTAAAGGGCAGCGTGGTGGTGGTGAGGGTTGGCAGATTTTGAGCAACGACACTCCTTCTAAAGGTGGGGGTGGGGTGTTGGTTGATGGTTTTTGAGCAAAGACCTGGAGCAGCTCTGGCAACAGTTTTATGGGGACTTGACTTCAGTACATAGTAAATGTTTTAGGCTTTGCAAGCCACATACTGTCTCTATCACATATTTTTCTGATTCCTTTTCTTCAACTATTTAAAAAATGTAAAAAACATTCTTAGCCATGCAAAACCCTGCAATGGACTGGATTTGATGTGCAGGTATGTATGTGTGTATATATATATATATATATATATATTATTCATTGAACAAACAGGTAAAAATATATGCTCTTATGACAGCATAAAATATATGCATTTATAAAATTTTAATTTTAGTGTGTATTTAATTCTTAGAAAAATCCCATCATAGATATCATATTTAGCCTTATTTTAGAAATAAGGGAAAAGAATAAGTAATTTGTCCAAAATCACAGAGCTAGTAACAAGAGCTGGGCTATGAATGAAGCTCTGACTCCAAAGACTACACTTTTAACCCTTGTGTTTTACTCCCTGTCGCTTGCTCTTCCTTTCTGCATGATGAACCTGGAACTTCTGCCTTCAAGACAATTAAGCAAAGTTGATGGAGAGGCTACATGTGTGAGGCAGTAGGTGCTGGGGAATTATGATGAATGAGATAGCTCTTATTCTGTATTTGGGTTGTGTTTGACATCTTGGGAGGGAGAGAGATCCCAAGGAAAAAATTTGAAGAGACAAAGAACAAGGGCTAAACCCTGAGGAACTCTGATATGTAAAGCTGGAAAGAGAAGATGGTGCACCCAAGAGGCAGAGATTGAGAAATCATAAGAAAGCCAGGAGAACATGCAGTCACAGAAGCCTGAATAGAGAGCGTTTCAAGAAGAATGGCAAATACTTCCAAAAGGTCATGTGAAGTGGGAAGTAAAATGTAGCTGTTGGATTTAGGAACATTGAGGCCCCTAGTGCCTTTGGTAAGAACTCTTTTGGTGGAATCATGATAATGAGGCCAGCTCAGGGTGGATTAAAGAGGGAATGGGAGTGAGAGGAGATGGCGAGAGCATATGTAGACAACTCAGACCCTTTTGAAGAGTGACTGTGAAGAGGAGAGAAGGAATATGACAGGTGCTGTGGTAATGTGCAGTGTATTTCTTCGCTTAAAGAGGGTAGAGACTAGAGCATTTTTGAATGTAAACTCTCAAATGAAGAAAAGTGCACAACCTAAAAGTTGCAAGTTAAGTTTTATTCAGGGACCTTACTAAGTGAGAACTATGCTCAGGAGACAGCCTTTCAGCTCTGAGAACTGTTCCAAAGAGTTAAGGAATGAGCAAGGGTATATAGGAGTTTTTGCTAGAAAAAATACCTTGTAGCCAGACATCAAAAGATTACTGCTAATCACAAAAACAGACATCTCAAGTTAATGATTTCAGCACTTTTCTGTGTGTGGGAAGAGGCAAGAATCTGGGCTCATTGAAATTATTCCTTAGATGTGCATCTGAGCTACCTAGGGTCAGTGTCCAAAGCACATAATGCTTCCTGTTTGTTTTTCTCTATCCTGAATTCCCCTCAAGGTGCACCCTGAGGGGTGGGGAGCAGCTGTACTAGATAACAGCTTGATCCTTGTTTACTGGAATGGTAGGCAACATTCCTGTCCACAATACAAAGAAGAAAGGGATGATGGAGCTACAGGAGGCGCAGAGAACAACAGAGTCAGTGGGTCCCTTAGAAGGATAAAAGGGTTGGGGTTCATAGCACAAGCAGAGGACTGGGCCTTTCATATATATTGAGAAGGACTTCTTCCTCAGTTGTAAGAGGACAGAAAGAGGAGAGGCACTACTGCAGTAAGGTTTATAGGTTTGGTATATGGAAGATGAGGACATTTTCATCTAATGACTTCTACTTTTTTTCTAAGAATTACATATTTCTCTAGAGTCCAGCGTTATTTCTTCTGGGCCCACATGTCTGGAAGGATTGAGTTCAGCCTGCATAGGGGAAGAATGGGAGACACTGAGCTGAGCTGAACACATGCAAATTGTCAACTACTCTTATTCTCTGCTTTTATCCTTTATTAGAAATAATCCTCCTCATGAGTTTGGCAGACCAAATAATCTTGTTCTTGAAAAAGAAAGAAGTATGATGTTCAAAGCATGGTATTCTTGTGTCATAAGCACTTGGGATGTTTACAGTTTATCAGAAGCAGTGAGCCAGGTGTCTAACATCCAAGGTCTCAGCAAAAGAATTCTTACTGCATGAATCTCCTTGAGTCAAATTTGCAAAAGTCTTTAAAAGAATTCATCTGTAGCAAGTACAAAACCTAATACCCAAGCTAAGCATATGCAGTCTGCATTGGACCATACACCTATGCTGCTCACAGCTCAATCTGTCTGCCATACAGATCAACTCATTGACAGTTGAAAAATGAAATATCCCTGCTGAATTCAAAAGTGACTTCTATTAATATTAGCGCCTTGGAGAATCACACACTGAAGGTTTGTTCCTTATATTTTTCCGATCACCTAACCTGAACTCTAATTCTGTTAGATGTAAAAATAGAAACAAATTAAAATTAATTTTATGTTCTTGGTCTGCATTTTTTCTCAATTTTAATGTAAGAAGTGCAAGGTAGAGGGGAGTTAAGATGGCAGAGGAGTAGGAGGACGTGGAGTTCATCTCTTTCCATGGATGCATCAGGAATACATCTATAGATGCAAAAATTCTCACAGAATACTGGATGAACACTAGCAGAAGACCTTGGACACCAGAAAGGACTATAAAGATCCCTGCATAACTGAGTGGGAGAAAAAAAGAAGGGAGAAGGAGGAGGAGAAGGCGTGGGATGGGACCTGCACCCTGGGGCAGGGGAGCTGAAGCAGAGGAGAGATTCCCGAATTCTAGGAAACCCCCCTCCAATGGGGAAACTCCGTCTCTGACAGGGAAATCAATTGGGATGGAAGGGAAGCATTTAAGCCTGTTGGAAGAGGGTGAAGAGGCCGATCTGTGGCAGACAGGACAGAGTGAGAAATACACAGATGATCCGTACTTCAGCCCTATGTGGCCTGGACTGGGATGTGTATTCACAGGTGTGCAAGGGAGCTGGGAGCTGGAGCGTGGGGATTGGAGAACAGGCCCAGAGCAAGAACTGCTCTTGGATGTGGGAAGATGAACTGAGGGGATGGGAGGGAGAAAATCCGCAGCAGGGAATACCTACAAAGGAAGACAGGACTACCATGAAAGCAGGGTGCTACTGCTGAGTCACACACAAGGGAAGGAGCCACTATTGTAGCCTCTCTCTCGCCACATTCTGCCGCCTGTTGACAGACAATAAAAGAAGCCCGCTCAGGGCTGGCCATTGCGTGCCCGCTGCTGGGTGCCAGAAAAAGCCCAGCCAGGGCTGGCCCTCACATGCCTTATGCCAGGCACCAGAAAAGGCCCTCACTAGGGCCATATTTCTAGCACCCGTGGCTGCCAGCTTCCCTGAGCATTTGACACCACCAGGGCTTCCACAATCCAAGCAGTCAGACCACCTCTGTGCCCTGTCGTCACTGAGGCAGACCCAAGAGTTCCAAGGTAGTCTCAGGACCAGACCCCTCTGAGTGGCCCACAAACAGAGGTGGGAGTAAAACCAAAGCTGAACCCCAGGGATGGGGCAACTAAGGGAGAAGATCAAAAATCTTTCCATCAGCTGTACAAGCTGCAGATTAAATCCCCACAATCAGCTAGGTAGACCCTGTGTCTATGGAATATCTGAGTAGACAATGAGTGTGCCCACAAGTGAAAATGGTCTACATCTGGCAGTTGTAGACTCTGGGGGCAAGCATACGCAGAAATTGGGCCAGAAGAGAGTTTGAGTGGTCCCCACAGGGCCCACAACAGGTCCAGAGACCAGCCCAGAGACAGAGGAGGGCTTCCTGTGGAGGCAGAAGTAGGCTGTGGCTCATGGCATGTGCAAGGACACTTAAAGCTGAGACCCCAGGGAAACATAATTATTACTATTAATTTTATTATGTTTTGATTCATTCTGTTCTTGGTTCTGCCTTTTTTTTTTTTTCTTTTTTATTTGCTTGCTTGTTTTTGTTGTTGTCTTACTATTATTTTTTTATTTAGTCTTTCGGGACCTTTGTGTTTTATAACATTTTTTATTTTTATTTTTTGTGTATTTCTATTTTTACTTTTTTTTTTTTTTGCGGTACGTGGGTCTCTCACTGTTGTGGCCTCTCCCATTGTGAAGCACAGGCTTTGGACGCGCAGGCTCAGTAGCCATGGCTTACGGGCCTAACCACTTTGCAGCATGTGGGATCTTCTTGGACCGGGGCATGAACCCATGACCCCTGCATCGGCAGGCGGACTCTCAACCACTGCGCCACCAGGGAAGCCCTGTATTTCTATTTTTACTTTGCTTTTCTTGTTGTTCTGTGTTCTTTTCCCTTATTTTTTTCTTCTTTTATATATGTACATATATTTATATTTCTACTTTGCTTTTCTGTTGTCTTATGATTTCTCCATTTTTATTTTATTATTTTTTAAAATCATTTTTATCGCTTTGTTTTGTTTCCATGCTTTATTCTTCGGTTGACACAGTGCTTTGGTTTTGTTTTTAGGTTTTGTATTTTTGTTAGTTTTGATCCTAATTGTCTGATTTCGTTTTTGAGTTCTTCTATTTGTCTGGTTGTTCTCTTGCTTTCTGTTTTATTTGGTTGTGTTTTTGTTTCTTTTGCATGTGTGTGTGTTTCCTTGTTTCTGTTTTTATTTCTTTGATTTTGTTTTTACCATTTCTCTGGGGTTTTGTTTGTCTTTTTCTTCTTTAATATATTTTCTATTTTTTTTTATATTTCTATTTCTACATCGATTTTCTGTTATTCAGTCTTCTTTCCCCTTTCTCTTTTTCTTTTTTAAATCATTTTTGTCAGTTGGTTTTGTTTCTTTGTTTCATTCTTCAGTTGGCATGCTGTTTTGGTTTGTTTTTGGTTTGGTGTTTTTGCCAGTTTTCTTTTTTATTTTGTTCTTGGGTTCTTTTGTTTGCTTGTTCTCTTGCTTTTTGTTTTATTTGGTTCAGTTTTTGTTTCTTTTGTTTGTGTGCATGTTTCCTTGTGTCTGTTTTTGTTTGATTTTACTTTTTACCATTTGGCATTTTGTTAGTCTTTTTCATTTTAATCCCCTTTATTGCCAGGATGAGTGACTTGCAGGGTCTTGGTTCCTCGACTGGAAGTCAGGCCTGAATCTTTGGGATGGGAGCACTGATTCCAGGATGCTGGACCACTAGAGAATTCCCCGTCCTGGGAAAGATTAATCACCAAGGGCTCTCACGGAGGTCTCTATCTGAATCGAAGACCTGTTTCCACCCAACTGACAGTGGCCCCCAGAGCTGGGTCCATCACACCAAACAACAAACAAGACAGGAACACAAACCAACCCATCAACACACAGACTACCTAAACTCATTCTAAGTTCAGACAAACCACAGCACACCACCTGACATGGCCCTGCTCAACAGAGAGAAAAGACTTAGCTCCACCCCCCAAAACTCAGGCCCCTGTCCTTCCCATCAGGAAGCCTACACAAGCCACTGGACTAACCTCAGCACTGGGGGCAGAGAACAGCAGCAAGAGGAACTATGACCCTGCAGCCTAGGGAAATGAGACCTCAAATACTGTAAATGAGACAAAAATGAGAAGAGAGAGAAATATCTTGCAGGCCAGAGAAATATAAAACCCTGCAAGACCAAATATGAAAAGGAAACTATCTGAAAAAGAATTCAGAGTAATGATAGTAAAGATGATCCAAAATCTCGGAAATAGAATAGAAAAAATGCAAGAAACATTTAACAAGGACCTACAAGAACTAAAGAACAAACAAAGAGAAATGAACAACACAACTGAAATTAAAAATACTCTAGAAGGAATCAATAGCAGAATAGCTGAGGCAAAAGAACAGATAAGTGAGCTGGAAGATAGAATGGTGGAATTAACTGCCACAGAGGAGAATAAAGAAAAAATAATGAAGAGAATGGAGGACAGTTTTAGAGACCTCAGGGACAACATTAACTGCACCAACATTTGAACATAGCCATCCCAGAAGAAGAAGAAAAAAAGAAAGGGTCTGAGAAAATATATGAAGAGATTACAGTTGAAAACTTCCCCAACATGGGAAAGGAAATAGTTGATCAAGTCCATGAAGTGCCGAGAGTCCCATAGAGGATAAACCCAAAAAGAAACATGCTGAGATGCATTCTAATCAAACTAACAAAAATTAAACACGAAGAAAAATATTAAAAGCAGCAAGAGAAAAGCAACAAATAACATAAAAGGGAATGGCCATAAGGTTAACAGATGATCTTTCAGCAGAAACTCTACAGACCAGAAAGAAGTGTCAAGATATATTTAAAGTGATGTAAGGGAAAAATCTTCAACCAACATTACTCTAACCAGGAAGGATCTCATTCAGATTTGACAGAGAAATCAAAAGCTTTAAAGACAAGCAAAAGTTAAGGGAATTCAGCACCACAAAACCAGCTTTACAACAAATGCTATAGGAACTTCTCTAGGCAGGAAACACAAGAGAAGAAAAAGATCTACAAAAAAAACCTCAGAACAATCTAGAAAATGGTAATAGGAGCATACGTATCAATAATTACATTAAATGTAAATGAATTAAATGCTCCAACCAAAAGACACAGACTGGATGAATGGATGCAAATACAAGACCCATATATACGCTATCTACAAGAGACCCATTTCAGACCTAAGGATACATACGGACTGAAAGTGAAGGGATGGAAAAATATATTTCATGCAAATGGCAATCAAAAGAAAGCTGGAGTAACAATACTTGTATCAGATAAAATAGACTTTAAAATAAAGACTCTTACAAAAGATAAGGAAGGACACTACATAATGATTAAGGGATCAATCCAAGAAGATATAACAACTGTAAATATTTATGCACCCAACATGAGAGCACCTCAATACATAAGGCAAATACTGACAGCCATAAAAGAGGAAATCGACAGTAACACAATCATAGTAGGGGATTTTAACACCACACTTACACCAGTGGAAAATCATCAAAACACAAAATAAAAAAGGAAACACAAGCTTTAAATGGCACATTAGACAAGATGGACTTAAATGATATTTATAGAATATTCCATCAAAAAACAACAGAATATACTATCTTCTCAAGTGCACATGGAACATCTTCAGGACAGATCATATCTTGGGTCACAAATCAATCCTTGGAAAATTTAAGAAATTTGAAATCATATCAAACATGTTTCCTGAGCACAATACTATGAGACTAGATATCAATAACAGGAAAAATACTGTAAAAATTACAAACACATGGAGACTAAACAATACACTACCAAATAACCAAGAGATCACTGAAGAAATCAAAAGGAAATCAAAAAATACCTAGAAACAAATGACAATGGAAACACGATGACCCAAAACCTATGGAATGCAGCAAATGCAGTTCTAAGAGGGAGGTTTATGGCAATACAATCCACGTCAAGAAACAAGAAAAATATAAAATAAACAACCTAACCTTACACCTAAAGCGATTAGAGAAAGAACAACAACAACAACAACAAACCCTAGTTAGCAGAAGGAAAGAAATCATAAATATCAGATCAGAAATAAATGAAAAAGAAAAGAAGGAAACAATAGCAAAGATCAATAAAACTAAAAGATAGTTCTTTGAGAAGATAAACAAAATGGATAAACCATTAGCCAGACTCATCAAGAAAAAAAGGGAGAAACCCAAATCAACAGAATCAGAAATGAAAAAGGAGAAGTAACAACTGACATCGCAAAAATACAAAGGATCATGAGAAATTACTACAAGCAACTGTATGCCAATAAAATGGACAACCTGGAAGAAATGGACAAATTCTTAGAAAAGTACAACCTTCCAAGACCAAACCAGGAAGGAATAGAAAATATAAACAGATGAATCACTAGCACTGAAATTGAAACTGTGATTAAAATTCTTCCAACAAATGAAAGCCCAGGACCAGATGGCTTCACAGGGGAATTCTATCAAATATTTAGAGAAAAGCTAATGCCTATCCTTCTCAAACTTCCAAGATATAGCAGAGGAATGAACACTCCCAAACTCATTCTATGAGGTCACCATCATGCTGATACCAAAACCAAACAAAGATGTCACAAAAAAAGAAAACTACAGGCCAATATCACAGATGAACATAGATGCAAAAATCCTCAACAAAATAGTAGCAAACAAAATCCAGAAGCACATTAAAAGGATCATACACCATGATCAAATGGGGTTTATCCCAGGAATGCAAGGATTCTTCAATATATGCAAATCAATGTGATACACCATATTAACAAACTGTAGGATAAAAACCATATGACAATCTAAGTAGATGCAGAAAAAGCTTTTGACAAAATTCAACACCATTTATGATTTTTAAAAAAACTCCAGAAAGTTGGCATTGAGGAAACCTATTTCAACATAATAAAAGCCATATATGACAAACCCACAGCCAACATCATTCTCAAAGGTGAAAAACTGAAAGCATTTCTTCTAAGATCAGGAACAAGACAAGGGTGCCACTCTCACCACTATTATTCAACATACTTTTGGAAGGTTTAGCCACGACAATTAGAGAAGAAAAATAAGTAAAAGGAATACAAATTGGTGGCACACCTTCAAGATGGCAGAAGTGTAAGATGCGGAGATCATGTTCCTCCCCACAAATACATCAGAAATACATCAGCATGTGGAACAACTCCTACAGAACAACTACTGAACGCTGGCAGAAGACCTCAGACCTTCCAAAAGGCAATAAAATCCCCACATACCTGGGTAGGGCAAAAGAAAAAAAAAAAAGGAGGCAAAAGAATGGGGATGGGACCTGCACCAGTGGGAGGGAGCTTTGAAGGAGGAAAGGTTTCCACACACTAGGAAGCCCCTTCATGGGCGGAGACTGCTGGTGGTGGAGGGGGAAGCTTTGGAGACACAGAGGGGAATGCAGCAGCAAGGGTGCAGAGGGCAAAGCGGATAGATTCCTACACAGAGGTTCACTGCCGACCAACACTCACCAGCCCGAGAGGCTTGTCTGTTCACCCACCAGGACAGGTGGGGACTGGGAGCTGAGGCTCCGCCTTTGGTCAGATCCCAGGGAGAGGAATGGGGTTGGCTGTGTGAACACAGCCTGAAGGGGGCTAGTGCACCACAGCTAGCTGGGAGGGAGTCAGAGAAAAAGTCTGGAGCTGCTGAAGAGACAAGAGACTTTTTCTTGCCTCTTTGTTTCCTGGTGCATGAGGAGAGGGGCTTAAGAGCACCGCTTAAAGATCTCCAGAGACAGGTGTGAGCCACAGCTATCAGTGCAGACCCCAGAGACAGGCATGAGATGCTAAGGCTGCTGCTGCAGCCACCAAGAAGCCTGTGTGCAAGCACAGGTCACAATCAACACTGTCCTTCCTGGGAACCTGTACAGCCTACCACTGCCAGGGTCCTGTGATGCAGGGACAACTTCCCCAGGAGAACCCATGGCATGCCTCAGACTGGTGTGATGCCATGCTGTCATCTGCTGCTGCAGGCTCACCCTGCATATGTACCCCTCACTCCCCCTGGCCTGAGTGAACCAGAGCCCCTGAATCAGCTGCTCCTTTAACCCCATCCTGTCTGAGCGAAGAAAGGATGCCCTCAGGTGACCTACAAAGAGAGGCGGGTCCAGATTCAAAGCTGAACCCCAGGAGCTGAACGAACAAAGAAGAGAAAAGGAAATTACTCCCAGCAGCCTCAGAAGCAGCAGATTAAATCTCCCCAACCAACTTGATGTACCCTGCATCTGTGGAATACCTGAATACACAACAAGTCATCCCCAATTGAGGAGGTGGACTTTGGGAGCAATGTTATATATATTTTTTCCCCTTTTTCTCTTTTTGTGAGTGTGTATGTATATGCTTCTGTGTGTCATTTTGTCTGTATGGCTTTGCTTTTGCCATTTGTCCTAGGGTTCTCTCTGTCCTTTTTTAAAAAAAAATTTTTTCTTAATAATTATTTTTAATAACTTTATTTTATTTTACTTTATTTTATTTTATCTTTTCTTTCTTTCTTCTTTCTTTTCTTTCTTTCTTTCTTTCTTTCTTCTTTCTTCCTTTCTTCCTTCCTTCCTTCCTTCCTTCCTTCCTTTCTTTCTTTCTTTCTTTCTTTCTTTCTTTCTTTCTTTCTTTCTTTCTTTCTTTCTTTCTTTCTTTCTTTCTTTCTTTCTTTTCTTCCTTTTCTTCTGAGCTGTGTTGAGGACAAGCTCTTTGTGCTCCAGCCAGGCATCAGGGCTGTGCCATTGAGGTGGGAGAACCAAGTTCAGGACACTGGTTCACAAGTGACCCCCCAGCTCCACGTAATATCAAATGGTAAAAAATCTCAAAGAGATCTCCATCTCAATGCCAAGACCCAGCTCCACTCAACGACTAGAAAGCCACACTGCTGGACACCCCATGCCAAACAACTAGCAAGACAGGAGCACTAAACCATCCATTAGTACAGAGGCTGTGTAAAATCACAATAAGGCCACAGACACCCCAAAACACACCACCAGACATGGATCTGCCCAACAGAAAGACAAGATCCAGCCTCATCCACCAGAACATGGGCACTAGTCCCCTCCATCATGAATCATACACACCCACTGAACCAAAATTAGCCACTGGGGACAGACAACAAAAACAATGAAAACTACGAACCTGTGGCCTGGGAAAAGGAGACCCCAAACACAATAAGTTAAGCAAAATGAGAAGACAGAGAAACACACAGCAGATGAAGGAACAAGGCAAAAAACCAAAAGCCCTAAAAAATGAAGAGGAAATAGCCAGTCTACCTGAAAAAGAATTCAGAATAATGATAGTAAAGATGATAAAAAATTTTGGGAAAAGAATGGAGAAAATACAAGAAACGTTTAACAAGGACCCAGAACTAAAGAGAAAACAAACAGTGATAAACAACACAATTAATGAAATTAAAAATTCTCTACAAGGGATCAATAGCAGAAAAACTGAGGCAGAAAAACGGATAAGTGACCTGGAAGATAAAATAGTGGAAATAACTACTGCAGAGCAGAATAAAGAAAAATGAATGAAAAGAATTGAGGACAGTCTCAGAGACCTCTGGGACAACATTAAATGCACCAGCATTGGAATTATAGGGGTCCCAGAAGAAGAAGAGAAAAAGAAAGGGACTGAGAAAATATTTGAAGAGATTATAGTTGAAAACTTCCCTAATATGGGAAAGCAAATAGTCAATCAAGTCCAGGAAACACAGAGAGTCCCATACAAGATAAATCCAAGGAGAAACACGACAAGACACATATTTATCAAACAATCAAAAATTAAATACAAATAACAAATATTAAAAGCAGCAAGGGAAAAACAACAAATAATACATAAGGGAATCCATATAAGAGTACCAGCTGATCTTTCAGCAGAAACTCTGTAAACCAGAAGGGAGTGGCTGGGCATATTTAACGTGATGAAGGAGAAAAACCTACAACCAAGATTACTCTATGCAGCAAGGATCTCATTCGGATTTGATGGAGAAATTAAAACCTTTACAGACAAGCAAAAGCTAAGAGAATTCAGCACCACAAAACCAGCTTTACCACAAATGCTAAACGAACGTCTCTAGGCAGGAAACACAAGAGAAGGAAAAGACCTACAATAATAAACTCAGAACAATTATGAAAATGGTAATAGGAACATACATATTGATAATTACCTTAAATGTAAATGGATTAAATGCTCCAACCAAAAGACATAGATTGGCTGAATGGATACAAAAACAAGACCCATATATATGCTGTCTACAAGAGACCCAATACAGACCTAGGGGCACATACAGACTGAAAGTGAGGGAATGGAATAAGATATTCCATGCAAATGGAAATCAAAAGAAAGCTGGAGCAGCAATTCTCATATCAGACAAAGTAGACTTTAAAAGAAAGAGACAAAGAAGGACACTACATAATGATCAAGGGATCAATCCAAGAAGAAGATATAACAATTGTAAATATTTATGCACCCAACATAGGAGCACCTCAATACATAAGGCAAATACTAACAGTCATAGAATGGGAAATCAACAGTAACACAATCACAGTAGGGGACTTGAACACCCAACTTTCACCAATGGACAGATCACCCAAAATGAAAATAAATAAGGAAACACAAGCTTTAAATGATACATTAAACAAGATGGACTTAAATGATATTTATAAGACATTCCATCCAAAAACAACAGAATACACATTTTTCTCAAGTGCTCATGGAACATTCTCCAGGATAGATCATATGTTGGGTCACAAATCAAGCCTCGGTAAATTTAAGAAAATTGAAATTGTGTCAAGTATCTTTTACGACCACAACACTCTGAGACTAGATACCAATTACAGGGAAAAATATGTAAGACATACAAACACATGGAGACTAAACAACACAGTACTTTATAACCAAGAGATCACTGAAGAAATCAAAGAGGAAATCAAAAAATACCTAGAAACAAATGACAATAAAGACATGATGACCCCAAACATATGGGATACAGAAAAAGCAGTCCTAAGAGGGAAATTTATAGCAATACAATACTACCTTAAGAAACAACAAACATCTCAAATAAACAAGCTAACCTTACACCTGAAAAAATTAGAAAGGGAATAGCAAAATCCACAAAGTTAGCAAAAGGAAAGAAATCATAAAGATCAGATCAGAAATAAAGGAAAAAGAAATGAAGGTAACAATAGCAAAGATCAATAAAAGTAAAAGCTGGTTCTTTGAGAAGATAAACAAAATTGATAAACCATTAGCCCGAGTGACCAAGAAAAAAGGAAGAAGACTCAAATCAATAGAATTAGAATGAAAAAGAAGTAACAACTGACACTGCAATAAAAAAAAGGATCATGAGAGATTACTACAAGCAATTATATGCCAATAAAATGGACAACCTGGAAGAAATGGACAAATTCTTAGAGATGCACAACCTTCCAAGACTGAGCCAGGAAGAAATAGAAAATATGAACAGACGAACCACAAGCACTGAAATTGAAACTGTGATTTAAAATCTTCAGACAAACAAAAGCCCAGGACCAGATGGCTTCATCAGGCGAATATTATCAAACATTTGGAGAAGAGATAAGCACCTATCCTTCTCAAACTCTTCCAAAATATAGCAGAGAGAGGAACACTCCCAAACTCATTCTACAAAGCCACCATCACCCTGATACCAAAACCACACAAAGATGTTACACAGAAAGAAAACTACAGGCCAATATCACTGATGAACATAGATGCAAAAATCCTCAACAAAATACTACCAAACAGTATCCAACAGCACATTAAAAGGACCATACACTATGATGAAGTCAGTTTTATCCCAGGAATGCAAGGATTCTTCAATATACACAAATCAATCAATGTGATACACCATATTAAAAAGTTGAAGGAGAAAAACCATATGATCATCGCAAAAGATGCAGAGAAAGCTTTCAGCAATATTCAACACCCATTTATGATAATACACTCCAGAAGTGGGCATAGAGGGAAATTTCCTCAACATAATAAAGGCCATATATGAAAAACTCACAGCCAACATCATACTCAATGGTGAAAAACTAAAACCATTTCCACTAAGATCAGTAACAAGAAAAGGTTGACCACTCTCACCACTATTATTCAACATAGTTTTGGAAGTTTTAGCCACAGCAATCAGAGAAGAAAAAGATATAAAAGGAATCCAAATTGGAAGAGAAAGTAAAGCTGTCACTGTTTGCAGATGACATGATACTATACATAGAGAATCCTAAAGATGCTACCAAGAAACTACTAGAGCTAATCAATGAATTTGGTAAAGTAGCAGGATACAAAAGTAAGGCAGAGAAATCTCTTGCATTCCTATACATTAATGATGAAAAATCTGAAAGTGAAATTAAGAAAACACTCCCATTTACCATTGCAACAAAAAGAATAAAATACTTAAGAATAAACCTACTTAAGGAGACAAAAGACCTGTATGCAGAAAATTATAAGACACTGATGAAAGAAATTAAAAATGATATAAATAGATGGAGACATATACCATGTTCTTGGATTGGAAGAATGAACATTGCGAAAATTATTCTACTACACAAAACAATCTATACATTCAATGCAATCTCAATCAAACCACTGGCGTTTTTCACAGAACTAGAACAAAAAATTTCACAATTTGTATGGAAACACAAAAGAAACCAAATAGCCAAAGCAATCTTCAGAAAGAAAAATGGAGCTGGAGGAATCAGGCTCCCTGACTTCAGACTGTACTACAAAGCTACAGTAAACAAGACAGTATGTTACTGGCACAGAAACAGCAATATAGATCAACGAAACAGGATAGAAAGCCCAGAGATAAACCCACACACATATGCTCACCTTATCTTTGATAAAGGAGGCAAGAATATACAGTGGAGAAAAGACAGCCTCTTCAATAAGTGGTGGTGGGAAAAGTGGGCAGCTACCTGTAAAAGAATGAAATTAGAACACTTCCTAACACCATACACAAAAATAAAGTCAAAACGGATTAAAGACCAAACTGTAAGGCCAGACACCATCAAACTCTTAGAGGAAAACATAGGCAGAACACTCTATGACATAAATCACAGCAAGATCCTTTTTGACCCACCTCCTAGAGAAATGGAAATAAAAACAAAAATAAACAAATGGGATATAATGAAACTTAAAAGCTTTTGCACAGCCAAGGAAACCAAAAACAAGACAAAAAGACAACCCTCAGAATGGGAAGAAATATTTGCAAATGAAGCAACGGACAATGGATTAATCTCCAAAATTTACAAGCAGCTCAGTATCAAAAAAACAAACAACCCAGTCCAAAAATGGGTTGAAGACCTAAATAGACACTTCTCCAAAGAAGATATACGTATTTCCAAAAGACACATGAAAGAATGCTCAACATCATTAATCATTAGAGAATGCAAATCAAAACTACAATGAGGTATCATCTCACACTGGTCAGAAGGGCCATAATCAAAAAATCTACAATCAATAAATACTGGAGAGTGTGAGGAGAAAAGGGAACCCTCTTGCGCTATTGGTGGGAATGTAAATTAATACAGCCACTATGGAGAACAGTATGGAGGTTCCTTAGAAAACTAAAAATAGAGATACCATACGACCCAGCAATCCCACTACTGGGCATATACCCTGAGAAAACCATAATTCAAAAAGTTATGTACCAATATGTTCTTAGCAGCTCTATTTACAATAGCCAGGACATGGAAGCAGCCTAAGTGTCCATCAACATATGAATGGATAAAGAGGAGGTGGCACATATATACAATGGAACATTACTCAGCCCTACAAAGGAACGAAACTGAGTTGTTTGTAGTGAGTTGGATGGAACTAGAGACTGTCATTCAGAGTGAAGTAAGACAGAAAGAGAAAAACTAATACCGTATGCTAACATATATATATGGAATCCAGAAAAAAAGAAAAATGGTCATTAAGAACCTAGTGGCAAGACTGGAATACAGATGCCGACCTACTAGAGAATGGGCTTGAAGATATGGGGAGGGGGAAGGGTAAGCTGGGACAAAGTGAGAGAGTGGCATGGACATATATACACTACTGAACGTAAATTAGATAGCTAGTGGGAAGCAGCCGCATAGCACAGGGAGATCAGCTCGGTGCTTTGTGACCACCAGAGGGGTGGTATAGGGAGGGTGGAAGGGAGAGAGATGCAACAGGGAAGATATATGGGGACATACGTATAACTGATTCACTTTGTTATAAAGCAGAAACTAACACACCACTGTAAAGCAATTATACTCCAATAACGATGTTTTTTAAAAAAGTAAAAGTAATACAAATTGGAAAAGTAAAACTGTAACTGTTTGCAGATGACGTGAAATTATACATAGAAAATCCTAATGATGCCTGCAGAAAACTACTAGTGCTAATCAATGAATTTGGTAAGTAGCAGGATACAAAATTAATGCACAGAAATCTCTTGCATTTCTATACACTAACATGAAAGATCAGAAAGAGAAATTAAGGAAACACTCCCATTTAACACTGCAAAAAAGAATAATATACTTAAGAATACACCTATCCAAGGGGGCAAATGACCTGTATGCAGAAAACTATAAGGCACTGATGAATGAAATCATAGATGATTCAAACAGATGGACAGATATATCATGTTCTCAGATTGGAAGAATCAACGTTGTGAAAACGACTATAATACCCAAAGCAATCTACAGATTCAATGCAATCTCTATGAAATTGCCAATGGCATTTTCCACAGAACTATAACAAGAAATTTTACAATTTGTATGGAAACACAAAAGACCCCGAATAGCCAAAGCAATCATCAGAAAGAAAAACGGAGCTGGAAGAATCAGGCTCCCTGACTTCAGACTATACTACAAAGCTACAGTAATCAAGACAGTATGGTATTGACACAAAAATAGAAATATAGATCAATGGAACAGGATAGAAAGCTCAGATATAAGCCCATGCAAATGTGGTCACCTTATCTTTGACAATGGAGGCAAGAATATACAGTAGAGAAAAGACAGCCTCTTCAATAAGTTGTGCTCGGAAAACTGGACAGCTACATGTAAAAGAATGATATTAGCATATACAAAATATAAACAGCATATACAAAAATAAACTCAAAATGGATGAAAGACCTAAATGTAAGGCCAGACACTATAAAACCCTTGGAGGAAAACATAGGCAGAACACTCTTTGACATAAATCACAGCTAGATCCTTTTTGACCCACCTCCTAGAGAAATGGAAATAAAAACATAAATAAACAAATGGGATCTAATGAAACTTAAAAGCTTTTGCGCAGCAAAGGAAACCATAAACAAGACGAAAAGACAGCCCTCAGAATGGGAGAAAATATTTGCAAATGAAGCAACTGACAAAGGATTAATCTCCAAAATATACAAGTAGGTCATGCAGCTCAATATCAAAAAAAACAAACAACCCAATCCAAAAATGGTTAGAAGACTTAAACAGACATTTCTCCAAAGAAGATATACAGATTGCCAACAAACACATGAAAGGATGCTAAACATCACTAATCATTAGAGAAATACAAATCAAAACTACAATGAGATATCACCTCACACCAGTCAGAATGGCCATCATCAAAAAATCTAGAAACAATAAATGCTGGAGAGGGTGTGGAGAAAAGGGAACACTCTTGCACTGCTGGTGGGAATGTGAATTGGTTCAGCCACTATGGAGAACAGTATGGAGGTTCCTTAAAAAACTACAAATAGAACTACCATATGACCCAGCAATCCCACTACTGGGCATATACCCTGAGAAAACCATAATTCAAAAAGAGTCATGTACCAAAATGTTCATTGCAGCTCTATTTACAATAGCCCAGAGATGGAAACAACCTAAGTGCCCATCATCGGATGAATGGATAAAGAAGATGTGGCACATATATACAATGGAATATTACTCAGCCATAAAAAGAAACGAAATTGAGCTATTTGTAATGAGGTGGATAGACCTAGAGTCTGTCATACAGAGTGAAGTAAGTCAGAAAGAAAAAGACAAATACCGTATGCTAACACATATATATGGAATTTAAGGGAAAAAATGTCATGAAGAACCTAGGGGTAAAGCAGGAATAAAGACACAGACCTCCTAGAGAACGGACTTGAGGTTATGGGGAGGGGGAAGGGTGAGCTGTGACAGGGCGAGAGAGAGTCATGGACATATACACACTAACAAACGTAGTAAGGTAGATAGCTAGTGGGAAGCAGCCGCATGGCACAGGGATATTGGCTCAGTGCTTTGTGACAGCCTGGAGGGGTGGGATAGGGAGGGTGGGAGGGAGGGAGATGCAACAGGGAAGACATATGGGAACATATGTTTATGTATGACTGATTCACTTTGTTATAAAGCAGAAACTAACACACCATTGTAAAGCAATTATACCCCAATAAAGATGTTAAAAAAAAAAAAAAAAAAAACAACAAACAACCCAATCCAAAAATGGTTAGAAGACTTAAACAGACATTTCTCCAAAGAAGATATACAGATTGCCAACAAACACATGAAAGGATGCTCAACATCACTAATCATTAGAGAAATACAAATCAAAACTACAATGAGATATCACCTCACACCAGTCAGAATGGCCATCATTAAAAAAATCTAGAAACAATCAACGTTGGAGAGGGTGTAGAGAAATGGGAACCCTCTTGCACTGTTGGTGGGAATGTAAATTGATTCAGCTACTATGGAGAACAGTATGGAGGTTCCTTAAAAGCTAAAAATAGAACTACCATACGACCCAGGAATCCCACTATTGGGCATATACCCTGATAAATCCATAATTCAAAAGGAGACATGTAGCCCAATATTCATTGCAGCACTATTTACAGTAGCTAGGTATGGAAGCAACCTAAATGTCCATTGATAGATGAATGGATAAAGAAGATGTGGCACATGTATACATTGGAGTATTACTTTGCCAATAAAAGGAATGAAATTGAGTTATTTGTAGTGAGGTGGATGGACTTAAAGTGTGTCATACAGAGTCAAATAAGTCAGAAAGAGAAAAACAAATATCATATGCTAACGCATATATATGGAACCTAAAAAAGCGGTACTGATGAACCTAGTGACAGAGAAGGAATAAAGATGCAGACATAGAGAACAGACTTGAGGACACCGGGGTGGGAGGGGAAACTAGGATGAAGTGAGAGAGTAACACTGATTTATCTGCACTACCAAATGTAAAATGGGTGGCTAGTGGGAAGCTTCTGCATAGCACAGGGAGATCAGGTTGATGCTTTGTGATGACCAGAGGGGTGGAGTAGGGTTGGTGGGAGGGAGGTTCCAGAGCGAGGGGATATGGGCATATATGTATACTTACAGCTGATTCACTTTGTTGTACAACAGAAACTAACACAACATTGTAAAGCAATTATACTCGAATAAAGATGTTTTAAAAAAAAAGAAAAAGAATTGCAGGGTATAAAGAGCAAGGCTCCCAGGAATTAACAGAACAAGGGCTTTAGCCATGTGAATCATTGTGGTTGGAGAGGACCTCAGATGTTGGAGAGGATCTTGAAATTGGAGAGGACCGCAGAGGTCCTTGATGAATCTTTTCTTGATGCAAAATCCCCTCTTTATCAGCCTCAGCAGCCTCAACATAAGACCTGTCAGCCTTGGCCTGACTATATCAGGGCCAAGTGATGGGACACTCACAGTGTCCCAGTGATCTTTCTATTCTTGAAAGGTTTTGGTGGTCATGGAGTTCTTTTTCATGCGAGTGACTTCAGTTTTCCTGTAACTCATTAATACTGTGCTGCTGAGTTATGTGGAACAAGTTGATTCTCCTTTATAGATATCTTGGCCTTCATGCAGTACAGCAGAGCAGTTAGGAGCATGGGGCTGTGAATCATTCAAACCTGAGTTTGAGTTGCCTGCCAACATTTACTGGTGATGTGACTTTAAGCAAGTTATTTCTTCTCTCAGAGTATCAGTTTCACATTTATAAAATGACACTATCGTAGTGGTATTACCAAAGGCAAGTTCATGTGCTCAATGCACAGTGAGGCCCAACAAACCAAAATCTTGGAGTTTGGAGCAGAGAAAGGTTTTTTGCAGGGCCATGCAAGGAGAACAGTGAGCTCATGTCCCCCCAAAACCCCAAACTCCCTCAAGGATTTCAGCAAAACATTTTTAAAGGTGAGGTGAGGGATGGGGGGGTCACAGGGTAGGTAATCAGCTCATGCTCAATTCTCTGATTGGTTGATGGTGAGGTAACAGGGTGGTGTCACAGGGGTTAACATTATCAATCCTTAGGCTCTAGGAGGTCTGGGGGCTAGGTGTTTATAGTTGTCAAGTAGTTAATATTTTCCATTTGGTGGTCATGGTGGGGTTGACATCTGTAAAACAACTCAGGAAATGTGCATCAGATACTATTACCTAGCTACCTCAGAGAGGAGCTACAGCAGAGGATATGGGGGAAGGGCCTGCCCCAGGAAGGCCCTATAAGGTCCTGCTGTGTTACAGTGTCTGCCTTCCTAGGGCTGTTTTCCTGAGGTTTGTAATGAACATAAAGTTCATAATACAATGCTCTGAATTCAGAGACTCCACATCTTATAGTAAATTCACCATTTCCCTGTTGAATGACCTTGGGAAAGCTATGTCATCACTTGGTGCATCTGCTTTCTCATGAAAAAAATACCTATCTCATGAGGTTGTTGTGAGGTTAAATATAAACTGCTTAGAACCATTCCTAGCACATAGTAAGACTCAATAAATATTTAATATTTGTTAATAATTAGTCAACTAATTAGATTAATTATTGGATTTCTTCAGGGAGATAGCCTCTGCTTTACATCTCTCACCTACTAAGCATACTCTGTTTCCTCCCACTGGCTAGAGACATCAGAATATGGAAGCTCTGTCTTCCAAATCCTTTGCATTTCAGGTGCCTGCTGATTCTTGACAGCTTAAAATTTGGCTTGAGCACCTGAACACCAATCGTTGTTACATCCAGTATGAAGATAGAGGGATTTGTACAATCTCAATACATTGCAACCAGAGAAGAATTTTGCTGGACTTGTCTGTACTTTTCCTGAATGGATAATTATTCAGGTGGAATAGTGACTACTCTACTGCTAGGGTCTTCTTTCCATATTTGAACAAGAAGGGCCATCCGTCCATCCACCCATGGCTTTGTATAGCCAAATTAACAGGTGTCTAGAATCCAATTCAATATATGAATAAAAAAAAACCCACCAGAAATTAAACATACATCTAGGGTAGGGCCCAAAGCCCTTGTTCCAGGTTCAACCTGGAAAGACAACTCATTTGACAACTCTGCTTTGATGTTTCTTAGGCACTTCAACATGTACGAAACAAAACTCAAAAAATTCCTGCCTAGAAGTCTTATTTCTCCTTAGTGTTCACATGTTGGTGAGAAGCATCATCATCCTATTTGCTCAAACCAGAACCTGAAAATCATTCTTGACTTCTACCTCTTCCTAACTCCAATGTCTAAATCCTGTTGATTCTACTGTCTAAATATTTGTCACATCTGTTCACTTCTCTCTGTTTCTACTCCCTCTACTTTAATCTATGATGGCTCACTTTGATCCCTGCCTCCTGGTATTCATGCCCTTCAGTGAGGGTTTGGGTGTAGTGACTTGTTTCTAATGAGTAGAATATGGCAAAAGTAACTGGATGCCACTTTTGAGACTAGACTGTGACTTCGATTTGCTTGCTCACTCTTTCTCTGACTGTTCTCACTTGCTTGCTCTGTTGAAACATGCCACTGTGTTCTGAGTTCCCCATAGGAACTCTGATCAGCAGTTAGTGAGATATTGAGGCCCTCAGTCCAACAGCTACAGACAACCATGATGGAACTTAGATGTAAATTCTTTTCTGGATGACTGAAGTCCTGGATGACAATTTGGTTGTAGCTTTGGGAGTGATGGTGAGCATGAAGTTCCAGCAAATTACATCCAGATTTCTTATTCACAGCAACTGTGAGTTAATAAATGTTGTTTTAAACTCTTGAAAGTTTTGGAGTAATTTGATACATAGCAATAGATAACTAAATACAGCATCTTAACTGGACTTCCCCCACCCACTCTTGCTGTCCTTCACACTGCAGCCAAAGTTTGCTGATTTACTACTAAATCTACTTACTGCTTAAACTCTTTCAGTGATTTCCTATTACCTCATGATAAAGCCCAAATTTCCCAACATTTGGCCAAAGATCCTTTTTGACTGACCCTTTCTCTCCAGTCTCATGTCCTGCCATTTCTCTGGACTTTATGCTCCACCAGTCAATCTTTTTCAGTTTCTCCTGGCCCCTTGTTCATTCTCACCTCTAGGCCTTTGCACTTGCTGTGTTTCCTGCTAGAAACTTCCTTTCTCCTTGTTCTTTACCTGGCTCTCTTGTAGGCACCTTTTATGTTTTGGCTTAATTGTCCCTCAAGGCGGGGGGAGGGGGGACAGTTGTCTCCTCAAGGGACAATTAAGCCAAAATAAATCCCTGTGCCTACAAGGGACAGTCGTTCTTTCCTGACCCAGGACTAGGTTAAGACCTACTCTTTGAACTTCCACAGCACTTTGTGATTTCTCTATCACAACACTGATTCCTCTTTAGTATGGAGATTTCTTTACTTGCCTCACAGTCTTGCCCACCTTAGAGGTCTCTGATGTCAGGGGCTGTGTCTTTTTTGCTCCTTGCTCTACCTGCAGCATCTAGCACAGGCCTGGAATGTGTCAGGAGCTCATTATACAACTGTTGAAGGGAAGAAGGGAAGTTTAGTTTCTCCCAAGGGGTAATTTGGCTCTTCACATATATTCTGGGCACTGCAAACTCAACTTGGCCTATACTTATGGAGACCTACGCCTTCAAGTTTCTGTTGGCCAGGCCTTCTGTGAATTTCTCTCCTCAACAGGCAGTTGTAGTTTATAAAGTCGTGTTGGAAGTAAGCCTGAACATTTTGCATAGAACAAAATGATGCCCCTTTCCCGTGAAATATTGAAAGTTGTTTGCCGGGGAATGACAGAGAACAGCAATCTCTGTCAGCCCACTCTGCAATAAGCAGGAAGGAACTCTTCATTTTTACAAAATTCCAGGCCCATTGTGGCAGAGAATGCCGAATGAGACTATTCTGACTAGAAATTCAGTTTCAGTAAATGCTTTGCTTTGTTCAGGGTTTTTGGTTTCATAAGAAATTGGTCTTAGTTATGGCTTGTGTGGAGGACTTGGAGTATGTAAAATAGTAATAGTTCTGAAATCAATCTGAAGTTAATCCTCCAACAAAACCCTACCAGCAAGTTATGATGGCCAGCATGTACAGATCAGAATGAATAATTTCCTCAATATATGACAATTAAGATTGCTAGGGACAGCTCAACATGGGATCTTATATGGAGAGTTAATATTTTAACAAGAACAACTAATAATTAACATACTGTTGGATCCAAAATTGTATGTGTTGAGGCTGAACCAGGAGATTGCTTATGTGGGAGGAAGGTTGCCCTGTGTTGTGCCTTGATTATTTTCCAGATTCAAATGACCCTTATTGTGCAGATGTATTGGATCTGCCACTTGGTTCTGCCTCCATCATGGAGCAGTTTGTGAAATGCACTGAAGAGATAGTACAGTGTTGCTGTGTTGGAGATACATTGCATTGTCATGGGGAGAGTGATGGGAAAGGACCGCTACTACTGCTCAGGTTATGAGGGAAAGCTGGCCTCTGACAGGGTCTATAATTTCTGGTAATCAGAGAATATGTGGGGTGTTGATCAACTTTGATACTTTGGGTAAAATGTAGATTTGTTGGCCTTGCGCCCAGAAAATACAGCTGGTCTCAATATAATGTAAAATAATTTCCTGTTAAAATGGACAAACTGATTTGAACATGCAGATATAATATTAATAAAAATATTTTCTACAGTTTTTATTCCATCCATTAATTAGTTCATTCAATATTTATCAGATATTTTCTAAATACTAAAATAGCACATGGCAGTTAAGTGTATGCATCAGTCAGCATAGGCTAAGTTATGCTACAGTAACAAATGGACACTAACATTTCAATTTATTTTAAGTTCATGTTCATCCATGGGTTGACTGTGGCTCTTCCACATCATCTTCATTCCAGGACCAAGGTAGAAGGAGCAGCCTTTATCTGATACATAATGGCTTCATGAGCCATGACAATGATAGCTCTCAAAGCTCTCTTCAGAAGTGGCTACTCTCATATCATTGGTCAAGATAAATCACAATGCCTCCTGGTATCAGTGGAGTGAGCTGTATAATCCTCCTAAATTCAGTAGTAGAAGCATGAATATTTTGAAGAAGTAATACAATTTACATCAGTGTAAACAGTAGTAGAGTTTAGATGAAGAGTTCCCAGTGACAGAATGATTGGTTTTGTTGAATGGTTTGGCTTATTTCACAGGGAGGCTTCATGGATATGAAGAATTTAAATGAATATGTCAAGAAGTGAGATTGATCAATAACACTGCCCTGATATTTGGGGGGTTAAAATAGTGGTTTGTCCCCTGTTCTGACCCCTCCCAGCACTAATTTCCAAGGTTCACCCAGACTGGGTTTGTAGAAGCACAAATATTCCAAGTTCCTCAGTACATAGCAATAGATGGGGAGCTGAAAACATTTGGAAAAAAAAAAAAAAAAAAAGCTTTTCCTGGAACTTGCAGGTCAGATGTTGAGTTTGCTACTCTACTGGGACTGTATCTTTTAACTTCATTTATGCAAACTTTTCATACTTGCAAGTGATTCACTACTAAAGGAAATAAAGTCATGAATTCTTACACTACCAAATTTAATTAAAGTTGCTCATTGCTCACATCCAGTGTAAAACTGGCAAACTTTTTAGTCATCCTATAGAAAAAGTGATGACAGCACATGTTTCTTTAATAACATGAATGGGATTTTATTTATACTTTATGTAAAACTAAGTAGCCAGTATAATTAGATAGTAATTTGTAACCTCTAACATAAACATTTTAGGAACAGTAGTATCTAAAGTGAGTGCTAATTAGAGAGCTGTTAGAGAAAATATATGTGATAACAGATTGACAAGCTACACCAAAGAGCAGGCTGTTTATAACTCTGTGCTGTTTTAAAATTCTATTTTATTTAATAGTCTTTGGACAACTCATAAGAGGGGGAGAGCTTCACAACTTGATTTGCAGTTTAATTTCTGTTGTATTTACTAACACTTTACAGACGTGATTGTACTGCAGCTAGCTGTGATAATTAAAAAGTATTATTAACTCAATGACTTTCTGACTGTGTTATTTGAGATTCTAATATCTTTTGTGCTCCAGCTCCCCAAAGAAGGGATAAATCCAAGCATTATTTAATTACGTTTTTAACAATAAAAGACACTTTTACATACCTTTCAGGAGCACTTACCTTGTAGTCATTTATTCAAACAATTAAAAAGTCAAAAATATTTATGTGAGATGGGAGGGGTAGTGAGTTACAGGCACTCATCTGGGCTGCTATTGACCATGAGGGCATTTGACCTCTAGCTTCATTAGTAAAGATATTATTTAAAATATTGACAGGAGGCTAGGAAACAATTTGCTGCCAAGTTTATAGCTTTCTTCTGGATTTCTTACCAGAAAATAATTTTTAAAAATTCATCCTTATTGGGAAAGGAGATGAGGCACAATGTGTAAGAGTTAATCTCCCATTGTCATCTCTCAAACAAGTGTCAGGTCCATGAGCTAAAAGAGAGGTGAAAGTGTGTGAGGAGTGACAAAGCCTTGTATAATAATTACTTGTTTAAAAAATTGAGTTAAAATTCAAGTAACCATTTTAACCATTCATCATTTTAATGATTTTTAAGTGTAAAAGTTAGTGGCTTCTACAACATTCACAATGTTGTGATACCATCACCACTATTTAATTCCAGAATAGTTTCATCACTCCAGGAAGAGACCATATTCACATTGTTAATCTAAAACAATAAAACGGTTATTCTCCCAGCAAAATGGGTTAATTTGGGAGCAGCAAAGAATTGCAACTCAGGACATGCAGCTACTGCAAACCACATGCACACCTGGTAAAGCAGGGGGGAGAAAACTCTTTTATAGAGGAGAAGGGAAGGTTGGGAGGTGCTATTATAAACAAAAAATCCATTGCAGGAAACTGTGAGTTTGAAGTATAGTGACTTGTCATTGGCTGAGTTGTGATCGTCTCTAATTGGCTGAGTTGTTGTCAGGCAAGGAGAAAATCTTTCTTCCTCCTACTGGCAGTAGTAGTATCACTTCCTACCAGAGATGTCTCTTCTTGCTGGGATCTATATTGATGTTGAGTGGTCTGTGTGTGAGAGCTCCCACTTCTGGCACCCTCACTCAATTTTAATGAGGCTTCTCTTTTTAAATTTTCACACTGTTATTAGTCACTCCCCCTTTATCTCTTCCTTAAACACTGGAAACCACTAATCTGCTTTCTGTCTCTATGGATTTGCCTATTCTAGACATTTCATATATATGGACTCATGTAGCTCTTTATATCTGGCTTCTTTCGCTTAGCATAATGGTTTCAAGGTTTATCCATGTTGTAATATGCATCAGAATTTGATTCCTTGTTATGGCTGGATAACATTCCATTGTATGGATATACTGCATTTTGTTTATCCATTTATCAATTAATGGACATTTAGGTTATTTCTACTTTTTTATAATATAAATAATGTTACTATGAACATTTGTGTACAAGTTATCATGTAAACATGTTTTCAGTTCTCTTTGGCATATATATAAGAGTGGAATTGTTGAAACAAATGGTAATTCTATGAGGAATTACCATTTACCATAAATGGTAATTTATGAGGACTGCTAAACTGTTTTCTACAGTAGTTGGACAATTTTACATTCCTGTTACACGTGTATGATGATTCTAGTTTCTCCACATTTTGCCAACAATTGTTACATTCTGTGTATATTTGAGTGTGTATGTTTGTTTTTGTTAGAGCCATCCTAGTGGGTGTGAAGAAGTTTCTCACTGTGGTTTTGATTTGCATTTCCCTAATGACAGATGATGTGAATTATGTGTCTTTTTCAAGTATTTTTTGGCCCTTTGTATATCTTCTTTGTAGAAATGGCTATTCAGGGTCATTGCCCATTTAAACATGAGGTTGTCTTTCTTGTTGTTGTTGTTGAGTTGTAAGAATTCTTTATCTAATCTGAACATTAATTCCTTATCAGATAAAGGATTTTTAAATATTTCTTCAGTTGTGTAGGTTGTCTTTTTCCTTTCTTGATATTGTCCTTTGAGGCACAAAAGGTTTAAACTTTGACAAAGTTCAATTTATCTACTTTAAAATTTTTATCGATTTTTCTTCTGTTGCTTGTACTTTTCATATCTAGGAATTGATGAACAAATCCAAGGTCATGAAGATTTATGCCTATGTTTTATTCTAAGAGTTTTATAATTTAGCTCTTGCATTTAGGTATTTGATCCATTTTGAGTTAATTTTGTCTATGGTATGAGGTAATGATACAACTTTATTCTTTTGCATGTGAATATTCTGTTGTCCCAGCACCATTTGTTGAAAAGACTATTCTTTTCCCATTGAATGGTTTTGGTACTTTTTTGAAAATCAGTTGGTCATGGATGTATGGGTTTGTTTCTGGACTATCAATACTATCTCATTTATCTATATATATATCCTTATGTCAGTATCACACTGTTTTGATTAGAGTAGTTTTGTAGTAAGTTCTAAAACTGGGAATGTGAGTTCTCCAATTTTGTTCTTCTTTTTCCAGGACTGTTTTTGCAGTTCAGGATCACTGGCAATTCCATATGAAATTTAAGATCAGCTTGTCCATTTCTTCAAAAAGGCAGTTGAAATGTTATATTTTAAAATTTTATATTTTAATATTTAAAAGTCAAATTTTTATTGAATTTTGATAAGAATTGCTTTGAATCTGTGGGTAGCCATGGGTAACAGTGTCAATTTATTATTAAGTCTTCCAATTCATAGACAAAGAATGTCTTTCCTTTTTTGGTAAAGTTCTTCTAATTCTTTCAATAACATTTTGTATTTTTCATTGTACAAGCCTTGCACCTCCTTGGCCAAATTTATTCCTAGTATTTTATTCTTTGCAATTCTTTGAGAATTATTTTTTATAAATGGAGTTGTTTTCTTAATTTCAGTTTTGGGTTATTCATTGCTAGTGGAAAGAAATACAATTGAGTCCTGTATGTTGATCTTATGTTCTTCCACTTTGATGAATTTATTAGCTCTAATAGTTTTTTTTTGGTTTTTTTGGTGTATATTTTTTAGGATTTTCTGTACATAAGATGGTGTCATCTGTAAATAGAGAGTTTATTATACTTCTTGTTTTCCAATTTGGATACCTTTCATTTCTATTTATTTCCCACTTTCCTTGGATAGAAGCTTCAGTAAAATGTTGAATAGAAGTGGCAAGAGCAGATATCATTTTCTTATTTCTGACCTTAAGGGGGAGATATTTCAGTCTTTCATCATTAAGTATGATGTTAGCTGTGGGTTTTTCATAGATGTTCTTTATAGGGTTGAGTAAGCCCATTTTTATTTCTAGTTTTTGAGTGTTTTTATCATGAAGGGTAATGGATTTTGTCAAATATTTTTCCACATTGTTATGGACTGAACTGTGTCTCCCACTCCCCAAAATTAATATGTTGAAGCCCTAACCCTGAAGGTGACCATATTTGAAGATAGGGATTTTAAGAAGGTAATTAAAGTTAAACAAAGTCATAAGAATGGAGCACTAGAGAACCTTCAAGATGGCAGAGGAGTAAGATGTGGAGCTCACCTTCTCCCCATAGATACATCAAAAATACACCTACATGTGGAACAACTCCCAGAAAACATCTACTGAGCACTGGTAGAAGACCTCAGACTTCCAAAAAGGCAAGACAATTTCCATGTAACTGGGTATGGCAAAAGAAAAAGAAAAAAACAAGAGACAAATGAATTGGGACAAGACCTGTGTCTCTGGGAGGCAGCTGTGAAGGAGGAAATGTTTCCACACACTAGGAAACCCCCTCATGGGTGGGGATGGGGGGCTGGCTTCAGAGCCTCATTGGAGAGCGCAGCAGCAGGTGTGCAGAGGGCAAAACAGAGAGAGTCCCATGGAGAGGGTCGGTGCTGACTGGCACTCCCTAGCCTGAGATGCTTGCCTACTCACACATTGGGGTGGGTGGGTGCTGGGTGCTGAGGCTCAGGCTTTGAAGGTCAGACCCCAGGGAGAGGACTGTGGTTGGCTGGATGAAAACAAGCCTGAGGGGACTAGTATGCCACAGGTGAGGGAGTCCAGGAAGAAGCCTGGCCCTGCCAGAGAGGAAATGGACCATTGTTGGGGGGTGTGTGAGGAGAGGGGTGGTCACACCATAGGAGCTTCTTTCTCCATTCACTCACAGGCAACAGGGCAGCACCTACATGAGCTCCAAGGTTGGGCATGAGCCATGGCTGCTCTCTTGGACCCCAGAGGTAGGCACAGACTGCTACCACTGCCACTGCTGTCACCAAGGGTCCTATGAGCAACTGCCTTCCAAGAAGCCTGCACAGCCAGCCACTGCTGAAGGTCCTAGGAACTGGACCAACTACCCTGGGAGAGTGCATGGCGCACCCTAGGCTGTTGCAACTTCCTGCCAGCATCTGCCATTGCAGGCACTCACTGCACATCCAAATTATTGCTTCCATTTCCATCTATCTCCCCGGCCTGAGTGAGTAAGTGTGCACTAAACAGCTGCTGCTTTCTCCCTCTCTTGCCTGGGTGAGGAACAGACACATGAGGGTGGCCCACAGGCAGAGGTGGGCCCAAAAACAAAAGCTGAGCCCCAGGGGTGGTGTGGCCAAAGAAGAGGAACAGAAATCTCTCCGTGCTGCTGCAGGAGCAGCAGATTCAATCTCTGCAATCTGCTTGGTAAACCCTGCTTCTGTGGAATAACTGAATAGACAAAGAGTGTTCCCACAATTGAGGCTGGTTTAGCTTTAACAACTGTGGACTTTGGGGGGGCAAGTACACGTGGAAGTTGGGCCAGGTCTGAGTCTGAGCTGGCCCCACAGTGCCCACAGCAGGTCCAGAGACCTACCTAAAAGTATTGAAGGACTTACTGAGGAGGCAGGGATTGGCTGTGGCTCACTGTGGGAGCAAGGACACTGACAGCTGAGGCCCCAGGAAAATATTACTATTTTTTTGTTTCATTCTGTTTTGTTGTTGTTCTTTTTTATTATTCTTTTAATTTTTATTTTCTGTTCTTTTTTATGCTTTTATTTTTAATCCATTTTTTATTTTTTCTATTTTTACTTTACATTTTCATTATATTGTTTTTCTTTGTTTTTTCTCTGTTTTGCTTTGTTTTTATCATTTTTAACAATATTTTTCTATTTTTACTTTACTTTATTATTGTTTTCTGTTTTTCCCTTTCATTTTCTTCTTTGTTTTGTTTTTATCTTTTATTGTTTTTGTGTTTGTTATGCTTTCTTAGCCTTTTTTTAGTTTGCTTTCTGCTTTAGATTTGTTTTTTTGTTTTTGTTAGTTTAGTTTTTATTGTTAGCTTTCATTTTTGTGTTTGTTTGGTTGCTCTTTTCTTTTTTGTTTTATCATTTTTCCCCTCATTTTTTGTTTATGTGTTTCTGTGTTTTTGTCTGTTTGGTTTCACTGTTACCATTTGTCTTGGGGTTTTGTTTGTCTAGTCATTTTCTTCTTCTTCTTTTTTCTTTTTTGCTTCCACACCATGTGGCTTGCAGGGTCTTTGTCCTCCAACTAGGGGTCAGGCCTGAGCCTCTGAGGTGGGATAGTGGAGTCCAGGATGCTGGATTGCCAGAACTCCCAGCCCCAGGGAATATTAATTGGTGAGAGCTCTCCCAGAGGTCTCCATCTCAACACCAAGACCCAGTTCCACCAAATGGCCAGCAAGCTCAAGTGCTGGATGCATCACTCCAAACAACTACCAAGACAGGAACACAACTCCACCCACTAGCAGACAGGCTGCCTATAGTCACACTAAGCTCACAAACCCCTTAAAACACACCATTTGATGTGGGCCTGCCCATCAGAGGGAGAAGATCCAGATACACCCAACAGAACACAGGCACAAGTTCCCCCCTTCAACAAGGAAGCCTACACAAGCCACTGGACCAGCGACACCCACTGGGGGCAGACACCAGAAGCAAGAGGAACTACAACCCAGCAGCTGGCAGAAAGGAGATCCCAAACACAGTAAGTTAAACAAAATGAGAAAACAGAGAAACATGTTGTAGATGAAGTAGCAAGGTAAAACCCCACCAGACCAAATAAATGAAGAGGAAATAGGCAATCTACCTGAAAAAGAATTCAGAGTAATGATAGTAAAGGTGATCCAAAATCTCAAAATACAATATACAAAATATAAGAAACGTTTGGCAAGGACCTAGAAGAATGAAAGAACAAACAGTGATGAACAATAAAATAACTGAAATTAAAAATACTCTAGACTGAATCAATAGCAGAATAACTGAGGCAGAAGAACGGATAAGTGAGCTGAAAGATAGAATGCTGGAAATAGCTACCAGAGAGCAAGAAGAATGAGAAAAAAAATAAAAAGATTTGAGGACAGTCTCAGAGACCTCTGGGACAACATTAAATGCACCAATATTCGAGTTATAGGGGTCCCAGAAGAACAACAGAAAGAGAAAGGTCTGAGAAAATTTTTGAAGAGATTATAGTCGAAAACTTCCCAAACATGGGAAAGGAAACAGTCAATCAAGTCCAAGACTTGCAGAGAGTCCCATACAGGATAAACCAAAGGAGAAACATGCTAAGGCACATATTAATCACACTAACAAAAAATGAAATACAAAGAAAAATATTAAAAGCAGCAGGGAAAAGCAACAAATAACATACAAAGGGATCCCTATAAGGTTATCAGCTGATTGTTCAGCAGAAACTCTACAGGCAAGAAGGGAGTGGCAGGATATATTTAAAGTGATGAAAGGGAAAAGCCTACAACAAAAACTACTCTACCAGCAAGGATCTCATTCAGATTTAATGGAGAAATCAAAAGCTTTACAGACAAGCAAAAGCTGAGAGAATTCAGCACCACAAAACCAGCTTTACAACAAATGCTAAAGGAACTTCTCTAAACGGGAAACACAAGAGAAGAAAAAGACCTACAAAAACAAACCCAAAATAATTAAGAAAATGGTAATAGGAACATGCATATCGATAATTACCTTGAATGTAAGTGGATTAAATGCTCCAACAAAAAGACGCTGACTGGCTGAATGGATACAAAAACAAGACCCATATATATGCTGTCTACAAGAGACCCACTTCAGACCTAGGGACTACAGACTGCAAGTGAGTGGATGGAAAAGAGATATTCCATGCAAATGGAAATCAAAAGAAAGCTGGAGTAACAATACTTGTATCTGAAAATAGACTTTAAAATAAAGGCTGTTATAAAAAGAAATGAAATTGAGTTATTTGTAGTGAGGTGGAAGGACCTACAGTCTGTCATACAGAGTGAAGTAAGTCAGAACGAGAAAAACAAATACCATATGCTAACACATATATATGGAATCTAAAAATCTAAAAAATGGTTCTGATGAACCTAGGGGCAGGACAGGAATAAAGATGCAGATGTAGAGAATGGACGTGAGGGCAGGGGGAGGGTGAAGGATAAGCTGGGAAGAAGTGAGAGAGTGGCATTGACATATATACACTACCAAATGTAAAATAGATAGCTAGTGGAAAGCAGCCATGTAGCACAGGGAGACCAGCTCAGTGCTTTGTGACCACCTAGAGGGGTGGGATAGGGAGGGTGGGAGGGAGATGCAAGAGGGAAGAGATTTGGGGATATATGTATACGTATAGCTGATTCATTTTGTTATACAGCAGAAACTAACACAAAAATGTAAAGCAATTATACCCAACAAGGATGTTAAAAAAAAAAAAAGGCTGTTACAACAGTCAAGGAAGGACACTACATAATGATCAAGGGATCAATCCAAGGAGAAGATATAACAATTATAAATATATATGCACCCAACATAAGAGCACCTCAATACATAAGGCAAATGCTAATAGCCATAAATGGGGAAATGGACAGTGACACAATAGTGGGGGACTTTAACACCCCACTAACACCAATGGACAGATCACCCGGACAGAAAATTAATAAGGAAACACAAGCCTTAAATGACACATTAGACCAAATAGACTAAATTGATATTTATAGGGCATTCCATGCAAAAGCAGCAGAATACAAGGTCTTCTCAAGTACACATGGAACATTCTCCAGGATAGATCACATGTTGGACCAGAAATCAATACTTGGTAAATTTAAGAAATTTGAAGTTGTATCAGACATCTTTTCTGACCAAAACACTATGAGATTAGAAATCATTTACAGGGAAAAAAAACTGTAAAAGTACGAACACATGGAGACTAAACAATGCACTACTAAGTAACCAAGAGATCACTGAAGAAATCAAAGAGGAAATCAAAAAATACCTAGAAACAAATGACAATGAAAACACGAGGACCCCAAACCTATGGGATGCAGCAAAAGCAATTCTAAGAGGGAAATTTATAGCAATGCAATTCTACCTCAAGGAACAAGAAAAATCTCAAATAAATAATCTAACATTACACCTAAAGAAACTAGAGAAAGAAGAACAAACAAAAACAATAATAAACTAGCTATCTATTTTACATTTGGTTGTATATATGTCAGTGCAACTCTCACACCTCGTCTACCAAATGTAAAATAGATAACTAGAGGGAAGCAGCTGCATAGCACAGGGATGTCAGATCACCTAGAGGGATGGGATAGTGAGGGTGGGAGGGAGGCTTAAGAGGGAGGGAATATATGTACACATATAGCTGATTCACTTTTTTATACAGCAGAAACTAACACAAGATTGTAAAGCAATTATACTCCAATAAAGAAGTAAAAAATTAAAAAAAAAACACCCCCCCCCAAATTTGGTAGAAGGAAGGAAACCATAAATATCAGAGCAGAAATAAATGAAATAGAAATGAAGAAAACAGTAGCAAAGATCAATACAACTAAAAGCTGGTTCTTTGAGAAGATAGACAAAATTGATAAATCTTTAACCAGACTCATCAAGAGAGGGATAGAACTCAAATCAATAAAATTAGAAATGAAAAAGAAGTTACAACAGACACTGAAGAAATACGAAGTATCATAAGAGATTACTACAAGTAACTATATGCCTCTAAAATGAAAAACTTGGAAGAAGTGGACAAATTCGTAGAAATGTATAATCTTCCAAGACTGAACCAGGAAGAAATAGAAAATATAAACAGACCAATCATATGTAACAAGTTAAAACTGTGATTTTAAAACTTCCTAAAAACAAAACTCTAGGACAAGATGGCTCCACGGGCAAATTCTATCAAACTTCTAGAGAAGAATTAACACCTATCCTTCTCAAACTCTTCCAGAAAACTGCAGAGGAAGGAACACTCCCAGGCTAATTCTATGAGACCACCATCACCCTGACACCAAAACTAGACAAAATAGCACAAAAAAAGAAAATTACAGACCAATATCACTGATGAATATAGATGCAAAAATCCTCAGCAATACTAGCAAAATATTAGTAAACAGAATCCATAAACACATTAAAAGGATCATATACCATGATCAAGAGATTTCTCCCAGGGATGCAAGGATTCTTCAATATACACAACTCAATCAATGTGATACACCCTATTAACAAATTGAAGAATCAAAACCATATGATCATCTCAATAGATGCAGAAAAAGCTTTTGACAAAATTCAACACCAATTTATGATAAAAACTCTCCAGAAAGTGGGCATAGAGGGAAAATACCCCAACATAATAAAGGCTATATACAACAAACCCACAGCAAATATCATTCTTAATGGTGAAAAACTGAAAGCATTTCCTCTAAGATCAGGATCAAGACAAGGATGTCCACTCTCACAATTAGTATTCAACATAGTTTTGGAAGTCCTAGCCACAGCAATCAGAGAAGAAAAAGAAATAAAAGGAATACAAATTGGAAATCACTGTTTGCAGATGACATGACACTATACATTGAAAATCTTAAAGATGCCACAAGAAAACTACTAGAGCTAATCAGTGCATTTGGTAAAGTTTTGAAATCTCCTGCATTCCTCTACACTAACAACAAAAGATCAGAAAGGGAAATTAGGGAAGCAATCCCATTCACCAATGCAACAAAAAAAAATAAAATACTCAGGAATAAACCTACCTAAGGAGATAAAAGGCCTGTACTCACAAAAGTATAAGACACTGATGAAAGAAATCAAAGATGACACAAACAGATGGAGAGATATACCATGTTCTTGGATTGGAAGAATCAGTATAGTCAAAATGACTATATTACTTAAAGCAATCTACAGATTCAATGCAATCCCTATAAAATTACCACTGGCATCTTCACAGAACTAGAACAAAAATTTTACAATTTGTATGGAAACACAAAAGACCCCAAATAGCCAAAGCAATCTTGAGAAAAAAAAGATGGAGCTGGAGGAATCAGCCTCCCTGACTTCAGACTATACTACAAAGTTACAGTGATCAAGATAGTATGGTACTGGCACAAAAACAAAAATATGGATCAATGGAACAGGATAGAAAGCCTGGAGATAAACCCACGCACATATAGTCACCTTATTTTGACAAAGGATGTAAGAATATGCAATGGAGAAAAAGCAACCTCTTCAATAAGTAGTGCTTGGGAAACTTGACAGCTACATGTAAAAGAATGAAATTAGAACACTTCCTAACACCATACACAAAAATAAACTCAAAATTGGTTAAAGACCTAAATGTAAGACTGGACACTATAAAACACTTAGAGGAAAGCAGTGGCAGAACATTCTATGACATAAATCACAGCAAGATCCTTCTTGACCCACCTCCTAGAGAGATGGCAATGAAAAGGAAAATAAACAAATGGGACCTAATGAAACTTAAAACCTTTTGCACAGCAAAGGAAACCATAGAGAAGAAGAAAAGACAGCCCTTAGAATGGGAGAAAATACTTGCAAACAAAGCAACTGACAAAGGACTAATCTCCAAAATATACAAGCAGCTCATGCAGCTCAATATCAAAAAACCAAACAACCCAATCCAAAAATGGGCAGAAGACCTAAACAGACATTTCTCCAAAGAAGACACAGATTCCAAACAAACACACACAGATTCCCAACAAATATGAAAGGATGCTCAATATCACTTATCATTAGAGAAATGCAAGTCAAAACCACAATGAGGTATCACCTCACACCGGTCAGAATGGCCATCATCAAATATCTAGAAACAATAAACCCTGGAGAGGGTGTGGAGAAAAGGGAACCCTCTTGCACTGTTGGTGGGAATGTAAATTGATACAGCTACTATGGAGAACAGTATGGAGGTTCCTTAAAAAATGAAAAATAGAACTACCATATGACCCAGCAATCCCACTACTGGGCATATACCCTGAGAAAACCATAATCAAAAAGACACACTCACCCCAATATTCATTGCAGCACTATTTACAATAGCCAGGTTATGGAAGCAACCTAAGTGTCCATCAACAGATGAATGGATAAAGAAGATGTGGTACATATATAAAATGGAATATTACTCAGCCATAAAAAGGAATGAAATGGTCATTTGTTGAAATGTGGGTGGATCTAGAGACTGTCATACAGAGTGATGTAATTCAAAAGAGAAAAACAAATATCATATGTAAGGCATATATGTGGAATCTAGAACAATGGTACAAATGAACTTGTTTGCAAGGCAGAAATAGACATAGAGAGATAGAGAACAAATGTATGGACACCAAGGGTATAAAGGGGGGTTGGATGAACTGGGAGATTGAGATTTACATATATACACTAATATGTATAAAATAGATAACTAGATAACTGTATAGCACAGGGAACTCTACTCGGTGCTCTGTGGTGACCTAAATGGGAAGGAAATCCAAAAAAGAGGGGATATATGTATACATATAGCTGATTCACTTTGCTGTACAACAGAAACTAACACAACATTGTAAAGCAACTATACCCCAATTAAAAAAAAAAAGAATGGAGCTGTAATCCTATAGTGCTGCTGTCCTTATAAGAAGAGGAAGAAACACTAGAAGTGTGCATACATTGAGAACAGGCCATGTAAGGATTCAGTGAATAGGCAACCATCTGCAAGTCAGGAAGAAAAAGTCCTCACAACAAACCAATCCTGCTGGCAGCTTGATCTTGGAATTCCCGCCTCCAGAGCTGTGAGAAAATAAATTTCTGTTGTTTAAGCAGCCCACTTTGTGGTATTCTATTATGGCAGCCTGAGAAGACTAATACACGGCATCAGTCATGATGATCATGTGGCTTTGTTCCTTTATTCTATTTATATAGTAGATTATATTGATTGATTTTTATATTTTGAACTTCCCTTGCGCTCCTGGGATAAATATCACTTGGTCATTGTGTATAATCTTTTAATATTCTGCTGGATTTGGTTTGCTAATACTTTAAGAGAAGTTCTGCATCTGTATTCATAAGGGATATTTGTCTATAGTTTTCTTGTGATGTCTTTGTCTGACTTAGGTTTTACTGTCTTCATAGAATGAGCTGAGAGGTATTACCCCATCTTTTGTTTTGGGGAGGGTTTATGAAGAATTTGTATTAATATTTCTTTAAATGTTTGGTACAATTCAGCGGTGAAGCCATCTGGTACAAGACTTCGTGGTAAGGTTTTTTGATTACTGATATAATCTTTTTACTTTTTATAGGTATATTCATATTTTACATTTCTATTTTAGTTCATTTTGATAGTTTGTATATTTCTAGAAGTTTGCCCATTTTTTCCATTGCATAGAATTGTTCATTGTATTCTATTATAATCCTTTTTATTCAGTAAAGTCAATAGTAATATTTCTATTTTCATTCCTGATTTTAATAATTTGCATTTTTCTCTTTTGTTCTTTGTCAGTCTAGCTAAAGGTATATTAATTTTATTGATCATTTTGAAGAATCAGCTTTTGGTTTCATTGACTTTATTGGTTTTCTATTCTCTATTTTATTTATCTCCATTATAATATGTATTATTTCCTTTTTCTGCTTGCTTTGGGTTTAGTTTTATATTCTTTTCATAGTTCCTTATGGTAGAATTTGGCTATTGATTTGAGATATTTTTTTAAATGTAGGGCTTTGTAGATATAAATGTTCCTCTGAACACCACTTTTGCTGCATCCCTTAAATTTTGATATATTGTAATTTCATTTTTAATTTGTCTGAAATCATTTTCCAATTTCCCTTGTGATTTTTATTTGACACATTTGTTGTTTGAGACAGTGTTGTTTAATTTCTGCATATTTTTCAATTTTCCAGACAATTTTCTAACTTCATTCCATTGTGTTTAGAGAAGATACTTTGTTTGATTTCAGTCTTTTTAAAGTTATTGAGACTTTAAGCCTAACATATGTTCCATTCTGGAGAATATTCCATGCAGACTTGAGAAAAATATGTATTGTTCTGTTTTGGGGTGGAGGGATCTATATATGTCTGTTGGGTCTAGTTAGCTTTGTATGTTGTTCAAGTTCTCTATATACTTTTTGCTCTTCTGTCTACTAGTTCTGTCAGTTATTGAAAGAGTGAGTATTGATATCTATAATTATTATTGTTGAACTGTTTTCCCTTTCAACTCCATCAATATTTGCTTCATGTATATGGGTCTCTGTTAGGTGCATATGTATTTATAATTGTTTATTCCTGATGGCCAACTTTTTCATCAATATATAATGTCTTTTTTTGTCTCCTGTAACAATTTTTGTCTTAAATTTTGTCTGATATTAATATATCCACTCTAGCTTTCTATTGCTTACTGTTTTCATGGAATATATTTTCCACCCTTTCACTTTTAACTTACTTGTGTCTTTGGATCTAAAGTGAGTCTTTTGTAGACAACATATAATTGGAACTTTTTTTAACGTCTTTATTGAATTTGTTACAGTATTGCTTCTGTTTTATGTTTTGTTTTTTTGAGGCATGTGGGATCTTAGCTCCCTGACCAGGATCAAACCTGCACTAATTGGAACATTTTTGTTGCCAATTTTTGCCTATTAACTGGAGAGTTTAATATATTTACATTTAATGTAATTATGTATAAGAAAAACTTACTTTTTCCATTTTGCTATTTGTTTTCTATATGTCTTATATCTTTTCTTCTGTTCCTCATATCCTCCCTTACTGCTTCCTCTTCTGTTAGATATTTTTTAGTGTACCATTTTGACTCCCTTCTCATTTCTTTTACTATACTAAAGTACAATTTAATTTAAGGTTATTTTCTTAGGTATTAACCTAGAGATTACAATTAACGTCTTAATTTAAAACACTCTAGTTCTAGTTAATACCAACTTAGTTTCAATAATATATAAAATTTTGCTTCTATATAATTCATTCTCCTCTTTATTTTGTTACACATTACATCTTTATACATTCTGTGACTATCTACATAGATTTATAATTATTGTTTTATGTAATTTTTAATTGAATTACAGTTGATTTACAATATTGTGTTAGTTTCTGGTGTACAGCAAAGTGATTCTGATATATATATATATATATATATATATATATATATATATATATATATATATATATATATATATACACACACACACACACATGTATTCTTTTCCATTATGGTTTATTACAGGATTTTGAATATTGTTCCCTGTGCTATCTAATACTATACAATAGGACTTTATTGTTTATCCATTCCATATATTGTAGTTTGCATCTGCTCATTCCAAATTCCCAATTCAACCCTCCCCCACCCCCTCTCCCTTGGCAACCACAAGTCTGTTCTCTATGTCTGGTTTTTTTTCTTAGATAAGTTCATTTGTGTCATATTTTAGATTCCACATGTAAATAATATCATATGGTATTTGTCTTTCTCTTTCTGACTTACTTCACTTAGTATGCTAAACTCTAGGTCCATCCATGTTGCTGCAAATGGCATTACTTCATTCTTTTTTATGGCTGAGTAATATTCCATTGTGTGTGTGTGTATACACATACCACATCTTCTTTATCCATTCATTTGTCAATGGACATTTATGGATCAATGGAACAGAATAGAGAGCCAGACAAAACTATAATTCATAAAGATACATACACCCTTATGTTCATAGTTTTGTCTGGATATATGCCCAGGAGTAGGGTTGCTGGATCATATGGTAACTCTATTTTTAGTTTTTTGAGGAACCTCCATACTGTTCCATAGTGGCTGCACCAATTTACATTTCCGCCAACAGTGTAGGAAGGTTCACTTTTCTCCACACTCTCTCCAGCATTTGTTATTTGTAGAGTTTTTATTTATTTTTTGGGGGGGGGAGGGATACCCAGGCCTCTCACCATTGTGGCCTCTCCCGCCTCGGAGCACAGGCTCCAGATGCACAGGCCCAGTGGCCATGGCTCACTGGCCCAGCCGCTCCGTGGCATGTGGGATCCTCCCAGACGGGGGCACAAACCCGCGTCCCCTGCATCGGCAGGCAGACTCCCAACCACTGCACCACCAGGGAAGCCCTGTAGAGTTTTTAATGATGGCCATTTTGACTGGTGTGAGGTGGTAACTCATTGTAATTTTGATTTGCATGTCTCTAATAATTAGTGATGTTGAGCATCTTTTCTTGTGTCTACTGGCCATCTGTATGTCTTCTTTGGAGATATGTCTGTTTAGGTTTCCTGCCCATTTCTTGATTGTGTTGTTTGTTTTTTTGTCATTGAGTTGTATATGCTGTTTGTGTATTTTGTAAATTAAGCCCTTGTCAGCCACATCATTTGGAAATATTTTCTTCAAGTCTGTAGGTTGTCTTTTCCTTATGTTATGGTTTCCTTGCTCTACAAAAGCTTATAAGTTTGATTAGGTCCCATTTGTCTATTTCTGCTTTTATTTCTATTGCCTTGATTGACTGACCTAAGAAAACATTGGTATGATTTATGTCAGAGAATGTTTTGCCTATGTTCTCTTCTAGGAGTTTTATGGTGTAATGTCTTATTTAAGTCTTTAAGCCATTTTAAGTTTATTATTGTGTTTGGTTTGAGGGAGTGTTCTAACTGCATTGAATTACATGTGGCTGTCCAGCTTTCCCAGAACCACTTGCTGAAGAAACTGTCTTTTCCCCATGGTATATTTTTGCTTCCTTTGCTGAAGATGAATTGACATATGGATTTATCCATAGGAGTATGGATTTATTTCTGGGCTCCCTATTCCTTTCCATTGATCCATATGTCTGTTTCTGTGCCAGCCAATACCACAGTTTTCATTACTGAAACTTTGTAGTATTGTGTGAAGTCTGGGAGGGTAATGCTTCCTGCTTTGTTCTTTTTCCTCAAGGTTGTTTTGGCAATTATGTGCCTTTTAGGCTTCCATATAAATTTCAGGATTATTCGTTCTAGTTCTGTGAAAAATATCAGTGGTCATTTGATGGGGATCACATTAAATTTGTAGACTGCTTTGGGTAATATGTCCATTTAAACAATATTAATTCTTTCAATCCAAGAACGTTGGATATAGTTCCACTTCTTTGAATCACCTTTTTTGAAGGCTTTATCAGTGTTTTATAGTTTTCAGCATATAAGTCTTTCACCTTCTTGATCAGGTTTATTTTTAGTATTATATTATTTTTTGGATGTGATTTTAAAAGGGATTGTTTTTACTTTTCCTTTCTGATATTTCATTGTTAGTGTAAAGAAATGCAACAGATTTCTATATGTTAACCTTGTATCCTGCTACCTTCTTGAATTCATTTATTAGTTCTAATAGGTTTTATGTGGAGTCATTAGGATTTTCTTTCCTTTTTTTAACGTCTTTATTGGAGTATAATTGTTTTACAACGATGTGTTTGTTTCTGCTCTATAACAAAGTGAATCAGGTATACATAAACATATATCCCCGTATCTCCTCCCACTTGTGTCTTCCTCCCACCCTCCCTATCCCACCCCTCTAGGTGGTCACAAAGCACCAAGCTGATCTCCCTGTGCTATGTGGCTGCTTCCCACTAGCTATCTATTTTACATTTGGTAGTGTATATATGTCATACCACTCTCACTTCATCCCAGCTTACCCTTCCCGCTCCCTGTGTCCTCAAGTCCATTCTCTACATCTGCATCTTTATTCCTGTCCTGCCCCTAGGTTCATCAGAACCTTTTTTTTTAAATTCCAAATATATGTGTTAGCATACGGTATTTGTTTTTCTCTCCCTGACTTACTTCACTCTGTATGGCAGTCTCGAAGTCCATCCACCTCACTACAAATAACTCAATTTCATTTCTTTTTATGGCTGAGTAATATTCCATTGTATATATGCGTCACATCTTCTTTATCCGTTCATCAGTTGATAGATACTTAAGTTGCTTCCATGTCCTGGCTATTGTAAATAGAGCTGCAATGAACATTGTGGTACATGACTCTTATTGAGTTATGGTTTTCTCAGGGTATATGCCCAGTAGTGGGATTGCTGGGTCATATGGTAGTTCTATTTTTAGTTTTTAAGGAACCTCCATACTGTTATCCATAGTGTCTGTATCAATTTACATTCCCACCAACACTGCAAGAGGGTTCCCTTTTCTCCAAACCCTCTCCAGCATTTATTGTTTGTAGATGTTTTGATGATGGTCATTCTGACTGGTGAGAGGTGATACCTCATTGAGGTTTTGATTTGCATTTCTCTAATGATTAGTGATGTTGAGCAACATTTCGTGTGTTTGGTGACAATCTGTATATCTTCTTTGGAGAAATGTCTATTTAGATCTTCTGCCCATTTTTGGATTTGTCTGTTTGTTTTTTTGATACTGAGCTGCATGAGCTTCCCGTATATTTTGGAGCTTATTCCTTTCTCAATTGCTTCATTTGCAAATATTTTCTCCCATTCTGATAGTTGTCTTTTCATCTTGTTTACGGTTTCCTTTGCTATGCAAAATGTTTTAAGTTTCATTAGGTCCCATTTGTTTATTTTTGTTTTGATTTCCATTTCTCTAGGAGGTGTATCTAAAAGGGGCTTGCTATGATGTATGTCATAGAATGTTCTGCCTATGTTTTCCTCTAAGAGTTTTAAAGTGTCTGGCCTTACATTTAGGACTTTAATGCATTTTGAGTTTCTTTTTGTGTATGGTGTTAGGCAGTGTTCTAATTTCATTATTTTACATGTAGCTGTCCAGTTTTCCCAGCACCAGTTATTGAAGAGACTGTCTTTTATCCATTGTATATTCTTGCCTCCTTTATCAAAGGTAAGGTGACCATATGTGTGTGGATTTATCTCTGGGCTATCTATCCTGTTCCATTGATCTGTATTTCTGTTATTGTGCCAGTACCATACTGTCTTGATTACTGTAACTTGATTCCCTCAGCTCCGTTTTTCTTTCTCAAGATTGCTTTGGCTATTCAGAGTCTTTTGCATTTCCATACAAATTGTGAAATTGTTTGTTGTAGTTCTGCGAAAAAGGTTATTGGTAGTTTTAAACAGATTGCATTACATCTGTAGATTGCTTTGGGTAGTATAGTCATTTTCACAATGTTGATTCTTTCATTCCAAGAACATGGATCTCTTTGTATAATCCTTAATTTCTTGCATCAGTGTCTTATAGTTTACTGCCTACAGGTCTTTTTTCTCCTTAGGTAGGTTTATTTCTAGGTATTTTATTCTTTTTGTTGCAATGGTAAATGGGAGTGTTTCCTTAATTTCACTTTCAGATATTTCATCATTAGTGTATAGGAATGCAAGAGATTTCTCTGCCTTAGTTTTGTATCCTGCTACTTTACCAAGTTCATTTATTAACTCTAGTAGTTTTCTGGTAGCATCTTTGGGATTCTCTAGTTATAGTATCATGACATCTGCAAAGAGTAACAGTTTTACTTCTATTCTGGTTTGGATTCTTTTATTTCTTTTTCTTCTCTGATTGCTGTGGCTACAGTTTCCAAAACTATGTTGAATGAAAGTGGTGAGAATGAGCAAGCTTGTCTTGTTCCTGATCCTGAACAAGCTTGTCTTGTTCCTGATCATTTCAAATCATTGAAATGGTTTCAGTTTTTCATCATTGAGAATGACGTTGGCTGTGTGTTTGTCATATATGGCATTTATTATGTGGCGGTAAGTTCCCTCTATGCCTACCTTCTGGAGAGTTTTTATCATAAATGAGTGTTGAATTTTTTAGAAAGCTTTTTCTGCATCTATTGAGATGATTATTTGGTTTTTATCCTTCAATTTGTTAATATGATGTATCACAGTGATTGGGTATATTGAAGAATACTTGCATTCCTGTCATAAACCCCAGTTGATCATGTTATATGATCCTTTTAATGTTCTGTTGGATTCTGTTTGCTAGCATTTTGTTGAGGATTTTGCATCTATGTTCATCAGTGATATGGGTCTGTAGTTTTCTTTTTTGTGTGACATCTTTGTCTGGCTTTAGTATCAGGGTGATGGTGGCCTCATAGAATGAGTTTGGAAGTGTTCCTCTCTTTGCTATATTTTGGAAGATTTTGAGATGGATACGTGTTAGGTCTTCCATAAATGTTTGATAGAATTCACCTGTGAAGCCATCTGGTTCTGGGCTTTTGTTTGTTGGAAGATTTTAATCAGTTTCATTTTCAGTGCTTGTGATTGCTCTGTTTATATTTTCTATTTCCTCCTGGATCAGTCTTAGGAGGTTGTGCTTTTCTAAGAATTTGTCCATTTCTTCCTGGTTGTCCAATGTATTGGCATATAGTTGCTTGTAGTAATCTCTCATGATCCTTTGTATTTCTGCAGTGTCAGTTGTTACTTCTCCTTCATTTCTAATTCTAGTGATTTGAGTCTTCTCCCTTTTTTTATTGATGATTCTAGCTAATGCTTTATCAATTTTGTTTAACTTCTCAAAGAACCAGGTTTTAGTTTTATTGATCTTGGCTTTTGTTTCCTTCATTTCTTTTACATTTATTTTTGATCTGACCTTTATGGTTTCTTTCCTTCTTCTAACATTGGGGTTTTATTGTTCTTCTTTCTCTAATTGCTTTAGGTTTAAGGTTAGGTTGTTTAGTTGAGTTGTTTCTTGGTTCTTGAGGTAGAATCGTATTGTTATAAACCTCCCTCTTAGAACTGTTTTGCTGCATCCCATAGGTTTTGGGTTGTCGTGTTTTCATTGTCATTTGTTTCTAGGTATTTTTTGATTTCGTCTTTTATTCCTTCAGTGATCTCTTGGTTTTTTAGTAGTGTATTGTTTAGCCTACATGTGTTTGTGCTATTTTACAAATTTTTTCCTGTATTTGATATCTAGTCTCATAGTGTTGTGGTCGGAACAGATACTTGTAGTGATTTCAATTTTCTTAAATTTACCAAGGCTTGATTTGTGACCCAACATCTGATCTATCCTGGAGAATGTTCCATGAGCACTTGAGAAGAAAGAGTATTCTGTTGTTTTGGGATGGAAAGTCCTATAAATATCAATTAAGTCCGTCTTGTTTAATGTATCACTTAAAGCTTGTGTTTCCTTATTTATTTTCATTTTGGATGATCTGTCCATTGGTGAAAGTGGGATGTTAAAGTCTCCTACTATAATTGTGTTACTGTCAATTTCCCCTTTTATGGCTTTAGCATTTACCTTTTATATTGAGGTGCTCCTATGTTCAGTGCATAAATATTTACAATTTTTATATCTTCTTCTTGGATTGTTCCCTTGATCATTATGTAGTGTCTTTCTTTATCTCTTATACAGTCTTTATTTTAAAGTTTATTTTGTCTGATATGAGAATTGCTACTCCAGCTTTCTTTTGATTTCCGATTGCATGGAATATCTTTTTCCATTCCCTCATTTTCAGTCTGTATGTGTCCCTAGGTCTGAAGTGGGTCTCTTGTAGACAGCATATATATGGGTCTTTCTTTTTCTATCCATTCAGCCAGTCTATGTCTTTTGGTGGGAGCAACTAATCCTTTTACCTTTTAGGGTGTTATCAGTATGTGTGTTCCTATTACCATTTTCTTAATTGTTTTGGGTTTTTTATTGTAGGTCTTTTCCTTCTCTTGTGTTTCCTGCCTAGAGAAGTTCCTTTAGCATTTGTTGTAAAGGTGGTTTGGTGGTGCTGAATTCTCTTAGCTTTTGCTTGTCTGTAAAGATTTTAATTTCTCCATCGAATCTGAATGAGATCCTTTCTGGGTAGTGTAGTCTTGGTTGTAGGTTTTTCCCTTTCATCACTTTAAATATGTCCTGCCACTTCCTTCTTGCTTGCAGAGTTAGCTGATAGTTCAGTTGTTAACGTTATGGGGATTCCCTTATGTTATTTCTTGCTTTTCCCTTGCTGCCTTTAATATTTTTTCTTTGTGTTTAATTTTTGATAGTTTTGATGTGTCTTTTTGTGTTTCTCCTTGGATTTATCCTGTATGGGACTCTGTTCTTCCTGGACTTGGTTGACTGTTTCCTTTGCCATATTAGGGAAGTTTCAACTATAATCTCTTCAAATATTTTCTCAGTCCCTTTCTTTTTCTCTTCCTCTTCTGCAACCCCAATAATTCAAATGTTGGTGTGTTTAACATTGTACCAGAGGCCTCTGAGACTGTCCTCAATTCTTTTCATTCTTTTTCTTTATTCTGCTCTGAAATAGTTATTTCCACTACTTTATCCTCAAGGTCACTTACCTGTTCTTCTGCCTAAGTTATTCTGATTCTTTCTAGAGAATTTTAAATTTCATTTATTTTGTTGTTCATCATTTTTTTTTTTTTTTTTTTTTGCTCTTTACTTCTTCTTTGTTAAACATTTCTTGTATTTTCTCCTTTCTATTTCCAAGATTTTGGATCATATTTACTATCATTATTGTGAAGGTAGACTGCCTATTTCCTCTTCATTTGTTTGGTCTGTTGGGCTTTTACCTTGCTCCTTCATCTGCTGTGTATTTCTCTGTCGTCTTATTTTGCTTAACTTACTGTTTTGGGGGTTTCCTTTCTGGAGGCTGCAGGTTTGTAGGTCCCATTGTTTTTGATGCCTGTCCCCGTTGGGTAAGGGTGATTCAGTGGGTTGTGTAGGCTTCCTGATGGAGGGGACTGGTGTCTGTGTTCTGGTTAATGAGGCTGAATCTTTTCTTTCTGGTGGTTAGGACCGTGTCCAGTGCTGCGTTTTGGGGTGTTTGTGAACTTATTATGATTTTAGGCAGCCTCTCTGCTAATGTGTTCCTGTCTTTCTAGTTGTTGGCATAGAGTGTCCAGCACTGTAGCTTGCTGGTCATTCAGTGGAGCTGGATCTTAGCATTGAGATGGAGATCTCTGAGAGACCTTTCACCATCTGATATTACATGGGTCCCGGAGGTCTCTGGTGTACCAATGTCCTGAACTCAGCTCTCCCACCTCAGAGGCTCAGGCATGACACCTGGCTGGAGCACCAAGACTCTGTCAACCACCCAGCTCAGAAGAAAGTTGAGGAAAAAAATAGAAAGAGAGAAAGAAAAATAAAAGTTATTAAAATAAAATATTAAAAAATTATTAAATGAAAAAATTAAAAAGTAATTTAAAAAAGAAAGAAAAAGAGAGCAACCAAACCAAAAAACAAATCCACCAATGATAACAAGCCTAAAAACTATAGTGAAAAAAATAAAACAAAACAAAACAAAAGCAGACAGACAGAACCCTAGGACAAATGGTAAAAATAAAGCTATACAGACAAAATCACACAAAGAAGCATACACATACACATTCACAAAAGGAGAAAAAGGAAAAAATATATATATTAAAAAATAAAAGGAAGAGAGCAACCAAATCAATAAGCAAATCTACCAATGATAATAAGCTCTAAATACTAAACTAAGATAAACATAAAACCAGAAACAATTTAGATGCAGAAAGTAAACCACAAGTCTACAGTTGATCCCAAAGTCCACAGCCTCAATTTTGGGATGATTCTTTGTCTATTCAGGTATTCCACAGATGCAGGGTACATCAATTTGATTGTGAAGATTTAATCCACTGCTCCTGAGGCTGCATGGAGAGATTACCCTTTCTTTTCTTTGTTCGCACAGCTCCTGGGGTTCAGCTTTGGATTTGTCCCCACCTCTGCTTTTAGGTCACCTGAGGCCGTCTGTTCCCTGCCTAGACAAGACAGGGTTTAAGTAGAAGCTGATTAGGGGGTTCTGGTTCACTCAGGCCAGGGTAGGTAAGGGGTATCGGATGCGGGGCAAGCCTGCAGTGGCAGAGGCTGGCATGACATTGCCACAGCCTGAGGCATGACATGTATTCTCCTGGGGAAGTTGTCCCTGGATCACGGGATCCTGGTAGTGGTAGGCTACACATATTCCTGGGAGGGGAGGTGTGGATAGTGACCTGTGCTTACACACAGGCTTCTTGGTGGCTGTTGCAGCAGCCTTAGTGTCTCGTGCCCATCTCTGGTGTCCACACTGATAGCCATGACTCGCGCCTATCTCTGGAGCTCATTTAGGAGGTGCTGTAAATCCCCTCTCCTCATGCACCCCTAAACAATGGTCTCTTGCCTCTTAGGCAGTTCCAGACATTTTACCAGATTCCCTCCCAGCTAGCTGTGGCACACTAGCCTCCTTCAGGCTATGTTCACACAGCCAACGCAGTCCTCCCGCTGTGATCTGACCTCGAAAGCCAGAGCTTCTGCTCCTAGCCCCCACCTGCCCCAGTGGATGAGCAGACAAGCCTCTCAGACTGGTGAGAGCTGGTCGACATTGATCCTCTGTGCAGGAATCTCTCCACTTTGCCCTCTGCACCTCTGTTGCTGTGCTCTCCTCCATGGCTCCTAAGCTTCCCCTCTACCCCGCCCACCCGCCGTCTATGCCAGCAAAGGGGCTTCCTAGTGTGTGGAAGTTTTCCTCCTTCACAGCTTCCTCCCACAGGTGCAAGTCCTTTCCCTATTCTTCTGTCTCTCTCTTTTCTTTTCCCCTACCCAGGTACATGGGGAGTTTCTTGCCTTTTGGGAAGTCTGAGGTCTTCTGCTAGCATTAAGTAGGTGTTCTGTAGGAATTGTTCCACATGTAGATGTATTTTTGATGTACTTGTGGGGAGCAATGTGATATCCACGTTTTACTCCTCTGCCATCTTGAAGCTATCCCCCAGGGTTTTCTATAAAAAGTATCATGTCATCTGCATATAATGACACTTTTGCAACTTCCCTTCCCATTTGGATACATTTTATTTCTTTTTCTTGTGTGATTGCTGTGGCTAGTATTTCCAATACTATGCTGAATAGAAGTGGTGATAGTGGACATCCTTGTCTTGTTCTAGATATTAGTGGGAAGGCATCCAGCTTTTCACCATTGAGTATTATGTTGGCTGTGGGTTTGTCATAATTAGCTTTTATTATGTTGAGATATGTTCCCTCTAGTCCCACCTTGGTAAGAGTTTATCATGAATGGATGTTGAATTTTATCAAAAGCTTTTTCTGTATCTACTGAAATGATAATGTGATTTTTGTCTTTTCTTTTTTTGGTGTGGTGTATCACACTGATGTGCACATGTTGAACCATCCTTGTAAGCCTCGGATGAATCTAACTTTGTTGTGGTATATGATCTTTTTAATGTGTTATTGGATTAAGTTTGCTAATACATTGAGACTTTTTTATCAATATTCATCAAAGATATTGACCTGTAATTTTCTGTTTTTGTAGTGAGGGTGATGGTGTCCCCATAGAATAACTTTGGGAGTGTTTCCTCCCCTTCAATCTTTTGGAAGAGTTTGAGAAGGATTGGTAAAATTCTTCTTTGTGTGTTTGGTAGAATTCCCTACAAGCCATCTGGTCCTGTACTTTTGTTTGCAGGGAGTTTTTTCTATATTACAGATTCTCTTTCACTTCAAGTGATAAGTCTGTTCAAGTTGACTGCTTCTTCTTAATTCAGCTTTTCTGGGCTGTATATTTCTAGAAACGTTTCCATTTTTCTTGGTTGTCCAATTTGTTGACATATTATTGTTCACAGTATTCTCATGTGTTTTTTTTGTATTTCTTTGGCATTGTTTGTAATTTCTTCTGTTTCATGTCATATTTTGCTTATTTGGGTTCTCTCTCTTTTCTTCTTGGTGAGCCTGGCCAGAGGTTTGTCAATTTTATTTACCCTTTAAAAAAACAGCTCTTGTTTTTATTGATTTTTTCTATTGTTTAAAAAATCTCTATTTTATTTATTTCTTCTCTGATCTTACTTCCTTCCTTCTGCTGGCTTTAGGTTTTGTTTGTTCTTCTTTTTCTAATTCTTTTTTTTTTAACATCTTTATTGGGGAATAATTGCTTTACAATGGTGTGTTAGTTTCTGCTTTATAACAAAGTGATCTAATTCTTTTAGTGGTAGATTAGGTTGTTTATTTCAGATTTTTCTTGTTTCTTGAGGAAGACCTGTATTACTATGAACTTTCATCCCTGAACTGCTTTTGCTGTATCTCATAGATTTTTGTATGGTTGTGCTTTCATTGTCATTTGTCTCAAGGTATTTTAAAATTTCTTCTTTGATTTCATTTTTGACCCACTGGTGTTTTAGCAGCATGTTGTTTAGGCTCAAACACATTCTAAAAAAATCTACATTTTCTTAATCCCCACACCTCCCCCGCACCATAGTATGATTTTGATGTCTTCTTTTACATCTTCATGTTTATCCCTATGGTGTTCATTGTGGTTATCATCACTTTCACAAAAATGTATTAATTTATTATTTTTAATCAATGTGCTTGTTTATTTAAGTGATTTAGTTACCAATTGTACTTTTCTCTTTCCTATAGATTCTTGATTCTTTTCTATTTGGAGAAGATCTTTTAATATTTCTTTTAGGATAGGTTTAGTAGAGCTGTATTCTTTCAGTTTTTGTTTGTCAGAGAAACTCTTTATCTCTATATTCTTTTAGTTTTTATTTGTCAGAGAAACTCTTTACCTATCCTTCTATTCTAAATGGTAATCTTGCTGGGTGGAGTATCCTAGGTTGCATATTTTTCCCTTTCAGGACTTTGAATATATCTTGCCACTCCCTTCTGGCCTGCAACATTTCTGTAGAGAAATCAGCTGATAGGCTTATGGGGGGTCATTTGTAATTAACTCTTTGTTTTCTTCTTGTTGCCTTTAGAATCCTCCTTTATTTTTTAAGTTTTGCCATTTTAATTATAATATGTCTTAGTGTGGGTCTGTTTGCATTCATCTTGTTTGAGACTCTCTGTGCTTCCTGTACCTGGATATCTGTTTCCTTCTTTAGGTTTGGGGAGTTTTCAGCCATAATTTCTTCAAATACATTTTTGATCCCTTTTTCTCTTTCTTCACCTTCTGGATCCCTATTATGCATAGATTGGCATGCTTTATATTATCCTATAGTTCTCTTACATTGATTTCATTTTTTTCCTCATTTGTCTTTCTTTCTGCTGTTCTCATTGGTCGATTTCCATTATTCTGTCTTCCGGATCACTTATTCATTCTTCTGCATTATTCAGTATGCCATTCATTGCCTTTCATCTCAGCAAATGAATTTTCTAATTTTTCTTGGTTCCTCTTTAGAGCTTATAGTTCTTTTTACAGTAATCTGCATTTCTATAAATAGCCTTTCTTAATTCCTTCAGTATTTTCATTATCTCCTTTTTGAACTTGGCATCTGTTGGACTGAAGAGGTCTGTTTCACTGTTCTTTCAGGGAGATTCTTTGATCTTTTAATTAGGAGTGGTTCCTCTGCTTCTTCATTTTACTTATATTTCTCTGACTCTATGAGTTTAGGAGAAACTGTTATCTACTGTGGTCTTGAAAGGCTGTTTTTATGTGGGAGTGTCCCTGTGTAGCCTGCGTGGGTTTAATATTTTTGGTATGAAGGCTGTTTTTAGTATGGATGACTACTGCATCTTTTCTCAGTGTATGCTGGCCATTATCCCCTTGATAGGAGGTGTGACTGCTGTTGTGATGACCAGAGCCTGCACTGGCTATTGAGTGGGGTCTCCTCTTTGCTCTGTGGTTATCACTGCCCTGTTGGTGGGGGGGAGGGTGTGCTCCCTAGTTCTGGGACTAGATGCCCCTATATCCATTTCTGAGCTGTGGTGTGAGGTAGGTGGGATTGAGGGATCCTGCTGGGAGAGGAGCCACTGAGTTTCTTCTGTTGGAGCTTTCCACCTGGGAGTGCACTCTGTGGTGTCACCTGTTGTGTGGGCTTACACAGTACACTGTTGTTAACACTAACCTTGGCCCCACCTCAACCATGGGAATACAGGTAATTGGCCCTGGTGTCCCCCAGGTACTGTGATCACAAAGCCACCAGCAGAGATCCATAGGCATAGATCCACTGAAGTCAGGTACCAGGGCCACAGAAGTCGTGGACCTGGACCAGCTGTGGGAGCTATGAAAACAGCACAGACCCTGGCCCTGCCTCCACATGCATGTGCCCTCTAAGCCCACAAATGTTAAGGTTGGAACTGTCCCAGTCACAGGAGCACCCTTTGTCCCCTCTGATGTCCCAGAGGTGCTGAATTTACAAAGCTGGTGGTGGTGGCATAAATCCACAGATTGCACTGTTGTGGGAAGAGGGCTCAGATTTCAGCCCTTTTTCCTATATCACATGGACCCTGGGATCAGCTCTGATTTCGGCACTGCCTACATGTGTGGGCAACATGCTGACATTTGTGCACTCCCAGAGCTTGTAGAGACAGCACTGTGCCAGCTGAGAAAGCATTGAGAAAGAGGCCACTATGGCAGGTCCCGCCCTTCCCTTCATGCACAATGGTGCTTCACTTCTATGGCGGGCCCAAGTTTCTTCCAGTACACCCCAAGCTGTGGCCCGTACCATGCTCCAGCCACTTCAGGTTGCCTCTGCACAGCCAACCCCAGTCCTCTCCCTGGGTCTGTCCTCTGAAGCCTGAGTTTCAGCACCCATTCTCTGCTTGCACCAGTGGGCATGTGTCTCAGGCTGGGGAGCACAAGTCAGTGATACTGACCATCTGTAGTTCTCTCTCTGTTCTGCCTGCTACAAACCAGCTGCTGCACTCTCCTCCAAGCCTCTGACGCTCCCTTTCTGTCCCAGCTGATCTCCCCATAGGTGAAGGGGTTTCCCAGGGTTAGGGAACATTTCCTCTTGCACAGTTCCTTTTCAGGGGTGCAGGTCCCATCCTGATTCTTTTTCTTTTTTCTCTCTCTCTCTTTCAATCTACCCAGTTATGTGAAGATCTTTTTTGAGATTTTGGGTGTTTGAGATATTCTGCCAGCATTCAGTAGGTATTCTGTGAGAATTGTTCTACCTGTAGATGTATTTTTGATGTATTTGTGTGAGGAGGTGAACTCCATGTTCTTCTATTCTGCCATCTTGATTCCTCCAGCTGCAATTGTCTTTTAAATCATATAGAAAAGAAGTTGTTATAAATATTAAAATGACTTTTTTTTGGTGGTATGCGGGCCTCGCACTGTTGTGGCCTCTCCCGTTGTGGAGCACAGGCTCTGGACACGCAGGCTCAGTGGCCATGGCTCATGGGTCCAGCTGCTCCACGCCATGTGGGATCTTCCCAGACTGGGGCACGAAACTGTGTCCCCTGCATCGGCAGACAGACTTTCAACCACTGTGCCACCAGGGAAGTCCAAAATGACTTTTTAAAAAATATTTATTGATTTCTTTTTTCCCTCCCCAACCCCCTTTCCCCTTGGCAACCACAAGTCTGTTCTCTATGTCTGTAAGTTTGTGGGGGTTTTTGTAAATATATTTATTTGTGTTGTATTTTAGATTCTACATATAAGTGATATCATATGGTATTTGTCTTTCTCTTTCTGACTTATGCCACAGTATGATAATCTCTGTGTCCATCCATGTTACTGCAAATGGTATTATTTCATTCTTTTTAATGGCTGAATAATATTCCATTGTATATATATATATACCACATCTTCTTTATTCATTCATCTGTTGATGGACATTTATGTTGTTTCCATAAAACATATATTTACCTATATAGTTACCTTTACTGATTTTCTTCATGTGTACTTAGGTTACTGTCTAGTGTCTGTCTATTTCAGCTCGAGGGACTCTCTTTAGCATTTCTTGTAGGCAGATCTACTAGAACAAATTATTTTTCTGTTCACTTGGAAAGTCTTTATTTATTTATTTTTGTTGTTTTCTATTTTTTGGCCACACCACATGGCATGCGGGATCTTAGTTCCCCAACCAGGGATCGAACCCTCTGCCCCCTGAAGTGGAAGTGCAGAGTCTTAACCACTGGACCACCAGGGAAGTCTCCTACTTGGAAAATCTTAATTTCCTCTTTGTTTTTGAATGATAGTTATATCAGATATAGAACTCTTCTTGTTTGATAGCTTTTTCTTTCAGCACTTTGAGCATGTCATCCTACTGTCTTTTGGCCTCTATGGTTTCTGATGAGAAAGCAACTGTTAATCTTATTGAAGATCACTTGTATGTGACAAATCACCTCTCTTCTGCTGCCTTCAATATTCTCCTTTTGTCTTTAGCTTTTTACATTTTGATTATAAAGTTTCTTGCTGTGGATCTCTTTTAGTTTATCTTACTTGGAGTTTATTGTGTTTCTTGGAAATGTAGGTCCATACTTTTCATTAAATTTGGAAAGATTTTGCCATTATTTCTTTAAATATTCTTTCTGCTCCTGTTTCTCTCTCCACTATTTCTGTAATTTCCATTATACATAAGTTGGTATGCTTGATGTTGGCTCACAGATCTCAGGCTCTGTTCAATTCTTTTTATTCTATTTTTCTTTCTGCACCTCAGATTGGGTAATTAGGTAATTGGGTAATTTTATACTTTCTGATTCTTTCTTCTGCCTGCTCAACCTTCTTTTGAACCATTATAGTGAACTTTGAATTTCCATTATTGTAATGTTCAACTCCAGAATGTCTATTTGGTTCATTTGTATAATTTCTCTCTTTTTTGATATTCTCTGTTTCATGAGACATAATTCTAACTGTTTCATTTAGTTGTTGTTATTGTTTTGTACCTGGCTTTCTTTAAACTATCTGAGCATATATAAAATTGTTGATTTAAATTCTTAGTCTAGTAAATGGAACATCAGCTTTCTCAGGGATAGTTTCTATCAATTTAATTTTTTTCCATTATATGAGAAATAGTTTCTTGTCTCTTTTCATTCCTCATAATTTTTTTATTGAAAATTGGAGTTTTGAATATTATAAAGTGGCAAGTCTGAAAATAACATTCTTTCCCTTCCCCAGGGTTTGTTGTTGCTGCTGGTAGTGGTTGTTGTTCAATTACTTTTCTGAACTAATTTTGTAAAGTCTGTATTCTTTGTCATGTGTAGGAACTGAAACCAGCTTGTGATTCGAGAGATTTCCTTAGATGTATGGAAAAATTAAAAAATAAGTTCCCACTCATTTAATATGGGTTCTGTTTTTGTTGGGTAATGCCTTTAACATTAAGCCAGGGAGTTTATGCCTCTGCCTTAGCCTTCCTTCCAGAACCTGAAAGTCAACCAGAGGTGAGACCATAGGTCTTTCTCAAATATTTTCTAGGCATATGCTCAGCCCTTGGAATATGCATGGCCTTCTAAATTCCCAGGAGTATGTGTAAGCTTTTCCCACATACTTTTCCTTATTCCCCAAAGTGTCTCTTTCTCCAGCATTTCTTTCTATGCTTTTTGATTTGTCTATTGTTTTCCCCAACTCTTATCCCTTGTCCCTGGCAGCAGAAGCAAATGCATCTGTCTTCAAAGATTTTTAATAAATTCCCTTGGGTAACTGTCTCATCCCTGGAAGTCTGAATTAGATGAAATAAAGACAGACTCTTTGAGCTGGTCCTTCAGGAAACCACCAGACAGGTCTTAAGAAACAACCACATCCTGCTCCCTCTGGTGCTAAGAATCTATACTGAGAACACAAGCTATTGATTTTAAGACTGCCACCAACCTGGGGAACAGTGAATGGGGATAGATTAAGTTACAATGACACAAAATTCCCTTACTGTTATTCAGGTGTTTTTTTTTCTTAAGTGTTTTCCTAGTTATTATAAACTTTTGATTTTTTTTTCAGTGTTATAATAAAGTTCATTTTGACAGACTTTGCCAGCTTATTCACTGATTTTCTGGAGAGGCAGGCTTTTTGGAGTCCCCTACTCCATCGTGTTTTTCTGATGTCATCTTGATACTTGATTATTAATTTCTTAAACCTTATGTTGAATCTAATTCCATGGCTGCATGGACTATAACCTGCTACTTGTCTTCTTTCAATTTGTGGAGGAGAGGTAGTGTGGCTATAAAAAGGGAACATATCTGATAAAGGACTTTTACCTCAAGTATACAAAGAATGCTTAAAACTCAGTTACAGGAAAATAAACAACCCCAAAACAACTCAATTAAAAATGGGAAAAATTTCATCTCACACACCTCCTAAATGATTTTTAAAATTTGTATACACATAAGCATACATGCAAATAATAACCTGTAAAAATATTGAACACAACTTGTTGTTAGGGTATTGCAAATTAAAAGAATAATGAGATACTACACCCTTTAGAATGGCTAGTATCCAAAAAGCTGACAATATCAAAAGCTGTCATAGCAACAGGAACTTCATTCATTTCTGTGAGAAAGTAAAATTGTACGGACATTCTGGAAGACAGTTTGGCAGTTTCTTACAAAAATAAACATAGCTTTACCATGAAATCCAGCAGAAATGCTAATAGATATTTACCCAAATGAGTTAAAAAGTTATGTCCATGCAAAAACTCACACACGATTGTTTACAGTGGCTTTATTCATAATTTCTCCAAACTGGAAACCACCAAGATATTTTTAAATAGGAAAATGGATAAACAAACTATGATACGAATGTTTTTCAGTGATACAAATAAATGAACTAGCAAGCCACAAAAAGACATAAATGAACCTCAAATGCATATTTCTAGGTGAAAGGAGCTAGTTTGTTAAGAGTACATACTGTATGGTTCCAATTATATGACATCCCAGAAAAAAAAAAAAGGATATAGAACAATAAAAAATGTTTCCAGGGATTTAGAAGGAGAAAAAAAGTTTGAGCTAGGTGAAACTCCCAATGGCCAAAGCTGGACAATATGAGCAACAGAATAAAGAAAGTAATACTGGATTATAACCCAAAGCATAAAATAAATATCCATGAGTCCATACTGACATAACAAAATGATTGAATAAATAAACGAGGAAGAAGAGACAGACTAATTCCAAATAATTTATATAGTAAATTCCTTCTAAAGAGTATAGTACAAAAAGTGGTGAAAACAATAACTATACAGTGTTTGATCATGGCAAACAATACTGCAACCAGGTGATCGAGGTCAACATCAACAGTGATAGATCATTTTGATAGTATATACCTTTGATATAATGTAATAAAGAGGTACTCTGTGCCTGTGGTCTTCCTCCCCCAAATCTGTAACTCCACTTTATTCATGAGAAAAACATCAGAAAATAGAGGGGCATCCTACAAAATATCCTATCAGTACCCTTCAAAACTGTCAAGATCATAAAAAAGGAAATTCTCTGAAGCTGTACATTCAAGAGATGCCTAAGAGACGTCATGGTTAAATGTAATATGGTATCCTGGATGCAGTCTTGCAACAGAAAAGGGACATTAGGTAAAAATCGGGGAAATCTAAATAAAGTATGGACTTTACTTAATATATTAGTTCATTAATTGTAAGATATGTACCATAATACTGAAAGCTGTTAATAATAGAGGAAGCAGGGCTTAGAGTGTTTGGAAACTCTCTGCACTACATTTAATTTTTTTCTGTAAATCTAAAATCGTTCTCAAAATTAAAGTCTATTAGGGCTTCCCTGGTGACACAGTGGTTGAGAGTCTGCCTGCCGATGCAGGGGACACGAGTTCGTGCCCCGGTCTGGGAGGATCCCACATGCCGTGGAGCGGCTGGGCCTGTGGGCCATGGTCACTGAGCCCGCGCATCCGGAGCCTGTGCTCTGCAACGGGAGAGGCCACAACAGTGAGAGGTCCATGTACTGCAAAAAAAAAAAAAAAAAAAAAAAAATTAAAGTCTATTAAAAAAAAGAAGTGGACAGTTGAAAAATTGGGGGGGGGGGAAACAGATTTGCATTCAAGTCTTGACTCTGCCACTTATTGGATATTTGAGTTTCTATGGGATTCATTTTATTAATCTGTGAAATAGAAGTAGCTATAGAATCTGTTATTATAAGTCTTTAATGAGACAATGCATGAAATATAAACAATATAGTGCCTAGCATATGCCATGTATTTTTGCTGCACCATTGGGGAGCAAATTCAAATAACATCACTTTTTACCCTAAACACTTAAGTGTATATTTTTTGAGTAAGAACTTTCTCTTACCTAATTCCTATACAGTTATCAAATTCAGAAAATTTAGCATTGAATTGTATCAATTATGTCTTTTAAATAACTTTTTTCTATTCCAGAATCTAGTCCAGGGTCATTTATTATATTTAGTTATCATGTTTCTTTAGTTTACTTTAATGTGGAGCAGTTCCTCAGCCTTTCTTTGATTTTTATTAATTTATGCTTTTGAAGAGTTGAAACCAGTTGTTTTGTAAAATGTCCCTTAATGTGGGTTTGTCTAATTAATTTCTTAAACTTAAAAAAAATTAGATTAAATTTTTATACAAAAGATGCCTTCATTATACATATATGTATATGTATATATCCATATCCAAATATATTATATATTTATTTATTTTTGAATTATAGTTGATTTACAATATTGTGTTAATTTCTGCTGTACAGCAAAGTGATTCAGTTATATATATATATATATATATATAACAGAATATATATATTTGAGATATATATATTATTTTTCATATTCTTTTCCATTATGTCACAGGATATTAAATATAGTTTCCTGTGCTATACGGTAGGACCTTGTTGTTTATCCATTCTGTTTGCATCTGCTGATCCCAAACTCCCAATCCATCCCTCCTCCACCCCCAGCCCCCTTGGCAACCACAAGTTGGTTCTCTGTGTCTCTGAGTCTGTTTCTGTTTTGTAGATAAGTTCATTTGTGTCATGTTTTAGATTACACATATAAGTGGTATCATATGGTATTTGTATTTCTCTTTCTGACTTACTTCACTTAGTATGATAATCTCTATGTCCATCCATGTTGCTGCAAATGGCATTCTTTCTTTCTTCCTTTCTTATGGCTGAGTAGTATTCCATTGTAATATGTACCACATCTTCTTTATCCATTCATCTGTCAATGGACATTTAGGTTGATTCCATGTGTTATGATACACCTACATAACATTGAGTCAAATAGTTTTGTAGGAAACCATTAAAAAAAAAGCAGCCCCAGACTATTTTTATTCCCGTTCCCTGGAGACAACCCCATATTTACCCTTTTCATGAAATCTTTGAGCATTTAACCCTGTATCTCTAAATAACATGCTTATGTTGATTTCTCAGCTTTAGTATTATCTATTTAATTTTCACTATCAAAGTTGAGGACTTAGCTCTCTTTTAACTATCCCTTTGCTATCATCATATACTTACATCTTTCAATATGGTGATATAATTTTGTTACATCAATATGAAGTGTTTACATTGCTATGACTATTAAGTACTATTCACAGCTAATCTATATGGCATCTTATTTTTCTTTTTGTACAACTAACTTTTTGTAATTTCTGGATTTATTATTTTCCTCTCCCCACCCCATCCCCATTTTCTTAGCTTTCTATGTAGTTATCATCAAATATCCCCAATGTTGTCCCTACTTGTGTAATTTCTACTTTATATGCTTAAACACAATATTCTACCCATTCCTTTTTTTTTTTTTTAAGAAATAGCTTCCTGTGCCTTTGACCTGCTCTAATCTGCATTCGTTGCCCTCTATTGCTAATGCTCTCTCATAATAGATCTGACATCTTGAGGATTTCTCCTCTTCCTTTTTGTGTTGTATTTTCTGTTTACATAATGGGTTTTTAAATTTTTATGTCTTTATTTTATCAGAGCATGTCCTGAGAATTGGTTCATCAAAGGTAAGTGTTTTGAAATCTTGCATGTATTAAAATAACTTTATTCTATTCTTGAATAATGATTTAGCTGAGTGCAGGGTTCAAGGTTGAAAGTAATTTATGCTCAGTATTTTGAAGGTATTTCCCCATTATCTCCCTCTTTCAGTGTGGCTTTTGAAAAGTTCTTTACTATTCTGAATCTTGATCTTTGTATGACCCCTATATTTTACTATTTTCTGGGAAATTTTTTATTTTATGTTATCTCTAGATTTATTGAGGTATGATTGACAAATAAAATTGTATATACTTAAGGTGTACAGTATGATGATTTGATATACATACACATTGTGAAATGATTATCATAATCAAGTTAATTAACACATCTATCATCTCACAAAGTTAACATTTTTTTTCTTTTTTTTGTTTGCTGAGAACATTTAAGAATTACTCTACTAGCAAATTTCCAGTATACAATACAACATTATTAAACTATAGATATCATGCTGTATACAGATCCTCATAACCTATTTATCTTATAACTGAAAGTTTGTACTCTTAGACAAGAAACTCCTCTTTTTCCCATGTCTCAAGTATATGTGCAACTTTGCATCCCGGGAATAAATCTTCCTCGATCATGGCATATAAGCTTTTCATTGTGCTTTGAGTTTGCTAGTATCTTGATGAGGATTTTTTTCATCTCTGCCCATCAAGAATATTGACATAATTTTCTCTTTTAGTCGTGTCCTATTTGGCTTTAGTATCTGGGTAATGTTGGTCTTGTAAAGTGAGGTTGGAAGTGTTCCCTCCTTTTCAATATTTGGGAAGAGTTTGAGAAGGTTTGGAATTAAATCTTTAAATATTTCGTAGAATTCACATAAGAAGCCATTTAGTTCTGGGCTATTCTTTGTTGGGAGATTTTTAATTATTAATTTAATATCCTTACTTGTTATGAGTCAATCTAGATTTTCTGTTTCTTCATGATTCCGTCCTGATAGATTGTAGGTTTCTAGGAATTTATTTATTTCTTCTAGGTTCTACAATTTGTTAGCATACAGTTGTTCATAGTAGTCTCATATGATCCTTTGTATTTCTATATATATCTAGTTGATATATCTCCTCTTTCATTTATAATTTATTTATTTGAGTCCTCTATTTTTCCTTGGTAAGTCTAGGTAAAGATTTTTCAATTTTAATCTTTCAAATAATCAAACTTACTTTCATTAATCTTTTCTATTGTTTTCCTATTCTCTATTTTATTTATCTTTATTTTTCCTTTCTTTCTCCTAACTTTGGGCTTAGTTTATTCTTCTAGTTCCTTGAACATAAAGTTAGATTTTTTATTTGAGGTCTTTCTTTTTTATTAACGTAGACATTTATCACTATAAACTTTCCTGTTAGGACTGCTTTGCTGCATCTCATTACTCTTGGTACATTGTGTTTCTATTTTCATTTGTCTCTAGATACTTTTTTATTTCTTTTTGATTTCATCTTTGATACATTCGTTGTTCAGCATTGTGTTTAATTTTGACATATCTGTGAATTTCCCAGTTTTCTCCTGTTATGGATTTCTAGTTGCATAACATTGCAGTGAGAAAAATACTTGATATGATTTCAGTCTTCCTGTATTTATTAAGACTTGTTTTGTGATGTAACATGTGATCAATCCTGGGGAATATTCCTTGTGCACTTGAGAAGAATGTGTATTCTTCTGCTGTTGGATGGAGTGTTCTATGTATGTCTGTTAGATCCAGTTGGTTTAAAGTGTAATTCAAGTCCAATATTTCTTTTTTGACTTTCTGTATGGTTGATATTTTCATTGTGACAATGGGATATAAAAGTTCCTTACTATTATTATACTGTTATTTATTTCTCCTTTCAGTTGTGTTAATATTGTTTTGCATATTTAGGTGCTCTGATGTTAGGTCCACAAATATTTACAGTTGTATCTTCTTGATGAATTGACTTTCTTTTCATTATATAGCTTTTCACCATTGAGAATGAGGTTATCAAAGAGGTGTGAACACTTTGTCCCTTGTGACAGCTTTTAACTTAAAGTCTCATTGTCTCATGTAAGTATAGCCACCTCTGCTCTCCTTTGGTTACCATTTGCTTGGAATATTTTTTCCATTCCTTCACTTTCAGCCTAAATGTGCCCTTAAAACTAAAATGAACCTCTTATAGGCAGTATATAGTTGGATCTTGTTTTTGTTTTTTAAATCAATTCAGCTGCTCTATGTCCTTTGATCGGAGAATTTACTCAATTTATATTTAAAGTAACTATTGATAAGTTAGGATTGCTATTGCCATTTTGTTAATCATTTTCTGAATATTTTGTGTTTTCTGTGTTCCTTTTTCCCTCTTTTGTTGTCCTGTTTTGTGGGTTTTAAATATTTATTTATTTACCTCACCCTGTGGCTTGTGAGATTTTAGTTCCCTGACCAGGGATTGAACCCATGCCCACAGCAGTGTAAGCATGGAGTCCTAACCACTGGACTGCTAGGGAATTCCCTGTTTTGTGATTTGATGGCTTTTTGTGATTGTATGATTTGTTTTCTTTATCTTTTATGTATGTTCTGCAGCTTTTTGTTTGTAATTATTCTGAGGCTTACATAAAACATCTTATAGCTGTAATATCCTATTTTATGCTGATTACAATTTAACTTTTTTAACATCTTTATTGGAGTATAATTGCTTACAATGTTGTGTTACTTTCTGCTGTATAAAAAAGTGAATCAGCTGTACGTATACATATATCCCCATTTCCCCTCCCTCTTTGCGTCTCCCTCCCACACTCCCTATCCCGCCCCTCTAGGTGGTCACAAAGCACTGAGCTGATCTCCCTGTGCTACGCAGCTGCCTCACTTCTCTAACTTCCCGCATCTCACATTTTAGTTATAGATGTTACATTTTACATCTTTTTCATTGTGTTTCCATGAACAAATATGTAATTATAGTTATTTTTAATATTATGTTTGTCTTTTAAATTTGATGAACCTAGTAGCAGGGCAGGAATAAAGATGCAGACATAGAGAATGGACTTGAGGGCATAGGGAGAGGGGAGGGAAAGCTGGGATGAAGGGAGAGTAGTATTGACATATATACACTACCAAATATAAAATAGATAGCAAGTGGGAAGCAGCAGCATAGCACAGGGAGATCATCTCGATGTTTTGCAACCACTTAGAGAGGTGGAATAGGGAGGGTAGGAGGGAGGCTCAAGAGGGAAGGGATATGGGGATATATGTATACATATAGCTGATTCACTTTGTTGCACAACAGAAACTAACACAACATTGTAAAGCAATTATACTCCAATAAAATGTAAAAAAATAAATTTTATACTAGAGTTAAATTTGATTTATTCATCACTGTTACAATATTAAATAATTATTAATTTTACTATAAATTAACTTTACCAGTGAGTTTATGCATTCATTTATTTTAAATTGTTAATTATCATTTTTTTTTAAATTACAGCTTGAAGAATTTCCTTTAACATTCCTTGTAATGCAGGTCAAGTACTTTGATGAACTTTCTTAAATTTAGTACATTAATCTTTATCTCTCCTTCATTTCTTTTTAAAAAATTTTTTTAAAATAAACTTATTTATGTATTTATTTATTTTTGGCTGCATTGGGTCTTCATTGCTGCACGTGGGCTTTCTCTAGTTGTAGTGAGAGGGGGCTACTCTTTGTTGCAGTGTTCAGGCTTCTCATTGAAGTGGCTTCTCTTGTTGTGGAGCATAGGCTCTAGGTACATGGGCTTCAGTAGTTGTGGCTCACGGGGCTCTAGAGCACAGGCTCAGTAGTTGTGGCACACAGGCTTAGTTGCTCCACAGCATGTGGGATCTTCCCGGACCAGGGATCAAAACTATGTCCCCTGCATTGGCAGGGAGATCCTTAACCACTGCTCCACCAGGGAAGTCCCTCTCCTTCATTTCTGAAGGACATCTTTTCTTGGTATAGTATTCTTGGTTGTCCATCTTCTTTCAGTATTTTGAATATGTTATTCCACTCCCTCCTGGCTTGCAAGGGCTCTGCTGAGAAATCTGCTGATAGCCTCATGGGGTTTCCCTTGTATCAGATGGGTTTTTTTCCATCTTACCATTTTAAAATTTCTTTGTCTTTATTTTTAAAAGTTTCACTGTAATGTGTGCTGGTGAAGTCCTCTTTGGATTGAATCTGTTTTGGGACTTTTGAGTTTCTTGTACCTAGATGTCCATACCTCTCCCCAAATTTTGAAAGTTTTCAGCTGTTGTTTTTAAAATTGAGGTATAATAGACATACATTATATTAGTTTCAGCTGTACAACATGATTCAATTTTTGTATATATTGCAAAATGATCATCACAATAAGTCTAGTTAATATCCATAACCACACATAGTTACAAGATTTTTTCCTTGTGACAAGAACTTTTTAGATTGATGACCTTGAGGTGGAGTCAAGATGGCAACATGGAAGGATATGGAGTTCTCATCTCCCCATGACTAGGGTACCTTCCAGATGCTGGTGGGAGACCTCAATGCCCAGAGAGATGGGAGGAAGCCTGGAGTGAATGGGTAGGACATGGGGGACTTGAGGGGGGAGGAGAAGTGGAGGCCAGACAGGACTGGCACCCTGAGGGGTGGCTGGGAGAGGAGAGGGGTTCCCACCCCTGGAGGGATGCTTGAGGTCTCAGAGGATCAGGGGAAATGATGCCTAATGTTTCCCATGCCATTTGGCCCCACTACTGGGCTCCCTGGCCTGGTCCTCCACCCTGGAAGGCCCCCTCTGGCTGCATGGGTCCTAGGGGCATAGCAGGGAGGAAGGAGGAGGGAACAGGAGAGACACATGGGGGGGACCCTCTGTGACCGGAGGACCAGGAGAGTTTCAGCAGACATTTCTCCCACCCACTTGGGCCTGGGGAAGCCTGCTGACATCCTGGGCTGAGTCCTCCACCATCTGGGGACACTTCTGGCTACATTGGTGCTGGGGGTGGGGGGAAGAAGAGGAGAGGAGGACAGAGAGGGGCCCACCAGTATTGGAGGATCTGGGGGAGTGCACCTAGCATTTCCCCTACCCACTTGGGCCCCAGGGAGGCTGCTGGGCTCCTGGGCCTTGTCCTCTGCCCTCCAACGCCCCCTCTGGCTTTGAAGGTCCTAGGGGCATAGGAGCAGGGAGGAGGGGGGAAGAGGAGGAGGGGACAATGGGGAGGGACCCTCCCAGGATCAGAGGATTCGGGGGAAAACGCCTAGCATTTCCCTTACCCACTCAGGCCCAGAGAGCCTGCTGGGGTCCCGGACCTGGTCCTCTACCCTCCAAGGCCAGAGGCATTCATGGGCCGCTCCTGCTGCGTTGAGACTTAGCCCCACCCCACACATCCCCCAGGGACTTTTCCAGTCCTGTGGGTCCTCAGCATAGGCCCCACACCTGCCTAAACCCCACCCCTTCCTAAGCCCACCCCCCCACAGCCAAGGCCTTTTGGACTTATATTTTCTTTTCTCCTTTTTTTGTTTTTGCTATTTTGGTTCTGTTTTACCTTCTGATTGTTGTTTCATCTATATTTTTAATTTTTTTTTCTGACATATCTGTTAGTTTTCTAATCTTATTTTAGTTTTTACTGTTTGTTATTACTGTTTTTACTGTTTTAGTTGTTTACTGTTTGTTAACTGTTTTACTGTTTGTTACTGTTCTGTTCCTTTTTTCTTTTTTCTATTTTTTACCACCATGCAAGGCTTGCAGGATCTCAGTTCATGAGCAGGGTGTCGGGCCTGAATGCCTGTGGTGGGAGCTCTGAGTCCGAACCACTGGACTAACAGAGAACCTCAGACACCAAGGAATATTCATCAGAGTGACGTCTCCCAGAAGTCCTCATCTCAGCACCAAGACCTGGCTCTACCCAACAGCCTACAAATTCCAGTGCTGGAAGCCTCAGGCCAAACAGCCAGTAAGACAGGAACACAAACCCACCCATTTTAAAAAATTTTTAAAAGAAGAGAGAAGACAAAAAAATATGTCACAGATGAAGGAGCAAGGTAAAAACCTACAATACCAAATAAAAGAAGAGGAAATAGACAAGCTTCCTAAAAAAACTATTCAGAGTAAAGAGAGTAAAGATGATCCAGAATCTCAGAAGTAAAACAGAGGCACAGATTCAGAAAATACAAGAAATGTTTAACAAAGATCTAGAAGAGCTAAAGAACAAACAGAGATCAACAATATAATAAGTGAAGTGAAAAATACACTAGAAGGGATCAACAGAAAACCGAGGCAGAAGACAAATAAGTGAGCTGGAAGACAGGTTGGTGGAAATAACTGCTGAGGAACAGAATAAAGGAAAAAGACTAAAAACAATTGACAATCTCAGAGACCTCTGGGACAACACTAAATGCACCAACATTCAAATTATAGGGATCCCAGAAGAAGAAGAGAAGAAGAAAGGATCTGAGAAAATATTCAAAGAGATTATAGTGGAAAAAATCCCTAACATGGGAAAGGAAATAGCCACCCAAGTCCAGGAAGTGCAGAGAGTCTCTTACAGGATAAGTCCTAGGAGAAACACACCAAGACACATATTAATCAAACTAACCAAAGTTAAATTCAAAGAAAAAAAATCAAAAGCAGCAAGGGAAAAGCAAAAAATAGCATACAAAGGAATCCCCTTAAGGTTAACAGCTGATTTTTCAGCAGAAACTCTGTAGGCCAGAAGGGAGTGGCAGGATATACTTAATGTGATGAAAGAGAAAAAACTACAACCAAGATTACTCTACCCAGCAAGGATCTCATTCAGATTTGATGGAGAAATTAAAAGCTTTTCAGACAAGTAAAAGCTAAGAGAATTCAACACCACCAAACCAGTTTTACAACAAATGCTAAAGGAACTTCTCTAGGTGGGAAACAAAACAGAAGAAATCGACCCACAAAAACAAATCTAAAACAATTAAGAAAATGGTAATGTGAACATACATATCAATAATAACCTTGGATTTAAATGGATTAAATGCTCCAACCAAAAGATATAGACTGGCTGAATGGATACAAAAGCAAGACCCATATATACGCTATCTACAAGAGACAACTTCAGACCTAGAGACACATACAGACTGAAAGTAAAGGGATGGAAAAAGATATTCCATGCAGATGGAAATCAAAAGAAAGCTGGAGTAGCAATACTTGTATCAGATAAAAATAGACTTTAAAATAAAGACTGTTACAAGAGATAAGGGAGGGCACTACATAATGATCAATCCAAGAAGATATAACAATTGTAAATATTTTTGCACCCAACATAGGAGCACCTCAATGTATAAGGCAAATGCTTACAGCCATAAAAAGGGAAATTAACAGTAACACAATAATAGTAGGGGACTTTAACACCACACTTACACTAATGGACAGATCATCCAAACAGAAAATTAATAAGGAAACACAAGTTTAAATGACACAATAGACCAGATAGATTTAATCACTACTTATAGGACATGCCACTCGAAAGTGGCAGAATACACTTTCTTCTCAAATGCACATGGAACATTCTCTAGGATAGGTCATGCCTTGGGTCACAAATCAATCCTTGGATTTAAGAAAATTGAAATCATATCAAGCATCTTTTCTGACCAAAACACTATGAGGTTAGAAATCAATTACAGGAAAAAATAGAAATGTAAAAAACACAAGTAAATGGAGGCTAAACAGTGTGCTATTAAATAACCAAAAATCACTGAAGAAATCAAAGAGAAAAAAAATACATAGAAACAAATGGCAACAAAAACACTATGGCTCAAAACCTATGGGACACAGCAAAAGCAGTTCTAAGATGGAAGATTATAGCAATTCAATCTCACCTCAGGAAACAAGAAAAATCTCAAAGAAACAGTCTAACCTTACACCTAAAGCAACTAGAGAAAGAAGAACAAAGAAAACCCAAAGTCAGTAGAAGGAAAGAAATCATAAAGATCAGAGCAGTAATAAATAATGTAGAAATGAAGAAAACAATAGCAAAGATGAGTAAAACTAAAAGTTGGTTCTATGAGAAGATAAACAAAATTGATAAAACTTTAGCCAGGCTCATAGAGAAAAAAAGGCAGAGGATGCAAATCAATAAAATTAGAAATGAAACAGCAGAAATCACAACTGACACTGCAGCAATACAAAGGATTATAAGAGACTGCTACAAACAACTAAATGCCAATAAGATGGACAACCTGGAAGAAATGGACAAATTCTTAGAAAGGTACAATTTTCCAAGACTGAACCAGGAATAATTAGAAAATATAAACAGACCTGTCACAAGCAATGAAATTGAAACTGTAATTAAAAATCTTGCAAAAAAGGGCTTCCCTGGTGGCGCAGTGGTTGAGAGTCTGCCTGCCAATGCAGGGGACATGGGTTTGTGCCCCGGTCCTGGAAGATCCCACGTGCCACGGAGCAGCTGGGCCCGTGAGACATGGCCTCGGAGCCTGTGCTCTGCAACGGGAGAGGCCACAACAGTGAGAGGCCCCCGTATCACAAAAAAAAAAAAGGAAAAAAATAATTTTGCAACAAACAAATCGAATAACAGATGGCTTCACATGTGAATTCTTTCAAGCATTTAGAGAAGAGCTAACATTTATCCTTCTAAAACTCTTCCAAAAAATTCCATAAGGAGGAACACTCCCAAATTCGTTCTCTGAGGCCACCATCAGCATCACCCTGATACCAAAACCAGACAAAAGTATCACAAAAAAGAAAGTTACAGATGAATACCACTGATGAACATAGATGCAAAAATCCTCAACAAAATACTAGAAAACAGAATCCAACAACATGAAAAGGATCATACCATGGTCAAGTGGGATTTAACCCAGGAATGCAAGTATTCTTCAATATACACAAATCAATCAATGTGATACATCATATTAACAAATTAAGGAATAAAAACCATGTGGTCATCTCAATAGATGAAAAAACTTTAGGCTAAATTCAGCACCCCCTTATGATATAAACTCTCCAGAAAGTGGGCATAGAGGGAAGCTACCTCAATGTAATAAAGGCCATATATGACAAAACCCACAGCAAACATCATTCTCAGTAGTAAAAATCTGAAAGCATTTCCAGTAAGATCAGGAACAAGACAAAGATACACTCTCACCGGTCTTATTCAACATAGTTTTGGAAGTACTAGCCATGGAACTCAAAGAAGAAAAATAAAACAAAAGAGTACAAATTTGAAAAGAAGTAAAACTGTCACTGTTTGCAGATGACATGATACTATACATAGAAAATCCTAAAGATGCCACAAGAAAACTACTAGAACTAATCAAGAATTTGGTAGGGTTCCAAGATACAAAACTAATACATAGAAATATCTTGCATTCCTATACACTAACAATGAAAAATCAGAAAAAGAAATTAAGGAAACAATCCCATTTAACATCGCAACAAAAAGAATAAAATATCTAGGAATAAACCTACCTAAGGAGGCCAAAGACCTGTACTCAGAAAACTAGAAAACACTGACAAAAGAAATCAAAGATGAAATAAACAGATGGAGAAATATAACATGTTCTTTGATTGCAAGAATCAATATTGTGAAAATGACTGCACTACCCAAAGCAACCTACAGATTCAATGCAGCCCCTATCAAATTGCCAATGGCATTCTTCACAGCATTAGAACAAAAAAAATTTTTTTAATTTGTATGGAAACACAAAAGAACCCGAATAACAAAAGCCATCTTAAGAAAGAAAAACGGAGCTGGAGGAATCAGGCTCCCCAACTTCAAACAATACTACAAAGCTACAGCAATCAAGACAGTATTTTACTGGCACAAAAACAGAAATATAGATGAATGGTACAGGATAGAAAGCCCAGAGAGACACCTACATACATATGGTGACCTTATCTTTGACAAAGGAGGCAAAAACATACAATGGAGGAAAGACAGCCTCTTCAATAAGTGGTGCTGGGAAAACTGGACAGATACATGTAAAAGAATGAAGTTACAACACTACCTAACACCATGCACAAAAATAAACTCAAAATGGATTAAAGACCTAAATGTAAGACCTGACATTATAAAACTCTTAAAGGAAAACATAGGAAAAACATTCTTTGACATAAACCACAGAAAGATTTTTTTTGACCCACCTCCCGGAGTAATGAAAATAAAAACAAAAATAAACAAATGGGACCTAATGAAACTTAAAAGCTTTTGCACAGCAAAAGAAACCATAAACAAGATGAAAACAACCCTCAGAATGGGAGAAAATATTTGCTAATGAAGCAATGGACAAAGGAGTAATCTCCAAAATATACAAACAGCTCATGGAGCTCGATATCAAAAAAACAAATAATCCAATTTAAAAATGGGAAGAAGACCTAAATAGACATTTCACCAAAGAAGACAAATTGATGGCCATCAGGCACATGAAAGGATGCTCAACGTCACTAATTATTAGAGAAATGCAAATCAAAACTAAAATGAGATATCACCTTACATTGGTCAGAATGGCCATCATCAAAAAATCTAGCAACAATAAATGCTCTAGAGGGTGTGGAAAAAAGAGAACCCTCTTGCACTGTTGGTGGGAATGTAAATTGATGCAACCACTATGGAGAACAGTATGGAGGTTCCTTAAAAAACTAAAAATAAGACTAACATATGACCCAGCAATCCCACTACTGGGCATATACCCTGTGAAAACCATAATTCAAATGAACACACATACCCCAATGTTCATTGCAGCATTATGTACAAGAGCTAGGACATGGCAACAACCTAAATGTCCAATGACAGTTGAATGGATAAAGATGTGATACATATATACAATAGAATGTTACTCAGCCACAAAAAGGAACGAAATTGGATCATTTGTAGAGATGTGGATGGACTTAGAGTCCGTCATACAGAGTGAAGTAAGCCAGAAAGAGAAAAACAAATATCGTATGTTAAAATATTATATGTGGAATCTAGAAAAATGGCATAGATGAACGTATTTGCAGGGCAGGAATAGAGACATAGATGTAGAGAATGAACGTGTGGGCACTGCGGTGGGTAGGGAAGGGTGGGACGAATTGGGAGGTGAGGATTACCTTATATACCCTACCATGTGTAAAATAGCTAGCTAGCAGAAAAAAGCCATAAAGCACAGGAAGTTCAGCTTGGTGCTCTGTGATGACCTAGATGGGTGGGATGGGGGTGGAGTAGGAGAGAGATCCAAAAGGGAGGGGATATATGTATACGTATTGCTGATTCACTTCATTGTACAGCAGAAACTAACACAACATTGTTTTTTTTTTAACACAACATTGTTAAGCAATTATACTCCAATAAAAAAACAAACAGAAAAAAGTAATAGGAGGAGAAAAAAAACGATTGATGATATTTGCAATGTTCAAATATGCAATACAGTATTATTAACTATAATTACCATTCTGTATATTATATGTCCATAAATTATTTATTTTATACCTGGAAATTTGAACTCCTTCACTCATTTTATTCCCTGCTCCCCTCCCCCCCCCCCCCCACTGTGACCAGCAGTCTGTTCTCTGTATGTATGATCTAGCTTTTTGTTTTATTTATTTATTTTTATTTTATATTGGAGTATAGTTGATTTACAATGTTGTGTTACTTTCAGGTGTACAGCAAAGTGATTCAGTTAAACATATATCTATTTTTTTCAGATTCCTTTCCCATATGGGTTATTACAGAATATTGATTACAGTTCTGTGTGCTCTACACTAAATACTTTTTGATTATCTATTTTATATATATAGTATGTGTATGTTAATCCCAACCTCCTAATTTATCCCTCCCTCCTCCCACCTTTCCATTTGGTGACCATAAGTTTGTTTTCTAAGTCTGTATGTCTCTTTCTGTTTTGTAAATTAGTTCATTTGCATCATTTTTTAGATTTCACATATAAGTGAGATCATATAGTATTTGTCTTTTTCTGTCTGACTTATTTCACTTAGCATAATGCCCTCAAGGTTCATTCACATTGTTGTGAATGGCAATATTTTCTTATATATGTATATATAATTTTCATTGTCCATTCACGTACTGGTGGACTCTTATGATGTTTTCATGTCATGGCTATTGTAAATAATGCTGCAATAAACATGAGGGCGAATATATCTTTTCAAATTGGTGTTTTCATTTATTTGAGATAAATACCCAGAAGTGGAATCACTGGATACTTTTATTTTCACTTTTTTGAGGAGCATCCATCTGGTTTTCCATAGTGGTTGCCCAATTTACATTCCCACAAACAGTGTACAAGTGTTCATTTTTCTTCACATCCTCTCCAACATTTTTTATTAGTAGACTTTTTGATGATAGCAATCATTATTTTTTAAATTGAAGTATAGTTGACTTGTGTTAGCTTCAGGTATACTGCAAAGATATATATATATATATATATATATATATATATATAAAATAATCTATAATGGAAAAGAATCTGAAAAAGATATATGTATATATACCTATATACATATATCTTTTTCAGATTCTTTTCCATTATAGATTATTATAAAATATTGAATATTGTTTCCTGTGTTATACAGGAAATCCTGTGTTTATTTTACATACAGTAGTGTGTATCTGTTAATCCCAAACTCCTAATTTATTCCTCCCCCCTTTTCCCTTTGGTAACCATAAATTTGTTTTCCATGTCTCTGAATCTGTGTTTGTTTTGTGAATAAGTTCATTTTTATCTTTTTTTTTTAGATTCCACATATAAGGGATATCATATGATATTTGCCTTTCTCTGTTGGACTTACTTCACTTACTGTGATAATATCTAGGTCCATCTATGTGGCTGCAAATGGCATTATTTCATTCTTCTTTATAGCTGAGTAATATTCCATTATATATATATATGTATATGTATATATATCTTTCCACATTTTCTTATTCTTTCATCTGTTGATGGATACTTAGGTTGCTTCCACGTCTTGGCTATTGTAAATAGTGCTGCTATGGACATTGAGGTATGTGTATATTTTCAAAAACGACTTTTTGTCTTTTCTAGAAATATGCCCAGGAATGGCATTGCTGGATCATGTGGTAATTCTATTTTTAGTTTTTTAAGGAACTTCCATACTGTTCTACATAGTGGCTGCATCAATTTACATTCCCTCCACAGTGTAGGAGGGTTCCATTTTCTCCACACCCTCTTCAGCATTTATTACTTGTAGACATTTTGATGATGGCTGTTCTGACTCGTGTGAGGTGATACCTCATGGTAGATTTGATTTGCATTTCTCTAATAATTAGAGACGTTGAACATCTTTTCATGTGCCTCTTGGCCATCTGTATGTCTTCTTCGGAGAAATGTCTATTTAGGTCTTCTGCCCATTTTTTTATTGGGTTATTTATTTATTTTGATATTGAGCTGTATGACATGTTTTTCTATTTTGAAAATTAAGCCCTTGTCAGTCACATTATTTGCAAATATTTCCTCCCAGTCCCTATGTTGTGTTTTCATTTTGTTTATGCTTTCCTTTGCTGTGCAAAACTTGTAAGTTTGATTAGGTCACATTTGTTTATTTTTGCTTTTATTTCCTTTGCCTTGGGAGACTGACCTAAGAAACATTGGTAGGATTTATGTCGGAGAATGTTTTACCTATGTTATCTTCTAGGAGGTTTATGGTGTCATGTTATATTTAAGTCTTTAAGCCATTTTGAATTTATTTTTGTGTATGGTATGAGGGAGTGTTCTAATTTCATTGATTTACATGCAGCTGTCCAGCTTTCCCACCAGTAGCTGAAGACTGTCTTTTCTTCATTGTATATTCTTTCCTCCTTTGTTGAAAATTGACTGACCATAGGTGTGTGGGTTTATTTCTGGGCTCTGTACTCTGTTCCATTGATCCATATGTCTGTTTTCATGCCAATACCATACTGTTTTGATTACTGTATCTTGTAGTATTATCTGAAGTCTGGGAAGGTTATGCCTCTACCTTTGTCTGTTTTCTTCAGGATTGCTTTGGAAATTCTGGGTCTTTTGTGCTTCCATATAAATTTTAGGATTATTTGTTCTAGTTCTGTGAAAAATGTCATGGGTAATTTGATAGGGATCACATTAAATCTATAGATTGATTTGAGTGGTATGTCCATTTTAGCAATATTAATTCTTTCAATCCAAGGGCATTGGATATGTTTCCATTTCTTTGAGTCATCTTCAGTTTCCTTTATGAATGTTTTATACTTCTCAGCATATAAGTCTTTCACTTTCTTGGTCAGGTTTATTTTTAAGTATTTTATTTTATTTATTTATTTTTTTGCTATACATGGGCCTCTCACTGTTGTGGCCTCTCCCGTTGCGGAGCACAGACTCCGGATGTGCAGGCTCAGTAGCCATGGCTCATGGGCCCAGCCGCTCTGCGGCATGTGGGATCTTCCCGGACCGGGGCACGAACCTGTGTCCCCTGCTTCGGCAGGTGGACTCTCAACCACTGTGCCACCAGGGAAACCCCTTATTATCTTTTTTATATGCAACTTTAAAAGAGATTTTTTTAAACTTTTCCTTTCTGATATTTTATTGTTAGTGTAAAGAAATGCAACAGATTTCTGTATGTTAATCTTGTATCCTGCCTTGCTGAATTCATTTATTAGTTCTCATAGTTTTTGTGTGGAGTCTAGGTTTTTCTATATAGAATATTATGTTATCTGCATATAATGACAATTTTACCTCTTCCCTTTCAATTTGGATACCATTATTTTTTGTCTGATTTCTGTGGCTAGGCCTTCCATTACTATGTTGAGTAGAACTAGTGAGAGTGGGCATCTTTGTCTTGTTCCAGATTTTAGCAGGAAGGCTTTCAGCTTTTCACTGTTGAATATTATGTTGACTGTGGGTTTGTCATAAATAGCTTTTATTATGTTTGGATATGTTCCCTCTATACCAACTTTGGTGAGAGTTTTTATCATGAATGGATGTTGAATTTTGTCCAGTGTTTTTTCTCTATTGAGATGATCATGTGATTTTTATTCTTCCTTTTTTTAATGTGATGCATCACATTGATTGATTTGTAAATGCTGAGCCATACTTGTGACCCTGGAATAAACAAACTTGAGTGTGTCTATGATCTTTCTATTTTTTAATTATTTTTTTAAGGTTATGATTGCATTTATTTTTTAAAGTTGCAAATAAAAACAAACTTCATGATTTGAAATGGAAACCAAGGGAAATATTTCCAGCCAATCTACATGTATGATCCTTTTTATATATTGTTGGATTTTTTTTGCTTGTAGTTTGTTGAGGAATTTGTTCTATATTCATCAAAGGTATTGGTTGGTAATTTTCTTATTCTTTTCTTTCTTTTCTTTTTTTTTTTTTTAGGTAGTGCCTTTGTCTGGTTTTGGTATCAGGGTAATTGTGGCCTTGTAGAATGAGTTTTAGAGTGCTCCATCCTCTTCAATTTTTTTTGATAATTTGAGAAGGAGAGATATTAGTTCTTCTTTGAATGCTTGGTAGAACTCCCCAGTGAAGCCACCCAGTCCTGGACTTTTGTTGCAGGGAGTTTTTTTTTTTTAATTGTTGTTACATGTTCTATTTCACTTCTGGTGATTGGTTTGTTCAAATTGTCTGTTTCTTCTTGACTCAGTCATAGCAGGCTTTAAGTTTCTAGAAATTTGTCCATTTCTTCCAGGTTGTCCAATTTTGTGGCATAAAATCATACATAGTATTTTTTCTGTCATAATGTTCTTGTATGTCTGTGTTATCAATTGTTATTTCTTCTCTTTTCATTTCTTATTTTGTTTATTTGGGTCTGCTCTCTTTTCTTCCTTAGCCTGGCTAAAGGTTTGTCAATTTTGTTCATCTTTTCCAAAAACCACCTGTTGATTTCATTGAATTTTTCTTTTGTTGTTGCTGTTAAGCTCTATTTATTTCTTCTCTGATCTTTACAATTTCCTCATTTTGCTGACCCTTGACATTGTTTTTTGTTCTTTTCCTCATTCTTTTAGGTAGTAGCTTAGATTGTTTATTTGAGATTTTTTTGGTTTTGTTTTTTGAAGAAGGTCTATATCATTGTGAACTTTCCTCTTAGAGCTGTTTTTGCTACATCCCATAGATTTTGGAAAGTCGTGTTTTCATTTTCATTTTATTCAAGGTGTTTTCTGATTTCCTCTATGATTTCATCATTGACTCATTGGTTTTTTAATAGCATGTTGTTTAGTCTCTTCATGTTTGTTCTTTCCCCATTTTTCTTTCTATAGTTGTTTCTGTTGTGTATGGTGTTCTAGTTTCATACTGGTGTGGTCAGAAAAAATGCTGGATATAATTTCTATACTTTTAAAGTTGTTGAGGCTTGTTTTATGGCCTAGTTTGTTATCTATCCTTGTGAAAGGTCCATGTGCCCTTGAAAATAATGTGTATTCTGCTATGTTTGGATGTAATGTCCTGTAGATATCTGTTAAGTCCAATGGTCTATTTTGTCATTTAAGACTACTGTTACCTTATTAATTTTCTGTTGAGGTGATCTGTCCATTGATGCCAGGGGGATGTTACAGTCCCCTACTATTCTTGTATTCTTGTCAATTTCTCCCTTTATGTCTATTGGTATTTCCTTTAAATATTTAGGTCTTCCTTAGGTTCATATATGTTAATGAGTATTAACATATATTTTTGTACTGGTCCCTTTATCATTATATAGTGCCCTTCTTTGTCTTTTGTTATAGCCTTTGTTTTAAAGTCTATTTTGTCTGATATGAGTACTACTACCTACCCCCACTTTCTTGTCATTTCCATTTGTATGAAATATTTTCCATCTTCTCTCTTTCAGTCTGTATGTGTCTTTATCCCTGAAGTGAGTCTCTTGTAGGCCACATATTGAAGGATCTTGTTTTTTTATCTAATCAGTCATCCTATGTCTGTTGATTGGAGCACTTAGTCCATTGACATTTAAAGTAATTATTGATATATAAGTACTTATTGCCATTTTATTACTTGTTTTCTAATTATTTGTGGTTCTTCTCTGCTCACTACTTTTTGTTTTTCCCATAGTGGTTTGATAATTTTCTTTAGTAGTATGCTTGAGTTCCTTTCTTTTTGGTGTTTGTGTATCTCTCATAGGTTTTTGATTTTTGTTCACCATGGAGGTCACATATGTTGACTCACAGTTATATCTACTTGATTTAAACTGATAGTCATTTATGTTCAAATACAATTTAATGATCTACATTTTTTTACTCCCCTACCCCACATTTTGTATCTTGATGTCATATTTTACATCTTCATGCATGTCTCTTCACTGTTTACTGTAATTATATTTGCTTTTACACATTTCTTTTTTTTTTTTTTTTTTTTTTTTTTTTTTTTTTATTAACATCTTTATTGGGGTATAATTACTTTACAATGGTGTGTTAGTTTCTGCTTTATAACTAAGTGAATCAGTTATACATATACATAAGTTCCCATATCTCTTCCCTCTTGCGTCTCCCTCCCTCCCACCCTCCCTATCCCACCCCTCCAGGCTGTCACAGAGCACCGAGCCAATATCCCTGTGCCATGCGGCTGTTTCCCTCTAGCTATCTACCTTACTACGTTTGTTAGTGTGTATATGTCCATGACTCTCTCTCGCCCTGTCACAGCTCACCCTTCCCCCTCCCCATAACCTCAAGTCCGTTCTCTAAGAGGTCTGCGTCTTTATTCCTGCCTTACCCCTAGGTTCTTCATGACATTTTTTTTTTCCTTAAATTCCATATATATGTGTTAGCATACTGTATTTGTCTTTTTCGTTCTGACTTACTTCACTGTGTATGACAGACTCTAGGTCTATCCACCTCATTACAAATAGCTCAGTTTCGTTTCTTTTTATGGCTGAGTAATATTCCATTGTATATATGTGCCACATCTTCTTTATCCATTCATCCGATGATGGGCACTTAGGTTGTTTCCATCTCCGGGCTATTGTAAATAGAGCTGCGATGAACATTTTGGTACATGACTCTTTTTGAATTTCGGTTTTCTCAGGGTATATGCCCAGTAGTGGGATTGCTGGGTCATATGGTAGTTCTATTTGTAGTTTTTTAAGGAACCTCCATACTGTTCTCCATAGTGGCTGAACCAATTCACATTCCCACCAGCAGTGCAAGAGGGTTCCCTTTTCTCCACACCCTCTCCAGCATTTATTGTTTCTAGATTTATTGATGATGGCCATTCTGACTGGTGTGAGATGATATCTCATTGTAGTTTTGATTTGCATTTCTCTAATGATTAATGATGTTGAGCATTCTTTCATGTGTTTGTTGGCAGTCTGTATATCTTCTTTGGAGAAATGTCTATTTAGGTCTTCTGCCCATTTTTGGATTGGGTTGTTTGTTTTTTTGTTGTTGAGCTGCATGAGCTGCTTGTAAATTTTGGAGATTAATCCTTTGTCAGTTGCTTCATTTGCAAATATTTTCTCCCATTCTGAGGGTTGTCTTTTGGTCTTGTTTATGGTTTCCTTTGCTGTGCAAAAGCTTTGAAGTTTCATTAGGTCCCATTTGTTTATTTTTGTTTTTATTTCCATTACTCTAGGGGGTGGGTCAGAAAGAATCTTGCTGTGATTTATGTCATAGAGTGTTCTGCCTATGTTTTCCTCTAAGAGTTTGATAGTTTCTGGCCTTATATTTAGGTCTTTAATCCATTTTGAGCTTATTTTTGTGTATGGTGTTAGGGAGTGTTCTAATTTCATTCTTTTACATGTACCTGTCCAGTTTTCCCAGCACCATTTATTGAAGAGGCTGTCCTTTTTCCACTGTACATTCCTGCCACCTTTATCAAAGATAAGGTGTCCATATGTGCATGGGTTTATCTCTGGGCTTTCTATCCTGTTCCATTGATCTATCTTTCTGTTTTTGTGCCAGTACCATACTGTCTTGATAACTGTAGCTTTGTAGTATAGTCTGAAGTCAGGGAGCCTGATTCCTCCAGTTCCCTTTTTTGTTCTCAAGATTGCTTTGGCTATTCGGGGTCTTTTGTGTTTCCATACAAATTGCGAAATTTTTTGTTCTAGTTCTGTGAAAAATGCCAGTGGTAGTTTGATAGGGATTGCATTGAATCTATAGATTGCTTTGGGTAGTAGAGTCATTTTCACAATGTTGATTCTTCCAATCCAAGAACATGGTATATGTCTCCATCTATTTGTATCATCTTTAATTTCTTTCATCAGTGTCTTATAGTTTTCTGCATACAGGTCTTTTGTCTCCTTAGGTAGGTTTATTCCTAGATATTTTATTCTTTTTGTTGCAATGGTAAATGGGAGTGTTTTCTTGATTTCACTTTCAGATTTTTCATCATTAGTATATAGGAATGCCAGAGATTTCTGTGCATTAATTTTGTATCCTGCTACTTTACCAAATTCATTGATTAGCTCTAGTAGTTTTCTGGTAGCATCTTTAGGCTTCTCTATGTATAGGATCATGTCATCTGCAAACAGTGACAGCTTTACTTCTTCTTTTCCGATTTGGATTCCTTTTATTTCCTTCTCTTCTCTGATTGCTGTGGCTAAAACTTCCAAAACTATGTTGAATAAGAGTGGTGAGAGTGGGCACCCTTGTCTTGTTCCTGATCTTAGTGGAAATGCTTTCAGTTTTTCACCATTGAGGATGATGTTTGCTGTGGGCTTGTCGTATATGGCCTTTATTATGTTGAGGAAAGTTCCCTCTATGCCTACTTTCTGCAGGGTTTTTATCATAAATGGGTGTTGAATTTTGTCAAAAGCTTTCTCTGCATCTATTGAGATGATCATATGGTTTTTCTCCTTCAGTTTGTTAATATGGTTTATCACATTGATAGATTTGCGTATATTGAAGAATCCTTGCATTCCTGGAACAAACCCCACCTGATCATGGTGTATGATCCTTTTAATGTGCTGTTGGATTCTGTTTGCTAGTATTTTGTTGAGGATTTTTGCATCTATGTTCATCAGTGATATTGGTCTGTAGTTTTCTTTCTTTGTGACATCCTTGCCTGGTTTTGGTATCAAGGTGATGGTGGCCTCGTAGAATGAGTTTGGGAGTGTTCCTCCCTCTGCTATATTTTGGAAGAGTTTGAGAAGGATAGGTGTTAGCTCTTCTCTAAATGTTTGATAGAATTCGCCTGTGAAGCCATCTGGTCCTGGGCTTTTCTTTGTTGGAAGATTTTTAATCACAGTTTCAATTTCAGTGCTTGTGATTGGTCTGTTCATATTTTCTATTTCTTCCTGATTCAGTCTTGGCAGGTTGTGCATTTCTAAGAATTTGTCCATTTCTTCCAGATTGTCCATTTTATTGGCATAGAGTTGCTTGTAGTAATCTCTCATGATCTCTTTTATTTCTGCAGTGTCAGTTGTTACCTCTCCTTTTTCATTTCTAATTCTATTGATTTGAGTCTTCTCCCTTTTTTTCTTGATAAGTCTGGCTAGTGGTTTATCTATTTTGTTTATCTTCTCAAAGAACCAGCTTTTAGTTTCATTGATCTTTGCTATTGTTTCCTTCATTTCTTTTTCATTTATTTCTGATCTGATTTTTATGATTTCTTTCCTTCTGCTAGCTTTGGGGTTTTTTTGTTCTTCTTTCTCTAATTGCTTGAGGTGCAAGGTTAGGTTGTTTATTCTAGATGTCTCCTGCTTCTTAAGGTGGGCTTGTATTGCTATAAACTTCCCCCTTAGAACTGCTTTTGCTGCATCCCACAGGTTTTGGGTCGTTGTGTCTCCATTGTCATTTGTTTCTAGGTATTTTTTGATTTCCTCTTTGATTTCTTCAGTGATCACTTCATTATTAAGTAGTGTATTGTTTAGCCTCCATGTGTTTGTATTTTTTACAGATCTTTTCCTGTAATTGATATCTAGTCTCATGGCGTTGTGGTCAGAAAAGATACTTGATACAATTTCAATTTTCTTAAATTTGCCAAGGCTTGATTTGTGACCCAAGATATGATCTATCCTGGAGAATGTTCCGTGAGCACTTGAGAAAAATGTGTATTCTGTTGTTTTTGGATGGAGTGTCCTATAAATATCAATTAAGTCCATCTTGTTTAATGTATCATTTAAAGCTTGTGTTTCCTTATTTATTTTCATTTTGGATGATCTGTCCATGGATGAAAGTGGGGTGTTTAAGTCCCCTACTATGAATGTGTTACTGTCAATTTCCCCTTTTATGGCTGTTAGTATTTGCCTTATGTATTGAGGTGCTCCTGTGTTGGGTGCATAAATATTTACAATTGTTATATCTTCTTCTTGGATCGATCCCTTGATCATTATGTAGTGTCCTTCTTTGTCTCTTTTAATAGTCCTTATTTTAAAGTCTATTTTGTCTGATATGAGAATTGCTACTCCAGCTTTCTTTTGGTTTCCATTTGCATGGAATATCTTTTTCCATCCCCTTACTTTTAGTCTGTATGTGTCTCTAGGTCTGAAGTGGGTCTCTTGTAGACAGCATATGTAAGGGTCTTGTTTTTGTATCCATTCAGCTAATCTGTGTCTTTTGGTGGGAGCATTTAGTCCATTTACATTTAAGGTAATTATCGATATGTATGTTCCTATTCCCATTTTCTATATTGTTTTGGGTTCGTTATTATAGGTCTTTTCCTTCTCTTGTGTTTCTTGCCTAGAGAAGATCCTTTAGCATTTGTTGTAAAGCTGGTTTAGTGGTGCTGAACTCTCTCAGCTTTTGCTTTTCTGTAAAGGTTTTTATTTCTCCATCAAATCTGAATGAGATCCTTGCTGGGTAGAGTAGTCTTGGTTGCAGGTTTTTCTCCTTCATCACTTTCAGTATGTCCTGCCACTCCCTTCTGGCTTGTAGGGTTTCTGCTGAAAGATCAGCAGTTAACCTTATGGGGATTCCCTTATGTGTTATTTGTTGTTTTTCCCTTGCTGCTTTTAATATGCTTTCTTTGTATTTAATTTTTGACAGTTTGATTAATATGTGTCTTGGCGTATTTCTCCTTGTATTTATCCTGTATGGGACTCTCTGTGCTTCCTGGACTTGATTAACTATTTCCTTTCCCATATTAGGGAAGTTTTCAACTATAATCTCTTCAAATATTTTCTCAGTCCCTTTCTTTTTCTCTTCTTCTTCTGGAACCCCTATAATTCGAATGTTGGTGCGTTTAATGTTGTCCCAGAGGTCTCTGAGACTGTCCTCAGTTCTTTTCATTCTTTTTTCTTTATTCTGCTCTGCAGTAGTTATTTCCACTATTTTATCTTCCAGGTCACTTATCCGTTCTTCTGCCTCAGTTATTCTGCTATTGATCCCATCTAGAGTATTTTTAATTTCATTTATTGTGTTGTTCATCATTGCTTGTTTCATCTTTAGTTCTTCTAGGTCCTTGTTAACTGATTCTTGCATTTTGTCCATTCTATTGTCCATTCTATCTCCAAGATTTCGGATCAACCTTACTATCATTATTCTGAATTCTTTTTCAGGTAGACTGCCTATTTCCCCTTCATTTGTTAGGTCTGGTGCATTTTTATCTTGCTCCTTTATCTGCTGTGTGTTTTTCTGTTTTCTCATTTTGCTTATCTTACTGTGTTTGGGGTCTCCTTTTTGCAGGCTGCAGGTTTGTAGTTCCTCCTGTTTTTGATGTCTGTCTCCAGTGGCTAAGGTTGGTTCAGTGGGTTGTGTAGGCTTCCTGGTGAAGGGGACTAGTGCCTGTGTTGTGGTGGAAGGGGCTGGATCTTGTCTCTCTAGTGGGCAGGTTCACGTCTGGTGGTGTGTTTTGGGGTGTCTGTGGCCTTATTATGATTTTAGGCAGCCTCTCTGCTAATGGGTGGGGTTGTGTTCCTGTTTTGCTAGTTGTTTGGCACAGGTTGTCCAGCACTGTGGCTTGCTGGTCGTTGAGTGAAGCTGGGTGCTGGTGTTAAGATGCAGGTCTCTGGGAGATTTTCGCCGTTTGATATTATCTGGAGCTGGGAGGTCTCTTGTGAACCAGTGTCTTGAAGTTGGCTCTCCTACCTCAGAGGGAGAGCCCTGCCTCCTGGCTGGAGCACCAAGAGCCTTTCATCCACACGGCTCAGAATAAAAGGGAGAAAAAGTAGAGGGAATTAGTAGACGTATGAGGAAAGAAAGAAGGAAAGGAGGGAAGGAAGGAGGGAAGGAAGGAAGGAAGGAAGGAAGAAAGAAAGAAAGAAGCAAAGAAGGAAAGAAGGCAAGAAGGAACGAAAGGAGGGAGGGAGGGAGGGAGGAAGGAAGGAGGGAAAGAAGTAAAAACAAAAAGAAAGAAGATACAGTAAAAATAAAATAAAGTATAATAAAGTTATTGAATTAAAAAATTCTTAATTAGAAAAAAAAAAAGGACGGATAGAACCTTAGGACAAATGTTGGAAGCAATGCTGTACAGACAAAGTCTTACACAGAAGCGTACACATACACCCTCACAAAAAGAGGTAAAGGGGGAAAAATCATAAATCTTGCTGTCAGAGACCACCTCCTCAATTTGGGATAATTCGTTGTCTAAAGGAGGGAAGGAAGGAGGGAAGGAAGGAAGGAAGGAAGGAAGAAAGAAAGAAGCAAGGAAGGAAAGAAGGCAAGAAGGAACGAAAGGAGGGAGGGAGGAAGGAAGGGAGGAGGGAAAGAAGGGAAAACAGAAAGAAGATACAGTAAAAATAAAATAGAGTATAATAAAGTTATTGAATTAAAAAATTCTTAATTAGAAAAAAAAAAAAAAAAGGGACGGATAGAACCTTAGGACAAATGTTGGAAGCAAAGCTATACAGACAAAGTCTTACACAGAAGCGTACACATACACCCTCACAAAAAGAGGTAAAGGGGGAAAAATCATAAATCTTGCTGTCAGAGACCACCTCCTCAATTTGGGATGATTCGTTGTCTAAAGGAGGGAAGGAAGGAAGGAAAGAAAGAAAGAAAGAAAGGACGAAGGTAAAGTATAATAACGTTCTTAAAATTAAAATTGATTATTAAGAAAAAAAAATTTAAAAAAAAAAAACCATGGACGGATAGAACCTAGGACAAATGGTGGAAGCAAGACTATACAGACAAGATCTCACACAGAAGCATACACATACACATTCACAAAAAGAGGAATAGGGAGAAAAATCATAGATCTTGCTCCCAAAGTCCACCTCCTTAATTTGGGATGATTGGCTGTCTATTCATGTATTCCACAGATGCAGGGTACATCAAGTTGATTGTGGAGCTTTAATCCGCTGCTTCTGAGGCTGCTGGGAGAGATTTCCCTTTCTCTTCTTTGTTCTCACAGCTCCCAGGGGCTCAGCTTTGGATTTGGCCCTGCCTCTGCGTGTAGGTCGCTGGAGGGCGTCTGTTTTTTGCTCAGACAGGACGGGGTTAAAGGAGCCGCTGATTCGGGGGTTCTGGCGTACGGAGGCCGGCGGCGGGGAGGGAGGGGCACGGAATGCGGGGCGGGCCTGCGGCGGCAAAGTCCGGCGTGACTCTGCACCAGCCCGAGGCCCGCCGTGCGCTCTCCCGGGGAAGTCGTCTCCGGATCCCGGGAACCCGGCAGTGTCGGGCTGCACAGGCTCCGCGGAAGAGGGGAGTGGAGAGCGACCTGCGCTCGCGCACAGGCCCCTTGGTGGCGGCAGCAGCAGCCCCAACGTCTCCCGCCCGCCTTGGGGTCCGCGCCTCCAGCCGCGGCTTGCGCCCGTCTCTGGAGTCAGCGCCCTCAGCCGCGGCTCGCGCCTGTCTCTGGGGTCCGCGCCCTCAGCCGCGGCTCGCACCCGTCTCTGGGGTCCGCGCCCTCAGCCGCGGCTCGCGCCCGTCTCTGGGGTCCGCGCTTTCAGCCGCGGCTCGCGCCCGTCTCTGGGGTCCGCGCTTTCAGCCGCGGCTCGCGCCCGTCTCTGGGGTCCGCGCTTTCAGCCGCGGCTCGCGCCCGTCTCTGGGGTCCGCGCTTTCAGCCGCGGCTCGCGCCCGTCTCTGGGGTCCGCGCTTTCAGCCGCGGCTCGCGCCCGTCACTGGGGTTCGCGCTTTTAGCCGCGGCTCGCGCCCGTCTCTGGAGTTCCTTTAAGCAGCGTTCTTAAACCCCTCTCCTCACGCACCAGGAAACAAAGAGGGAAGAAAAAGTCTCTTGCCTCTTCGGCAGGTGCCGGCTTTTCCCCGGACTCCCTCCCGGCTAGCTGTGGTGCACTAACCCCTTCAGGCTATGTTCAAGCCGCCAACCCCAGTCCTCTCCCTGCGCTCCGTCCGAAACCGAAACCCTAGCCTCAGAGCCTCAGCTCGCAGCCCCGCCCGTCCCGGCGGGTGAGCAAACAAGCCTCTCGGGCTGGTGAGTGCCGGTCGGCACCGATCCTCTGTGCGGGAATCTCCCCGCTTTGCCCTCCGCACCCGTTGCTGTGCACTCCTCCGCGGCTTCGAAGCTCCCCCCTCCGCCTCCCGCAGTCTCCGCCCGCGAAGGGGCTTCCTAGTGTGTGGAAACTTTTCCTCCTTCACAGCTCCCTCCCACTGGTGCAGGTGCCGTCCCTATTCTTTTGTCTCTGTTTATTCTTTTTTCCTTTTGCCCTACCCAGGTACGTGGGGAGTTTCTTGCCTTTTGGGAGGTCTGAGGTCTTCTGCCAGCCTTCAGTAGGTGTTCTGCAGGAGTTGTTCCACGTGTAGATGTATTTCTGGTGTATCTGTGGAGAGGAAGGTGATCTCCGCGTCTTACTCTTCCGCCATCTTCCCTTCGACCTACACATTTCTTTCTTTTCATCTATGAACAGCTTATTTAAGTGCTCTTCCATCCTTACTTTATACTTCCCTTTCTTAGTGAGATTTTCCCTTTCTTATAGGTTCTTACTTCTTTTCCATTTAGAGAAAAGTCTTAAACATTTCTTTTAGGATAGGTTTAGTATTGATGGATTCTTTTATTTTTTGCTTGTCTGAGAATTCTTTATTCTCTCCTTCTACTCTAAATGATATACTTGCTGGGTAGAATATCCTAGGTCCCAGGTTTTTCCCTTTCACACTTTGGATAACTCATGCCACTCCCTTCTGGCCTGCAAAGTTTCTGCAGAGAAATCAGATGATAGCCTTATGAGGATTCCCTTGTATATGACTCTTTGTTGTTCTCTTGTTGCTTTTAGAATTCGCTCTTTATTTTTATTTATTTATTTATTTATTTTTGCGGTACCTGAGCCTCTCACTCTTGTGGCCTCTCCTGTTGTGGAGCACAGGCTCCGGATGTGCAGGCTCAGCGGCCGTGGCTCATGGGCCCAGCCGCTCCGTGGCATGTGGGATCTTCCCGGACCAGGGCACAAACCCGTGTACCCTGCATTGGCAGGAGGACTCTCAACCACTGTGCCACCAGGGAAGCCCTCGTTCTTTATTTTTAACATTTGCCATTTTAATTATGATATGTCTTGGTGTGGGTCTATTTGGGTTCATCTTCTTTGGGACGCTCTGTGCTTTCTGTACCTGGAAAACTGTTTTCTTCTTTAGGTTGGGGAAGTTTTCAGCCATAATTTCTTCAAATAAAGTTTTGATACACTTCTCTCTTTCTTCTCCTTCTGGAACCCCTATAATGTGAATATTGGCACATTTGATGTTATCTCAGAGATATCATATGTTGCACTCATTTTTTTCTATTTGTCTTTCTGTCTGCTGTTTTGATTGGGTGATTTCCATTATTCTATATTCCAGATCACCTATACATTCTTCTGTGTCATGTAGTCTGCTATTCATTGCTTCTAGAGTGTTATTTATTTATTTATTTTACATCTTTATTGGAGTATAATTGCTTTGCAATGGTGTGTTAGTTTCTGCTTTATAACAAAGTGCATCAGTTATACATATACATATGTCCCCATATCTCTTCCCTCTTGCATCTCCCTAGAGTGTTTTTTATCTCAAATATTAAATCATCTATTTTGGGTCTTTTGAATATTTTAGTTCCTTTTAATAAAACAATGTGTGTTTTCTGCTCTATTTAAAATAGATAACCAACAAGGACCTACTGTATAGCACAGGGAACTCTACTTAATATTCTGTAATAACCTAAATGGGAAAAGAATTTGAAAAAGAATAGATACATATGTGTGTATAACTGAATCACTTTGCTGAACACCTGAAGCTAACACAACATTGTTAATCAACTATACTCCAATATAAAATAAAAATTTTAAAAAAGAAAATAGAGAAAAAGAATGTGGAATATGATACAATTTTTGTAAAATTTAGAACCACCCAAATATTCATAGTGGATATTTTTAAATGTTGGCATTAAAGAAAAGAAACAATGAAATGGTAAAAAAAAAAAAAATACACTGGTAAAAGTAGCCAAATTTTTAAACAAAAAATGAGCTAAGATAATGACAATGTGGTGAGACAGACACTTTCCCACACAGCTGGTGGTAGCATAAATTGGAAAGTCTTTTTTGGAAAACAATTTGAAATTATGTATCCAGAGTCTTAAGAATATTTATAATCTTAGTTCAAAAATATAAGATCTAGAAATCAATCTTCAAGAAATAACCTCCAAGATAGAATCAAAGACTGCACACCAGTGGGAAAAGAATCTCAAAAAGAATATATGCATATGTATAACTGAATCACTGTGCTATACACCTGAAATTAACACGACATTGTTAATCAACTATACTTCAATAAGAAAAAAAGATTGGGGGAGTGGAGTCAAGATGGCAGACTAGGAGGACGTGGAGTTCGCATCTCCGCACAGCTAGGGCACCTACCAGGCACTGGTGGGGGACCACAGACACCCAAGGGTCCAGGAGGAACCCCCAGCGACTGGGTAGGATGTGGCATGGGGCGGCATGAAGGGGAGGTGAAGTGGAGGTGGGTTGGGACTGGGACCCCTGAGGGGAAGCTGGGACAGGAGAAGGGATTCCATGCCTGGAGGGGGAAAGAGGGTACCATTGGGAGGGAAGAGGATCAAAAGGGAGCATGGCCAGCATATCTCCTGCCCACATGGGTCCCTGGGAGACTGCTGAGATCCGAGGCCTGATCCTCTGCCCACCAAGGCCCCCTCCAGCCATGCGGTTCCTGAGGGAGTGGGAAGGATGAAAGGGGGAGCAAAAGTAAAGGCCAGAAGTATGGGATTGGCACCCCTGAGGGGCAGCTGGGGGAGGGGAGGAGTTCCTACACACAATGGGACCCACCCAAAATTAGGGATCTAGCAGTGATGGGGGAGACCCTTGGGTGGGGGTTAGAGAAATGGAAGGGAAGGCGGCCAGTGCTTTCCCTGTCCACTTAGGCACCGGGGAGTGTGTTGGGCTCCTGGACCTAAACCTCTGCCCTCAGAGCCTCCGTCCAGCCACACAGAGCCCAAGCCCCACCCATACAACCCCATCCAGGGCCCTACCTTTACACACAGAGACCCCCTCTTAGACCCCCTCCAACAGCATTGGGCCAAAACTCCATACACACACACTCACCCAGAGCCTTACATCCAAATTCGGAACTCCACATTCTGAGGTCCCCCTCTGTATGTGCTGTCATCCTCTTCTGCACAGGTCCTAAGCAGAGACCCTGCACCATGCTTGAACATTGCCACGCTTGAAAACCCTGCCTAAGCCCCCACCCCAAGTCATTTTCTGGCTGTATGGTTCCAGAGCCTAAGCCGAACCCCAGGCTAAATGTCACCCCACAGCCTAGGCCCCACACCACCATAAAACCCGCCCCTGCCTAAGCTCCACCCCCACAGCCAAGGCCTTTTATTCTTTTTCTCTTTTTTTCTTCTTTTACTTTGGGGTTCAATTTTATGTTGGTGGTGCTGGGTTTTTTTAAATTTTTGAATTTTATGTTATTTATTTTTTTATACAGCAGGTTCTTATTAGTCATCCATTTTATACACATCAGTGTATACATGTCAATCCCAATCTCCCAATTCATCACACCACCACCCACACCACCACCTCCGTTTTCCCACCTTGGTGTCCATACATTTGTTCTCTATATCTGTGTATCAATTTCTGCCCTGCAAACTGGTTCATCTGTACTATTATTCTACGTTCCACATATATGCGTTAATATACAATATTGGTTTTTCTCTTTCTGACTTACTTCACTCTGTATGACAGTCTCTAGATCCTTCCACGTCTCTACAAATGACCCAATTGCATTCCTTTTTATGCCTCAGTAACATTCCATTGTATATATGTACCACATCTTCTCTATCCATTCGTCTGTCAATGGGCATTTAGATTGCTTCCATGACCTGGCTATTGTAAATAGTGCTGCAATGAACATTGGGGTGCATGTGTCTTTTTGAATTACAGTTTTCTCTGGGTATATGTTGAGTAGTGGGATTGCTGAGTCATATATTACCTTTATTTTTAGTTTTTTAAGGAAACTCCATACTGCTCTCCATAATGGCTGTATCAATTTACATTCCCACTAATAGTGCAAGAGGGTTCCCTTTTTTCCACACCCTCTCCAGCATCTGTTGTTTGTAGATTATCTGATGATGTCCATTCGAACTGGTGTGAGGTGATACCTCATTATAATTTTGATTTGCATTTCTCTAATAATTAGTGATGTTGAGAAGCTTTTCATGTGTCTCTTGGTCATCTGTATGTCTTCTTTGGAGAAATGTCTATTGAGGTCTATTGCCTATTTTTGAATTGGGTTGTTTGCTTGTTTAATATTGAGCTGCATGAGCTGTTTATATATTTTGGAGATTAATCCTTTGTCCCTTGATTCGTTTGCAAATATTTTCTCCCATTCTGAGGGTTGTCTTTTTGTCTTGTTTATGGTATCCTTTGCTGTGCAAAAGCTTTAAAGCTTCATTAGGTCCCATTAGTTTATTTTTGGTTTTATTTCCATTACTGTAGGAGGTGGATCAAAAAAGATCTTCCTGTGATTTATGTCAAAGAGTGTTCTTCTTATGTATTCCTCTAAGAGTTTTATAGTGTCTGGTCTTACATTTAGGTCTCTAATCCATTTTGAGTTTATTTTTGTGTATGGTATTAGGGAGTGTTCTAATTTCATTTTCTACAGGTAGCTGTCCAGTTTTCCCAGCACCACTTATTGAAGAGACTCTCTTTTCTCCACTGTATATTCTTGCCTTCTTTGTCATAGATTAGTTGACCATAGGTGCGTGGGTTTACCTCTGGGCTTTCTATCTTGTTCCATTGATCTATATTTCTGTTTTTGTGCCAGTACCATATCGTCTTGATTACTGTAGCTTTGTAGTATAGTCTGAAGTCTGGGAGTCTGATTACTTCAGCTCCATTTTTTCCCCACAAGACTGCTTTGGCTATTCGGGGCCTTCTATGTCTCCATACAATTTTTAAGATTTTTTGTTTTAGTTCCATAAAAAATGCAATTGGTAATTTGATGGAATTGCATTGAATCTGTAGATTGCTTTGGGTAGTATAGTCATTTTCATAACATTGATTCTTACTATCCAGGAACATGGGATATCTCACCATCTGTTGGTATCATCTTTAATTTCTTTCATCGGTGTCTTATAGTTTTCTGCATACAGGTCTTTTGTCTCCTTCAGTAGGTTTATTCCGAGGTATTTTATTCTTTTTGTTGCAATGGTAAATGGAAGTGTTTTCTTAATTTCTCTTTCAGATTTTTCATCATTAGTGTATAGGAATGCAAGAAATTTCTGTGCATTAATTTTGTATCCTGCAACTTTATCAAATTCATTGATTAGCTCTAGTAGTTTTCTGGTGACATCGTTAGGATTCTGTATGTATACTATCATTGCATCTGCAAACAGTGACAGTTTTACTTCTTCTTTTCCAATTTGTATTCCTTTTATTTCCTTTTCTTCTCTGATTGCCATGTCTAGGACTTCCAAAATTATGTTGAATAATAGTGGTGACAGTGGACATCCTTGTCTTCTTCCTGATCTTAGAGGAAAAACTTTTGGTTTTTCACCAACGAGAATGATGTTTGCTGTGGGTTTGTCATATATGTCCTTCATTATGTTGAGGTAGGTTCCCTCTAAGCCCAATTTCTGGAGAGTTTTTATCATTTCTGGGTGTTGAATTTTGTCAAAGGTTTTTCTCCATCTGTTGAGGTGATCATACCGTATTTATTCTTCAATTTGTTAATATGGTGTATCACATTGATTGATTTGTGTTTATTGAAGAATCCTTGCATCTCTGGGATAAATCCCACTTGATCATGGTGTATGATCCTTTTAATGTGTTGTTGGATTCTGTTTGCTAGTATTTTGGTGAGGATTTTTGCATCTATATTCGTCAGTGATATTGATCTTTAATTTTCTTTTTTTGTAGTATCTTTGTCTGGTTTTGGTATTAGGGTGATGCTGGCCTCATAGAATGAGTTTGGGAGTGTTCCTTCCTCTGCAAATTTTTGGAAGAGTTTGAGAATGATGGGTATTAGCTCTTCTCTAAATGTTTGATACAATTCACCTGTGAAGTCATCTGGTCCTGGAGTTTTGTTTGTTGGGAGATTTTTAATCACAGTTTCAATTTCATTACTTGTGATTTTTCTGATCATATTTTCTATTTCTTCCTGGATTCAATCTTGGAAGGTTATACCTTTCTATGGATTTGTCCATTTCTTCCAGGTTGTCCATTTTATTGGCATAGAGTTGCTTGTAGTGGTCTCTTAGGATGCTTTGTATTTCTGTGGTGTCTGTTGTAACTTCTCCTTTTTCAATTCTAATTTTATTGATTTGAGTCCTCTCCCTCTTTTTCTTGATGAGTCTGGCTAATGGGTTATCAATTTTGTTTATCTTCTCAGAGAAACAGCTTTTAGTTTTATTGATCTTTGCTGTTGTTTTCTTTGTTTCTATTTCATTTACTTCTGCTCTGATCTTTATGATTTCTTTCCTTCTGCTAACTTTGGGCTTTGTTTGTTCTTCTTTCTTTAGTTCCTTTAAGTGTAATGTTAGATTGTTTATTTGAGATTTTTCTTGTTTCTTCAGATAGGCTTGTATGGCTATAAATTTCCCTCCTAGAATTGCTTTTGCTGCATCCCATAGGTTTTGGATTGTCATGTTTTCATTTTCATTTGTCTCTAGGTATTTTTTTATTTCCTCTTTGATTTCTTCAGTGATCTCTTGGTTATTTAGTAACATATTGTTTAGCCTCCAATGTGTTTGTGTTTTTTACGTTTTTTCCCCTGTAATTGATTTCTAATCTCATAGCGTTGTAGTCAGAAAAGATGCTTGATATGATTTCAATTTTCTTAAATTTACTGAGGCCTGAATTATGACCCAAGATGTGATCTATCCTGGAGAATGTTCCATTGCACACTTGAGAAGAAAGTGTAACCTGTTGTTTTTTTTGATGAAATGTCCTATAAATATCAATTAACTTATTCTGGTCTATTGTGTCATTTAAAGTTTGTGTTTCCTTATTTACTTTTATTTTGAATGATCTGTCCATTGGTGAAAGTGGGGTGTTAAAGTCCCCTAATATGAATGTGTTACTGCCATTTTCCTCTCTTATGGGTGTTAGCATTTGCCTTATGTATTGAGGTGCTCCTATGTTGCATGCATAAATATTTACAATTATTATATCTTCTTCTTGGATTGATCCCTTGATTATTATGTAGTGTCCTTCTTTGTCTCTTGTAGCATTCTTTATTTTAAAGTCTATTTTATCTCATATGAGTATTGCTACTCCAGCTTTCTTTTGATTTCCATTTACATGGAATATCTTTATCCATCCCCTCTCTCTCAGTCTGTGCTTGTCCCTATGTCTGAAGTGGGTCTCTTGTAGACAACATATATGGGTCTTGTTTTTGTATCCATTCAGCAAGCCTTTGTTTTTGGTTGGAGCATTTAATCCACTCACATTTAACATTATTATTGATACGTATGTTCCTATTACAATTTTCTTAATTGTTTTGTGTTTGTTTTTGTAGGTCATTTTCTCCTCTTATGTTTCCCAGTTAGAGAAGTTCCTATAGCATTTGTTTTAGAGCTGGTTTGGTGGTGCTGAATTCTCTTAGCTTTTGTTTTTCTGTAAAACTTTTTATTTCTCCATCAAATCTGAATGAGATCCTTGCTGGGTAGAGTAATCTTGGTTGTAGGTTTTTCCCTTTCATCACTTTAAGTATATCATGCCACTCCCTTCTGGCTTGTAGAGTGTCTGCTTAGAAATCAGCTGTTAACCGTATGGGAATTCCCTTGTATGTTATTTGTCCTTTTTCCCTTGCTGCTTTCAATAATTTTTCTTTGTCTTTAATTCTTGCCAATTTGATTACTATGTGTCTTGGTGTGTTTTTCCTTCGATTTATCCTGTATGGAACTCACTGCACTTCCTGGACTTGGATGGCTATTTCCTTTCCCATATTAGGGAAGTTTTCGACTATAATCTCTTCAAATATTTTCTTTGGTACTTTCTCTCTCTCTCTTCTCCTTCTGGGACCCCTATAATGCGAATGTTGTTGCCTTTAATGGTTGTCCCATAGATCTCTTAGGCTGTCTTCTTTTCTTTTTATTCTTTTTTCTTTATTCTGTTCCACAGCAGTGAATTCCACCATTCTGTCTTCCAGGTCACTTATCCATTCTTCTGCCTCAGTTATTCTGTTATTGGTTCCTTCTAGTGTATTTTTCATTTCAGTTATTGTATCATTCATCTCTGTTCATTTGTTCTTTAATTCTAGATCTTTGTTAAACATTTCTTGCATCTTCTCAATCTTTGCCTCCATTCTTTTTCCAAGGGCTTGGATCATCTTCACTAACATTGTTTTGAATTCTTGTTCTGGAAGGTTGCCTATCTCCACTTCATTTAGTTGTTTTTCTCAGGATTTATCTTTTTCCTTCATCTGGTACATAGCCCTCTGCCTTTTCATCTTGTCTATCTTTCTGTGAATGTGGTTTTTGTTCCACAGGCTGCAGGATTGTAGTTTTCTTGCTTCTGCTGTCTGCCCTCTGGTGGATGAGGATATCTAAGAGGCTTGTGAAAGTTTCCTGATGGGAGGGACTGGTGGTGGGTAGAGCTGGCTGTTGCTCTCATGGGAAGAGCTCAGTAAAACTTTAATCCACTTGTCTGCTGATGGATTGGGCTGGGCCCCCTCCCTGTTGGTTGTGTGGCCTGAGGGGACCCAACACTGGAGCCTACCTGGGCTCTTTGTTGGGGCTAATGGCAGACTCTGGGAGGGCTCACGCCAAGGAGTACTTCCCAGAACTTATGCTGACAGTGTCCTTGTCCTCACGGTGAGACTGAGTCACCCCTCAACTCTGCAGGAGACCCTCCAACACTAGCATGTAGGTCTGGTTCAGTCTCTATGGGGTCACTGCTCCTTCCCCTGGGTCCGGATGAGCACACTACTTTGTGTGTGCCCTCCAAGAGTGGAGTCTCTGTTTCCCCCAGTTGTGTCAAAGTCCTTCAATCAAATCCCGCTGGCCTTCAAAGTCTGATTCTCTAGGAATTCCTCCTCCTGTTGACAGACCCCCCAGGTTCAGAAGCCTGATGTGTGCCTCAGAACCATCACTCCAGTAGGTGGACTTCTGTGGTGTAAGTGTTCTGCAGTTTGTGAGTCACCCACACAGCAGTTATGAGATTTGATTTTATTGTGATTGCACCCCTCCTACTGTCTCATTGTGGCTTCTCCTTTGTCTTTATATGTGGGGTATCTTTTTTGGTGAGTTCCAGTGTCTTCCTGTCAATGATTGTTCAGCAGTTAGTTGTGATTCTGGTGTTCTTGTAAGAGATAGTGAGAGCACGTCCTTCTACTCTGCCATCTTGAACTAATCCAGATTTCTAGATTGTTGCCCTTATAGGGATGTCTATGTTGTTGTTTTTGATTCATTTACATTTTTATTTTTTCTAATAAATATTTTAATTTTCTAATTTTATTTTATTATTTATCCTCTGTTATTGTTCTTCTCCTTTTGGATTGTTCCCTGTTATTTTTTTTCTTCTTCTTCCTGTTGTGTTTTTGTTTTACCTTGTTGCAGGTTTTTCAATATATTTTTATTTTTCCTAATATATTTTTTATTTTTCTAATTTTATTTTATTTTTTATTATTTGTTATTGTACTGCTCCTTTTTTTCTTTTCTTCTTTCTTTCTTAACTGTGCCATGTACCTTGTCGGATCTTGGTTCCCAGGCTGGACATTGGGCCTGAGCTCCTGTGATTGGAGCACTGTGTCCAAACTACTGGACTAACAGAGAACCTCAGATGCAGGAGAAGAGTAATTGGGTGAGGCCTCCCAGAGATCCTCATCTTGGCACAAAGACCAGCTCTACACAACTGCCTGCAAACTCCAGTACTGGACACCTAAGGCCAAACAACCAGTAAGAGCAGAATACAGCCCCACTCATCAAAAAAAGAAAAAAAGAAGGAAACAAAAAAAAACATTACAGATGAAGGAGCAATGTAAAAACCTACAAGACCAGATAAATGAAGACAAAATAGGGAAGCTACCAGTAAAATAGTTCAGAGTAATGATAGTAAAGATGATCCACAATCTTGGAAGCAGAATGGATAAAATACAAGAAACGTTTAACAAGGATCTAGAAGAACTGAGAAGCAAGCACACAGTGATGAACAACAGAATAGCAAATTAAAAATACTCTAGAAAGAATCAATAGCAGAATAACTGAGACAGAAGAATGGGTAAGTGACCTGGAAGATAAAATGGTTGAAATAACTGCCAGGGAGCAGAATAAGGAAAAAAGAATGAAAAGAATTGAGGACAGTCTCAGAGACTTCTGGGACAATATTAAATGCACCAACATTTGAATGATAGGGGTTCCAGAGTAAGAAGAGGAAAAGAAAGTGTCTGAGAAAATATTTGAAGAGATTATAGTTGAAAACTTCCCTAACATGGGAAAGGAAATAGTCAATCCTGTCCAGGTCTTGCAGGGAGTCCCACAGAGGATAAACCCAAAGAGAAACACACCAAGACACATATTAATCAAACTATCAATAATGAAATACAAAGAAAAAATATTAAAAACAGCAAGGAAAAAGCAACAAATAACATACAGGGGAGTCCCCACAAGGTTAACAGCTGATTTTTCAGCAGAAACTCTGCAAGCCAGAAGGGAGTGGCAGGACATATTTAAAGTGATGAAAGGGAAAAATCTACAAAAATGTTTACTCTACCCAGCAAGGATCTCATTCATACTTGGAGAAATAAAAAGCTTTGCAGACAAGCAAAAGCTACAGAATTCAGCACCACAAAACCAGCTTTACAACAAGGCTAAAGGAACTTCTACAAGTGGCAAACACAAGAGAAGAAAAAGACCCACAGAAGCAAACCAAGATCAATTAATAAAATGCTAATGGGAAACAGCATATTGATAATCACCTTGAATGTAAATGTATTAAATGCTCAAACCAAAAGACATAGACTGGCTGAATAGATACAAAAACAAGACCCTCATATATGCTGTTTACAAGACACCCACTTCAGACCTAAGGATACATACAGACTAAAAGAGAGGGGATGGAAAATGATATTCCATGAAAATGCAAGTTATAAGAAAGCTAGAGTAGCCATACTCATATCCAATAAAATAGACTAAAATAAAGATTGTTACAAGAGATAAGCAAAGACACTACATAACTTCAAGGGATCAATCCTAGAAGAAGAGAAAAGAATTATAAATATTTATGCACCCAACATAGGAGCACTACAATACATAAGGCAAATGCTATCAACCATAAAAGGGGAAATCAACAGTAACCCAAAAAAATGGGTGACTTTAACACCCCACTTACAAAAATAGATTATTCAGACAGAAAATAAATAAGGAAACACAAGCTTTAAATGACAAGATAGACTTAATTGATATTTTTAGACATTCCACCTGAAAGCAGAAAAATATATTTTCTTCTCAAGTGCACATGGAATGTTCTCCAGAACAGATCATATCTTGTTCACAAATCAAGCCTTGGAAAATTTAAGAAAATTGAAGTCATATCAAGCATCTTTTCCGACCACAACACTATGAGATTAGAAATCACTTACAGGAGAAAAAAACTTTAAAACCGCAATTACAAGACGGTTAAACACTATGGCGCTAAATAACCAAGAGATCACTGGAAAAATGAAAGTAGAAATAAAAAATACATAGAAACGAATGACAATGAAAAAAGGGTGATCCGAAACCTATGGGACACAGCAAAAGCAGTTGTAAGAAGGAAGTTCATAGCAATTCAAGCTCACTTCAAAAAACGAGAAATATCTCAAAAAAGCAATCTCACTTTACAACAAAAGAACTAGTAAAAGAAGCACAAAGAAAACCCAAAGTTAGTAGAAGGAAAGAAATCATAAAGGTCAGAGCAGAAATAAATGAAATAGAAATGAAGAAAAAATAGCAAAGATCAATAAAACTAAAAGTTGGCTCTTGGAGAACATAAACAAAATCGATAAACCTAAAACAAGACTCAACAAGAAAAAAGGGAGAGCACTCAAATCAATAAAATTTGAACTGAAAATGGAGAGATTATAACTGACACTGCAGAGATACAAAATATCATAAGAGACTACTACAAGCAACTATATGCCACTAAAATGGACATTCTGAAGAAATGTACAAATTCTTCAAAAGGTACAACTTTCAAAGACTGAACCAGGACGCATTAGAATATACAAACAGACCAATCACAAGCACTGAAATTAAAACTGTAACTAAAAACCTTCAAACAGATGACATGATACTATACATAGAGAATCCTAAAGATGCTACCAGAAAACTGCTAGAGCTAAACAATGAATTTGGCAAAGTAGCAGGACACAAAATTAATGCACAGAAATCTCTGGCATTTCTATACACTAATGATGAAAAATCTGAAAGTGAAATCAAGAAAACACTCCCATTTACCATTGCAACAAAAAGAATAAAATATCTAGGAATAAACCTACCTAAGGAGACAAAAGACCTGTATGCAGAAAATTATAAGACACTGATGAAAGAATTTAAAGACGTTACAAATAGATGGAGAGAGATACCATGTTCTTGGATTGGAAGAATCAACATTGTGAAAATGTCTCTATTACCCAAAGCAATCTACAGATTCAATGCAATCCCTATCAAACTATCACTGGCATTTTTCACAGAACTACAACAAAAAATTTCAAAATTTGTATGGAAGCACAAAAGACCCTGAATAGCCAAAGCAATCTTGAGAACAAAAAACAGAGCTGGAGGAATTAGGCTCACTGACTTCAGACTATACTACAAAGCTACAGTAATCAAGACAGTATGATACTGGCACAAAAACAGAAAGATAGATCAATGGAAGAGGATAGAAAGCCCAGAGATAAACCCACACACATATGGTCACCTTATCTTTGATAAAGGAGGCAGCAATGTACAGTGGAGAAAGAACAGCCTCTTCAATAAGTGATGCTGGGAAAACTGGACAGGTACATGTAAAAGTATGAAATTAGATCCCTCCCTAACACCATACACAAAAATAAGCTCAAAATGGATTAAAGACCTAAATGTAAGGCCAGAAACCATCAAACTCTTAGAGGAAAACATAGGCAGGACACTCTATGACATAAATCACAGCAAGATCCTTTTTGACCCACCTCCTAGAGAAATGGAAATAAAAACAAAAATAAACAAATGGGACCTAATGGAACTTCAAAGCTTTTGCACAGCAAAGGAAATCATAAACAAGACCAAAAGACAGCCCTCAGAATGGGAGAAAGTATTTGCAAATGAAGCAACTGACAAAGGATTAATCTCCAAAATTTATAAGCAGCTCATGCAGCTTAATGACAAATAAACAAACAACCCAGTACTAAAATGGGCAGAAGACCTAAATAGACATTTCTCTAAAGAAGATATACGGACTGCCAACAAACACATGAAAGAATGCTCAACATCACTAATCATTAGAGAAATGCAAATCAAAACTACAATGAGATATCATCTCACACCAGTCAGAATGGCCATCATCAAAAAATCTAGAAACAATAAATGCTGGCGAGGGTGTGGAGAAAAGTTAACCCTCTTGCACTGTTGGTGGGAATGTAAATTGATACAGCCACTGTGGAGAACAGTAAGGAGGTTCCTTAAAAAACTACAAATAGAACTACCATATGACCCAGCAATCCCACTACTGGACATATACCCTGAGAAAACCATAATTCAAAAAGAGTCATGTACCAAAATGTTCATTGCAGCTCTATTTACAATAGCCCGGAGATGGAAACAACCTAAGTGTCCATCAACGGATGAATGGATAAAGAAGATGTGGCACATATACACAATGGAATATTACTCCGCCATAAAAAGAAACGAAATTGAACTATTGGTAATGAGGTGGATAGACCTAGAGTCTGTCATACAGAGGGAAGTAAGTCAGAAAGAGAGAGACAAATACTGTTTGCTAACACATATAAGGAATTTAAGGAAAAAATGTCATGAAGAGCCTAGGGGTAAGAGAGGAATAAAGACACAGACCTACTAGAGAATGGACTTGAGGATATGGGGAGGGGGAAGGGTAAGCTGTGACAAAGAGAGAGAGAGGCATGGACATATATACACTACCAAACGTAAGGTAGATAGCTAGTGGGAAGCAGCCGCATAGCACAGGGAGATCAGCTCGGTGCTTTGTGATCGCCTGGAGGGGTGGGATAGGCTGGGTGGGAGGGAGAGAGACGCAAGAGGGAAGAGATATGGGAACATATGTGTATATATATATATATATATATATATATATATATATATATCTGATTCATTTTGTTGTAAAGCAGAAACTAACACACCATTGTAAAGCAATTATACTCCAATAAAGATGTTAAAAAAAAAAAACCTTCAAACAAACAAAAGCCCAGGACCAGCTGACTTCACAGAAGAATTCTACCAATTATTTAAAGAAGAGTTAGCACCTATCCTTCCCAAACTCTTCCAAAAATTGCAGAGAGAAGAACACTCCCAATCTCGTTCTACAAGGCCAACATCACATTGACACAAAAACCAGACAAAGATATCACAAAAAGGAAAATTAAATGCAAATACCACTGATGAACATAGATGCAGAAATCCTCAACAAAATACTAGCAAAAAGAATCCAACAACACATTAAAAATGTCATACACCATGATCAAGTGGGATTTATCCCAGGGATGCAAGGATTCTTCAATATATGCAAATCAATCAATGTGATACACCATGCTAACAAATTAGGAATAAAACCATATGATCATCTCAATAGATGCAGAAAAATCTTTTGACAAAATTCAACACCCATTTATGGTAAAAACTCTCCAGAAAGTGGACATAGAGGGAACCTACCTCAACATAATAAAAGCCATATATGACAAAACCACAGCCAACATCATTCTCAATGGTGAAAACTGAAAGCATTTCTTCTAAGATCAGAAACAAGACAAGGTTGCCCACTCTCACCATTATTTTTCAACATAGCAGGGGAAGTCCTCACCACAGAAATCAGAGAAGAAAAAGAAATGAACACAAATTAGAAAAGAAGTAAAACTTTCACTGTTTGAAGATGACATGATAATATACATAGAAAATCCTAAAGTTGCCACAAGAAAGCTACTAGAACTCATCAATGAATTTGGTAATGTTGCAGGATGCAAAAATAATACACAGAAATCACTTACATTCCTATACTCTAACAATGAAAGATCAAAAATTGAAATTAAGGAAACAATACCATTTACTACCACAATAAAAAGAATAAAACACTTAGGAATAAACCTGCATAAGCAGGCAAAAGACCAGTACTCAGAAAACTATAAAAGACTGATGAAAGTAATCAAAGATGACATAAAGAGTTGGAGAAATATGCCATACTCCTGGATTGGAAGAAATATGCCATACTCCTGGATTGAAAAAGATTTTACTATCCAAAGCAATATACAGGTTCAATGCAATCTCTATCAAATACTAATGGCATTTTTCATAGAACTAGAACAAGAAATTTGAAAATTTGTATGGAAACACAGAAGACACTGAAGAGCCAAAGCAATCTTAAGAAAGAAAAATGGAGCTGAAGGAATCAGGCTCTCTGACTTCAGACTATACTAAAAACCTACAGTAATCAAGAGAGAACGGTACTGGCACTTAAATAGAAATATATATCAAACGAAGAGGACAGAAAGCCCAGAGATAAACCCACGTACATATGGTCACCTTACCTTTGACAAAGGAAACAAGAATATACAATGGAGAAAAGACAGCCTCTTCAATAAATGGTGCAGGGAAAAATGGACAGAACAAGTAAAAGAATGAAATTAGATCACTCCCTAACACCATACACAAAAATAAACTCAAAATGGATGAAAGTCCTAAATGTAAGGCCAGACACTATAAAACTCTTAAAGGAAAAGATAGCCAGAACACTTCATGACATACATCACAGCAAAATCCTTTTAACCCACCTCCCAGAGTAAGGGGAATAAAAACAAAAATTAAAAAATGGGACCTAATGAAACTTAAAACCTTTTGCACAGCAAAGGAAAACATAAACACAACAAAAAGAAAACACTGAAAATGGAGAAAATATTTGAAAACGAAGCAATAGACCAAGGACTAGTCTTCAAAATATACAAACAGGTCAGGCAGCCCAATATCACAAAAGCAAACAACCAAATCCAAAAATGGGCCGAGAGATAAATAGACATTTCTCCAAAGAAGACATACAGATGGCCAACAAATACATGAAAGGATGCTCAACATCACTAATCATTAGAGAAATGCAAATCAAAACCACAATGAAGTATCAACTCACCCTGGTCAGAATGGCCATCATCAAAAAATCTACAAGCAATCAATGCTGGAGAGGGTGTGGAGAAATGGGAACCCTCTTGTACTGTTGGTGGGAATGTAAATTGAGAAAGCCACTATGGAGAACAGTATGGAGTTTCCTTAAAAAACTAAAAATAGAACTAGCATATGACTCAGCAATCCCACTACTTGACATATACCCTGAGAAAACCATAATTCTTAAAGAGACATGTACCACAATGTTCATTGCAGCACTATTTGCAATAGCCAGGACATGGAAGCAACCTAAATATCCATCAACAGATGAATGGATAAAGAAGATGTGGCACATATATACAATGGAATATTAGCCATAAAAATAAAGGATTTATTTGTAGTGAGGTGGATGGACCTAGAGTCTGTCATACAGAATGAAGTAAGTCAGAAAGAGAAAGACAAATACCATATGCTAATGCAGATATATGGAATCTAAAATAGCAGTACTGATGAACCTACTGACAGAGTATGATAAAGATACACGTGTAGAGAATGGAATTGAGAGCACAGGGGAAACGGGAAGCTGGGATGAAGTGAAAGAGAAGCATTGACATATATACACTACCAAATGTAAAATGGATGACTAGTGGGAAGCTGCTGCATAGCACAAGGAGATCAACTTGATGCTTTGTGACGACCTAAAGGTATGGGATAGGGAGGGTAGGAGAGAGGCTCAAGAGGGAGGGGATATGGCGATATATGTATACATATAGCTGATTCACTTTGATGTAGAGCAGAAACTAACAGCATTGTAAAGCATTTATACTCCAATAATGATGTGAAAAAAGAAAAAAAAATATTGTACAGCAAGATGTTCCTAAGACTAGAATTTGTAATAATAAAAAGCTGGAAACTTTTTATAGAGTTTCAATATGACTCTTTATAAAGGCATAGAAGGGGGAGACCTTCGAGATGATGGAGGAGTAAGATGTGGAGATCACCTTCTTCCCACAAATACATAAAAAATACATCTACCTGTGGAACAACTCCTACAGAACATCTTGAATGCTGGCAGAAGACCTCAGACTGCCCAAAAGACAAGAAAATCCCCAGGTACTTGGCTGTGCAGCTGGCAGCGTCTTGGTGCTCTGGCCAGGTGTCAGCCCTGAGCCTCCAAGGTGGGTGAGCCTAGTCCAGGATAACGGACCACCAGAGACCTCCTGGCCCCATATAATATCAATTGGAAAGAGGTCTACCAGAGATCTCCATCTCAACACTAAGACCCAGCTTCACCCAATGGCCATCAAGGTCCAGTGTTGGATGCCCCATGGCCAAACAACACGCAAGACAGGACCACAACCCCATCCATTAGCAGAGAAGCTGTCTAAAATCATACTAAGTTCACACACACCAAAACACACCACTGGAACACAGGCACCAGCCCCACCCACCAGAACACAGACACCAGTTCCCTTTACCAGGAAGCCAACACAGACTGCTGAACCAACCTCACCCACTGGGGCAGACACCAAAAACAACAGGAACTATGAACCTGAAGCCTGCAAAAAGGAGACTCGAAACACAGTATGGTCAACAAGATGAGAAGACAGAGAAATATGCAGCAGATGAAGGAGCAAGGTCAAAACCCACAGACCAAACAAATGAAGAGGAAATAGGCAGTCTACCTGAAAAAGAATTCAGAATAATGACAGTAAAGATGATCCAAAATCTTGGAAACAGAATGGAGGAAATACAAGAAACATTTAACAAGGACCTAGAAGAACTAAACAGTAAACAAACAATGATGAACAACACAGTAAATGAAATTTAAAATTCTCTAGAAGGAATCTACAGCAGAATAACTGAGGCAGAAGAACGGACAAGTGACCTGGGAGATAAAATAGTGGAAATAATTGCGACAGAGAACAATAAAGAAAAAATAATGAAAAGAATAGAGGACAGTCTCAAGACCTCTGGGGCAATGTTAAATGCACCAATATTCGAATTAAACGTGTCCCAGAAGAAGAAGAAAAAAGAAAGGTTCCAAGATAATATTTGAAGAGATTAGAGTTGAAAACTTCCCTAATATGGGAAAGGAAATTGTCAAGTCCAGGAAGCGCAGAGAGTCCCGTACAGGATAAATCCAGGGAGAAACACACCAAGACACATAGTAATCAAACTATCAAAAATTAAATACAAAGCAAAAATATTAAAAGCAGCAAGGGAAAAGCAACAAATAATACAAGGGAATCCCCATAAGGTTAACAGCTAATGTTTCAGAAGAAACTCTGCAAGCCAGAAGGGAGTGGCAGGACATATTTAAAGTGATGAAAGGGAAAAACATGCAATCAAGATTACTCCACCCAGCAAGGATCTCATTCAAATTCGAGGGAGAAATTAAAACCTTTACAGAGAAGCAAAAGTTAAGAAAATTCAGCACCACCAAACCAGCTTTACAACATAAGTTAAAGGAACTTCTCTAGGCAGGAAACACAGGAGAAAGAAAAGACCTACAATAACAAACCCAAAACAGTTAAGAAAATGGTAATAGGAACATAGATATCAATAACTACCTTAAATGTAAATGGATTAAATGCTCCAACCAAAAGTCACAGACTGGCTGAATGGATACAAACACAAGACTTGTATATATGGTGTCTACAAGAGACCATATTCAGAGCTAGGGACACATACAGACTGAAAATCATGGGATGGAAAAAGATATTCCATGGAAGTAGAAATCAAAAGAAAGCTGGAGTAGCAGTTCTCATATCAGACAAAATAGACTTTAAAATAAAGACTATTATAAGAGACAAAGAAGGACACTACATAACAATCAAGGGATTAATCCAAGAAGAAGACATAGCAATTGTAAATATTTATGCATCCAACATAGGAGCACCTCAATACATAAGGCAAATGCTAACAGCCATAAGAGGGAAAATTGACAGTAACACAATCATAGTAGGAGACTTTAACGCCCCACTTTCACCAATGGACAGATCATCCAAAATGAAAATAAATAAGGAAACACATACATTAAATGACACATTAAAGAAGATAGACTTAACTGATACTTACAGGACATTCCATCCAAAAATAACAGAATACATTTTCTTCTCAAGTGTTCACGGAACATTCTCCAAGATAGATCATATCTTGGGTCACAAATCAAGCCTCAGTAAATATAAGAAAATTTTCATCATATCAAGCATCTTTTCCGACCACAATGTTATGACTAGATATCAATTACAGGAAAAAAATGTAAAAAATACAAACAAATGGAGACTAAACAATATGCTACCAAATAACCAAGAGATCATTGAAGAAATCAAAGGTGAGATCAAAAAATACCTAGAAACTAATGACATTGAAGACAAAACTACCCAAAACATATGGGATGCAGCCAAAGCAGTTCTAAGAGGGAAGTTTATGGCAATAAAATCCTACCTCAATAAACAAGAAATATCTCAAATAAACAACCTAACCTTACACCTAAAGCAATTAGAGAATGAAGAACAAAAACAAAAACAAAGTTAGCAGAAGGAAAGAAATCATGAAGATCAGATCAGAAATAAATGAAAATAAATGAAGGAAACAACAGCAAAGATCAGTAAAACTAAAAGATAGATATTTGAGAAGATAAACAAAATTGATAAACATTAGCCAGACTTATCAAGAAAAAAAAGGGAGAAGACTCAAATCAACAGAATTAGAAATGAAAAGGGAGAAGTAACAACTGACACTGTAGAAATACAAAGGATCATGAGAGATTATTACAAGCAACTATATGCCAATAAAATGGACAACCTGGACGAAATAGACAAATTCTTAGAAATGCACAATGTTCCAAGACTGAACCAAGAAGAAATAGAACATCTGTACAGACCAATCAGAAGCAATGGAATAGAAACTGTGATTAAAAATCTTCCAACAAACAAAAGTCTAGGACTACATGGCTTCACAGGTGAAGTCTATCAAACATTTAGAGAGAGCTAACACCCATCTTTCTCAAACTCTTCTAAAATATAGCAGAGGGAGGAACACTCTCAAACTCATTCTATGAGGCCACCATCACCCTGATACCAAAACTAGACAAAGATGTCACAGGAAAAGAAAACTACACGCCAGTATCACTGATGAACATATATGTAAAAGTCCTCGGCAAAATACGAGCAAACAGAATCCAACAGCACATTAAAAGGATCATACACCATGATCAAGTGGATTTCATGCCACTTGATCATGAGAAAGCTCTATCTCTGGAGTTCATTTAGGGGGTGCTCTGTCTTCTGTGGGCAGACAGGAAAGGAATCCCCTCTCTTCATTCACCCTGAAACAATGGTCTCTTGCCTCTAAGGCAGGTTCAGACTTTTTCCCATACTCCCTTCTGGTTAGCTGTGGTACACTAGCCCCCTTCAGGCTGTGTTCATGCAGCCAACTCCAGTCCTCTCCCTGGGATCTGACCTCTGAAGCCCAAGCCTCAACTCCCAGCTCCCACCTGCCCTGGCAGGTGAGCAGACAAACCTCTCAGGCTGGTGAGTGCTGGTTGGCACCAATCCTCTGTATGGAAATCTCTCCCCTTTGCCCACTGAACCCTTGTTGCTGTGCTGTCCTCCATGGCTCTGAAGTTCTCCCCCCGGCCCACCCCCCATCCCCACCAGTGAGGGGGCTTTCTAGTGTGTGGAAACTTTTCCTCATTCACAGCTCCCTCCCAGAGGTGCAGGTCCCATCCCTATTCTTTTGTTTCTGTTTTTTCTTTTCTCTTTTGCCCTACCCATGTACGTGGAGATTTTCTTGCCTTTTGGGAAGTCTGAGATCTTCTGCCAGCATTCAATAAGCGTTCAGTAGGAGTTTTTCCACATGTAGATGAGGAAGGTGATCTCCACGTCTTACTCCACTGCCATCTTGAAGGTCCCCACTGCCCATTTTTTAAATTGGAGTGTTCTCTCTCTCTCTCTCTCTCTCTCTTTTTCTTTTTGCCATTGAGTTGTATGGGTCAATTATATCTTTGGATATCAGCCCAAATATTTTCTCCCATTCAGTTGGTTGCCTTTTCATTTTGTTTATGATTTCCTTTTATTTTGATGTAGTCTCGCTTGTTTATTTTCACTTTTGTTTCCTTTGCTTTTGGTATCAAATGCAAAAAATCTTCAACAAAACCCATATCAAGCGATTACCATCCATGTTTTCTTCTAGGAGTTTTATGGTTTCAGGTATTACATTCAAGTCTTTAAACCATTTTGAGTTAAAATTGGTGTATGATGTAGGATAGTGGTCCAGTTTCACTCTTCAGCATGTGGCCATCCTGTTTTCTCAACACCATTTATTGAAGACACTGACCTTTCCCAATTGTATTTCTTGCTTCCTTTGTTGTAAATTAATTGACCATATATGAGTCAGTTTATTTCTGGGCTCTCTATTCTGTTCCATTAATATGTGTCTGTTTTTATGCCAATATCATAATGCTTTGATAACTATAACTTTGTAATGTAGTTTGATACCACGGCGCATGATGCCTCCAGCTTTGTTATTCTTTCTTAAGACTGATTTGGCTATTTGGGGTCTTTTGTAGTACCATACAAATTTTAGATTTTTTTGTTCTATTTCTGGGAAAATGCCATTTGGAATTTTGATAGGGATTTCTTTTAATCTATAGATTGCTTTGGAGAGAATGGACATTTTAATAATATTAATTCTTTCAGTTTACTGGCACAGAATATTTTTCCATTTATCAATATTTTTGTCTTCTTCACTTTGTTTTGCTAATGTTTTAGAGTGTTCAGTGTACAGGCCTTTCACCTTCTTGGCTCAGTTTATTTTTATGTACGTTATTCTTTCTGATGTAATTATAAATGGGATTATTTTCTTAATTTCTCTCTCAGTTCATTATTATTGTATAGAAATGTAACAAATTTTTGGATTCATCTTTTTTAGAACTCTCTTGTCTTCCTAGATCTGGATATCGGTTTCCTTCCTTACATTAGGGAAGTTTTCATCCATTTATTTCTTCAAATAAGTTTTCTGCTCCTTTTTCTCTCTCTTCTCCTTCTGGGATCCCTAGAATGTGATGTTAGTCTGCTTGATATTGTCACATAAGTTCTCAAGCTGTCTTCACTTTTTAAAATTCATTTTTCTTTCTGCTGTTCTGATTGGGTGAGGTTGTTGTTGTTGTGGGTTTTTTTCCTGTTTTCTGTCTTACTGATTCATTCGCCTGCTGTTACACCTCTCTAGTGTATTTTTCAGTTTAGGTATTGTATTCTTCAGCTATGTGACTACTGTTTGGAATTTTCTTTTATTTTCTCTCTTTGTTGAAGTTCTCACTGTTTTCAGCCATTCTACTCCCGAGTTTGGTGAGGATCATTATGATGATTAGTTTGAACTCTTTATCAGGTAAATTATTTACTGTTTCATTAAGGTTTTTTTTTTTTCTGAGGTTTTATCTCGTTCTTTCATTTGGAACATATTCCTCTGTTTCTTCATTTTGCTTGACTCTCTTTACTTGTCTGTGCAGTAGATAAAACAGCCACCTGTCCTAGTCTTGAAGGAGTGGCCTTATGTAGGAGAGGAACCTTATTGTTCAATCTTGTTTCATTTCTTGGTTGTCTCTCAAATATCTGTGATGGTCCAAGCAACCTATATTATTGTTAATGGCTTCTAGTTGTTGAAGGTGTGCCAAACCTCTCAGTGTCTCAGAGGGGAAGAGCTCAGTCTGCACCTAGATTCAGGTTGCTTGGAAGTCTGAATGTCAGGCAGTGAAGTTTAAAGTATGCAAGTATATACAGTACTATGGGACTGCAAATGTATACCCCACTGGCCACCAGCTTCAGGCCATCGAGAGGTGTCCCCTGAGTGGCAGTCACAAAAATCAGCCTCCAGATGCATACAAGCTTCTATCTTGGAGACACTACTAAGCTGTAGTGAGGTAGAGGGAGAGCACAAAGCTGCTGTGTCCTTGCCTATGTTCCCTGGGGACATATCTGTAGGCCCCTAGATGTGTGCCAAACCGAAAGCCTGCTTTTCAGGCCAGAGCTCCGGGAGTAGCAATTAGGACTCTTTTATAGAAAGACTGTGAATGTGTTTCAGTCTCTTGTCTGTGCAGTGCTCTGGGGGTTTTAGCCTTACTGGAACTGTCTCTCTGATTGTTCCAGTCTCATTGTACCCAGGGTTGCAAGCGCCTTGTCCACCTAGCCAGGTGATCAAGGGGATTCCCTTGGCAAAACTGTGACTGAGGTACCAGAAGTAAAAACTGGGGCAGACATATGTTAAGCTCCCCTCCAGGATATCTGGTTCTCTGAAGCACAACAGAAGGAAAGCAGGAAGTTGGCACTTTCCTCTGATATCTCTGGAAAGGACTGCAGTCAGCCCTTTGATGTGTCTTTAATTAGAAGCCTACTCCTCAAGCTGCAAGTACGCTTCACATGAAGTTTTAGCTCCTGAGTCTGTTGTCTCTTCCTATGCCCTCTAGGTGGTAGTCATTTAGGAAGTTTTTCTCCATTTGTTACAGTCCTGTTGGACCCACAGATGTAAGACCCAATGGACACCAGAATCAGAAGATATAGAGGTGTTCCTTGGTTGCTGCCACAAAAATTTGGGCACAAAACAAAACCAAGGCAAAAGAGCTCCTTTTCTGGAGACACTGACACTGTGCAACATGGTAGAGGAGAGTGTGAAGATGACACCTAGCCACTGGAGAGATTAAGAGGGAGAAAATAGAGATGGCACCCATGGTGAAAGGAAAAGAAAAAAGAAAAGAAAAAATTGACATCTCTCAGCTGGAGCAAAGTAGAGGGAGAGCATGAAGATAGTGCCCACTGGCTAGAGCACAGCGGCAGGAGAGTATAAAGATGGCACTCTCCAGTCTTTGTTGTCTAATAGCACTCTTTCACAAAGCATGGGTGCCCCTCAATAGGCTGCTTCCATGCTAGGCCCTGGGATGAGTGAACTTAAGCACCTAAGCCTTTTAAGAGCTTTTTCTCCATTTGCTATAGCCTTGGGAATCCGAAGGATATGAGCCCCACTGGTTTTCAAAACTAGTTGTTTTGAGGGCTCATCTCTCAGGTTCAGTTCTTAAAGGTTGGGGGTGACTGATGTGGAATTCAAACCTCCTCAGAGAGAAACTCCAGGTTTTGATTTCCTTGCTGAATGTGGGTTGCCGCAAAATGGGAGGGGTTATGCTGATATTGCATCTCCTGCATAGGTATGCCTCTCCTACCCACTTTGATATGGACCTTCTCTCATTCACCCAATGTATAGGTGTTTCTCAGCCAGTTTTTAGGGTTTGTTTTTGTTTTTCAGAGAAAGTTGTTCCATATGTTGCTGTAGATTTGGTGTGTTTGTGGGAAGACGTGAGTTCAGGATCCTGTTATGTCACCATCTTGAATGGGAACCTGTATTATTTCTTTAAATAGTTTTTGTCCTCCTTTCTCTCTCTTCTCCTTCTGGGACTCCTATAATACATATATTATTTCTTTTGATCATATCCCTAAGTCCTGTAGGATTTCTTTACTCCTTTTCATTATTTTTTCTCCCCTGACTGGATTCTTTCAAATGACTTGTCTTCAATTTTACTTACTCTTTTTGCTGCTTTGTCAAATCTGTTGCATCTCTGTGTTGAATTTTTCAGTTTAGTCATTGTATTCTTCAGTTCTAGGATTTCTGGGGTTTTTTTTTTTAATGTTTTTTATTTCTTTGTTGAATATCATTTTACTCATGAATTTTTTGGTTAGTTTTCTTTAGTTTTCTATTTTGTGTTCTTGTAATTCACTGAACTTTAAGATGATTATTCTGTACTCAATGTCAGTTAATTCATTGGTATTCATTTCCTTAGTGCCAGTTATTGCAGCGTGAGTAGCTTCCTTTGGTGGTTTCATGTTTCCCTGGTTCTTCGTGTTCCTTGTATTCTTGCATTGATATCTACATGGTTGAGGGAGTGGTCACTTTTTCCAGTCTTTACAGGTTTACTTCAACAGGGAAATCCTTAACTTGTCATCCTAGGGAACTGGATGGGTCAGCTGATAGCATCCAGGAGTTGATGGGGTTTGCTGCTGGGGTCTCTTGTTAGGTGGGCCACTGCCTGTGTTCTGAGGTCTGCTGGTTCCATTGGCTAGGCTCCCTGGTTGGATGGGTACACTGTCTGTGTTCTGCATTCAGGTGTTGCTACTGGCGGGGCTTAGCTGTCAGGTGGGGTTGTTGGCAGGATTCTACAGTTAGGTGGTATCACTGGTTGGGCTCCCTTATTGGACTGTGCTGCTAACTGGACTCTGGAATTGGATGAGGCTGCAGGCTGGGCTCCATGATCAGGTGGAACCACTGATTGTGCTCTTTAGTCAGCTGGAGTCATAGGCTATACTCCATTTGGTGGTGCTACAGGTTGGTGTTAAGGCAGGGCCACAGTTAGGGCTGCAAACTGTGCTCTGCAGTTGGGTGGAATCGTGAGCTGGGATCTGGGAATAGGTGAGGTCACAGACTGTACCTCCCTGTTGATCAGGGCTTCAAACTGGGCTCTGCAATTTCCCAGGGGTCACTGGCCAGGCTCCCTTTTTGGGCATGTCACTGGCTTGTCTTTTGGGTGATTACAGTTCGATGGGGCTGTTGGCTTCACCTTCTGGTTGGGGCACTGGCTATGCTCCATGGTTGGGTGGGGTTGCTGGATAGAATTTACTGCTAGTCTGTACTGCTGGCTGGGAACCCTAGTGCTGACTGTGCTCCCTGACCAGATGTGGCTGTTGGTTTGGCTGTGTGGGTGTACATAGCTGTTGTTAGGCTTTCTGGTCAGATGAGATCATAGGCAGGGGTGTAGTACCAACTACTGCCAAAATCTATGCTCTGGTCACTATGAGTACTGCCACCCTTCTTCGTTGCATGTGGCTGTTTCACCTGGCTGACCCCTGGTCATCTAGCCTTGCCAATTCCTCTAGTGTTCCTTGTGAGGTGAGACTGAAGTGGGCCTCCCAGTAGTGCCCTGGAATACTGGGACAGCTGAATGCCTGCTTTGGTCTCTCTTTTTCACACTGGAGGAAACACAGGCTCAGGTGGGCCCTCTCAGTGTGGTCATGTGCCAGCCTGAGGGAAGGTCAACATGGTCAAAATCACTCCTTTTACTCTTCTAATGCAGCCTTTCTCAGCTTTGTGCTCCAAGACACTGTTTCAGCCTCACCCTTGGGTTCTGAGATTTTCACAGAGGTGTTCTTATCTGTGGATAGTTGCTGATATATATATTGTGAGGAGAACTAGGGGACAAGGGACTTCTTTTTCCACCATCTTGCTGATGTCACCAGTTCCTCTGGAGAATTTCTAGATTTTCTGTTTTACTCCATTTTTCTGAAATTTTATAATGATGTGAATGGGAGTCTATTTTTAATCTGTTATGCTTGACAATAACACTCTCAAATTAGAGTAATATCTTTTAGATATATGGGATTTTCTTGAATTTTCTTTAGGATTCCTCCCCTCCACCCACACTGCCATGTTATCCTTTTCCTCTTTCTAGGATTCTCATTATCTGAACCTCTTAGACTAATCTCCTCATTTCTTTCCATCTCTTTATGTTCTATGTTTTGGAATATTTTCTCAAGTTTACCCTTCATCTTGTCTTTTGAGGGCTTTTTCTCTGCTCTTATATTTTCTATTTCCTAGTATTTTTCTACACTTCTTTGCTAAGAGTTTTTCTTCTTTTATCTGCTAATAATTGTTTTTTGCAAGTTTCTTCCCTTTGCACACTCTTTATTTCACAACAGTTGTCTTTTTCTTTCTGGCCTCTGTCATTAACATTAGAAGTATTTCCCCCAAAATCTGGCTGTCTGCCCATGTTTAATAGTGGGGAGACTAAAATGGTGATTAGAAGCCCTAAGTGGATGTGTATGTATGTGCTCTCTGCATTTGGACTTTAATGAAGAACTATAATTAAAGGCTGGGCCATTTCATTTGGTAACCTCTGTGTCTGTATCTTTTAGGCTCCTTCTCTTGTGGTGATCAGATGCCCCAGAGAAGGCTTTTCTAATTTTCTGACTAAGAGAATAATCCTGTTGCCAGTTTTCTTGATGTGAAGAAAGAATGCTGAGGTCCTTAATATTTAAAATGTTAACTTTTTTATATCTCCTGTTTTCATTATGGAGAGCCAACTTGAAACTCTGTGTGTGTGTGTGTGTGTGTGTGTGTGCATGCACACACACACATATGTTCATGTTCTGTGTCAAGAACACTGTAGCCTGTGTCTTGTCTTCTGCTTTCTGTTTCTGGAGCGAAAGGGAGGGCATTTGTCTTGCTCCTTCCTTGGTGATAAGAATAATATCCTTAGTAAGGTCTGAGCTGAAAATGGCTCTCCTAATAAAGATCTGTTTATTCTCCATTAGCACCCCTGAATCTATTCTCGCTCATTCTCTGCTCTGCTCCATGCCCTGCCAGTGTCATCACCTGGGATTCCCCTTACCTCTGGCTTCTGTTTAGATTTGGCCAATAAGAGGTATCAGCAAAGAATCAGAGGGTGGAAGAGAGAGAGAGAGGAGAAATATAACACTGCCACTTCCTCTGCTCTGTGCCATGACTCTGACAGCAGATGTGTCCCTCCATGTCTACAGCTCCTTCTAAGCAGCCCTCCACCATGACTTCTGCTCTCAAGGAAGGCTGGTAATGGGTGCAAGCTCTTTCTATTGTCCAGGTGCCTGAACATTCCTTGTTTCTTAGCCATAAAAGTAGTTGTTTCTCCATTGGGAACATTTAGGATAAATTATTTCCTGCTAGGACACTGACTTATGGCTACAAAGAAAAACAGGGGTCAAGCTATTTCTTGGCTATTACTATTACATTCCTGTCATCCCTGAACTTCTGCAGCTCATGTGATTTACTCTTTGTAGCAAACACTGTACTTGTCATGAAGGGATCACACTTTTATACTCAAGGTCAGGTGAAAGAATGGGCTTTTCAAATTCCTGGAGTTCTAGATAACTTAGCTTTAATCCCTGATGTTTAAACTATGTTATAGGAATTCTCTCTAAAATATATAAAGCAGACATTTTTCTTCTTCCAGGGTGTCCTGATTATCACTAGGGAAATCAATGGACTTGTCTGGCTATGTTGATTTAAATGAAAAACTTAAGGGGATTGGGCTTAATGGAAATGCAAGCTAATATACTCCTGGGAATTTCTTTCAAAGGTGAAATCCCTGTTCTCAGCTTATGTTTGATGCTACTTACTCTTCATCTGAAAGGAGTCTCCTGCATAGTCTCCTCTGTTTAGAGACCTTACTTTCCTAACATTTCCCTAGTGCTTCTGAGTCTGGTGAGCTTGCTCTCCTCTTGGGAAGACAGGAGTCTGGGAGGGTGGTGATGGTGAGGGCTAGAGAAATTCAACATTCCCTTTGTGTGCAGGAGTACAGTCAGGTTAAATATGTAGTTTCAAAAATTTAGAGATAGCTCTGGTAAAGGACAGGGGCTTGTTACTGGACCTGCCAGCCTTTTGGTAGTCATGGCATTTCTCTTTGCCTTGGGTGTCCCTTGGCTTTCACTTGAAAGGTGGACTATATCTATCCTTCCACTACTTTCTTGGTATGACCAATCTGCTTCTAGCATCAAATACAAACTGAGATGAGAGATTTCATTTAAGAAAAAAATTCCCGTGAGTATTTTGGTCTCTGTTTCATATTCAGCCCAATCTCTTAAAAACTTCCCTCAGACCCTGTGCTTACACTCACCCTCTGTTCCTGTGCACTGGTCCTTCCTTACGTTCCAGAATTTCCCCATGCTCTCTCTTCAGCCAAACCCACTCTATCCATTCATAACAAAGTCCACCTCTATCTCTTCCAGAAAACCTTCCATGATCTCTCCAGCCTCAGATATTCTTTCCTCAGTCTGATATTTTCTAATATTTTGATATTTCCTCAGGTACCAAATTGTGTAGGTAAAACCCTGTTGTACTTCCTTTCATGTATATGTGAGTGCTTCAGTTCTTTGCTAAACTACAAACTCTTGGCAGGTAAAGCTCATGTGTCTTCCTTCTGTTGTAACCTACTCAACACCCAGCACAGCACCAGGCATGTAGCCTGGTGCATGTTTGTTAACTCAATAGCTAACTTATTTATTAGTATGCTATCTGCTCCATTTTTCTAAAAGCTCTAAGTAGATGTTTAAAAAGTAGTACTTTAATTTCCTAGACTGTGTTTGGTATAAAATATTTCAAACAGTGTGAACTGTACCTGGGTAGAAATGTCAAGGGGGCAATAAATTATGCACTTTCTCATTCCTAGGTAAAACTAAATTTTTGGATGATTTTTTGACAGAATTATGTGAAAATGTAACCATTATGAGAATCATAAGTAAAGCTGTTCGGATGCTTGAGGCAAAAGGAAGAGTGACTGGCAAGTAATGGGGAAAAAGCAAAGCACATGTCTGGATTAAGAGTCTCCAGGTGATAGAGGAACAGTCCCATGCTGGCACCTTGTGGGTTTTAATGGGCTCCCTCTGCCAATCTTCTGTTTGCTCCCATGATATGGAGGCCAATTCTGAACATTTTGACTTGTTATGAAGTGACTTCCCAGCATTGATTTATGTGCTGACCCTGACTGGGGAGATGCTTGGAGGAGTTTCCTCATGGTGCTCTGACTGCATAGGTTATTTGTTCACATCCTTTTAATCACATGTGTTGTAACCATAAATAATAACATCCTGTATTTTGTTCTATAGAAGGATAAGGCTCTAGTGAAGTGCAGTTAATCAAACCTACAGAAGAGGAATGTATCCTAAAAGCTTAATTAAATATGGAATTGGGTGAGAATCTACCCTCTTATGCTTTTAGTTTAATTCCAGAAAAGAAAAAATGAGACAGCAATGTTCGACTGAGAGTGAGTGGGTTGGAACCAAACACAATTTAACATCAACAATAGTGATCTTTTACCCACAGACTATATTTTAAAGAGGACAAAGTACTTTCACACCAATTATATAATTTATTCCTGCCAGTAACCTTTACAAGCAGAGCAGATATTGAGAATATTTTATTATATTTATTTTTCACTATAAAAGCATATTTTTGCATACCAGAATATTTATAGAATAGAGAAAAAAGGGGGAAATACAGCATTATTTCATTATTTCCATTTAGTTTTTAAAGATGTATCCTTTTCTTATTATATTGTTGTAATTAGTTGGAATCCAGATTTCTTCACCTAATATTGTAATGTAAGCATTTGCCTGTGTTTTTCTATGCTCCTCATAGTAATAACTTTTAATGGATTTATCATATTTTACTCTATATTTCATTTATTTTCAATTTTTCTGTTATTCTAAATAGTATTGAAAGGAACATTTTAGTTCACATAATTTTTGGTATTTAAGACTTCCCCCACTAATACCGAATTCCTGGAAGTGGAATTACTGGAGCAAAGGGTCTGAACATCTTTAGTGTGTTCTGATTCTTACTATCAGATTGTTTTCAGAGGGTTGGGCAAGTAAGTGTACATACTGGTTTGTGTGTGCCAGTTCTCTACAGGCTCATCAGAAATAGGGAAGTGAACTTTTAAATTACCAATGTAATACACGAAAAATGGTTTTTCATTGGTATTCTTATTTGAAGTTTTATTACTGTGAAATTGATCATTTCTCCATGTTTGTTTTCTAGTTACATTTGAAGGACAGACACTTTTATGCTCATTTTACAAATGAAGAAACCACTTCAGAGAAGTTAAGTGTCTTGCCTATGGTGACACAGCTAGTGAGTGGCATGCTGAAATGTAGATGCCAGGCTCCTAATTCTCCATCTAGGCTTTGTCTTATTTGAGCATTATTCCCAGCTCTGTCACCATCTTCCTTGGGGATGTCTTCTCATTTCCTCAACCCTCACTCTCACTATCTGCAACATGAAATACTTAGACTGGAATCAGTGGTTTTCATTTTAAAATATAATTAAGTTGAAGAAGATTTTCTTCAAATGAATCTTGTGGTAAAACTCAATATATGAAACTGCTAAAGCAAAGCTACTCTGAGTTGACTGACAAGAGGACCGGAGGTCAGGGTTACTACCTCCTGTCTCCCTCAGAATCTCCATAGCACATTCTAATGTGCTTCCCTGAGACATTTGGGTATCATTTAGTCCAGTTCTTTTCTTCTTATTTTTTTCCCCAGTTTTTTTTTTTTTGTTGTTGTTGTTCTTTTTAGATGTAAATGACATTTAGCACTGTGTAAGTTTAAGGTGTAAAGCATAATGACTTACATATACTGTGAAATGATCTGGTGGTTTTCAAGCAGTGCTCCTATCATCCCATTTAGCTTTGATACTCTCTCAACTAGAATGACTCAGACTTTCCAGGATATATTTTAAACTTATTTTCTTGTTCCTTTGTTAGCTTACCCACAAGTGACTGATATCTGAGAATTTCTATTTCTGATGATAGAAGGCTCATGATATCATGAAGAGAAAACTGAGTTTAGATCCAGGACACCTAGATCCTTCTTCCTATTACATATGGGCTTTCTGTTAGTTTCTCCATCTAAAAAGGAAAGAGTCATCTCTGATTCTCCAACCACGTAGAGTTGTTGTGAGGATCACAAAATGTTAAGTTGTGTGTGTGTTCTCTTTCTCTCTTTCTAGCCATATGGTAGGTTAACTTCCCTGCTTCTTTTGCAGGTGGACACAGCCATGTGATTTGCTAGCCAATAATATGCTTGTGAAGTGACGTGTGTCATTTCTGGGTGGAAGTTTTAAGAGCCAGTGCACAATTCACCATGTTCATTCTTCTGTGCTGTAGTGATTATGAAAGTGCATGTCAAAATTAGGTCCTGGTCAGCTTGGGTTTGAGTGATTATTATGAGCCAAGAGCCTGGGACATCTAAACTGTCCTGGAACATAATCAAGAAATAAAGGTTTGTTGTGATAAGCTTTGAGATATTAAGGCTTTTTGTTATTACAACAAAACCTAGTCCATCCTAACTAGTAAAGTGTGTGTGATGACAATTAACATTATCAATGAAACGTCTTCCTCATTTTTAAAGTTGCTGAAGCCCTGGAAACGTAGAAAACACAATTCCCTAAACATGTTTTGTTTTTATTAAATCTTCTCCATTATGGTTTATTACAGGATATTGAATATAGTTCCTTGTGCTATACAGTAGGACCTTGTTGTTTATACATTCTATATATAATAGTTTACATCTGCTAATCCCAAACTCTCAATCCATCACTCTCCCTCTCTCCTTTCCCCTTGACAACCATAAGTCTGTTCCCTGTGTCTGTGAGCCTGTTTCTGTTTTGCTGATAAGTTCATTTATGTAATATTTTAGATTCCACATGTAAGTGATATGATATGGTATTTGTCTTTCTCTTTCTGACTTACTTCACTTAGTAATATAATCTGTAGATCCATCCATGTTGCTGCAAATGGCATTATTTCCTTCCTTTTTATGGCTGAGTAGTATTCCACTGTCTATATATACCACATCTTCTTTATCCATTCATTAGTTGATGGACACTTAGGTTGCTTCCATATCTTGGCTATTGCAAGCAGTGCTGCTATGAACATAGGGGTGCATGTATCTTTTCAAATTATAGTTTTTTCCAGATATATGCCCAAGAGTGTGACTCCTGGATCATATGGCAACTCTATATTTAGTTTTTTGAGGAATCTCCATATTGTTTTCCATAGTGGCCGCACCAATTTACATTCCCACCAACAGTGTAGGAGGCTTCCCTTTTCTCCACACCCTCTCCAGCATTTGTTATTTGTAGACTTTTTAATGATGACAGTTCTGACTGGTGTGAGATGGTACCTCATTGTAGATTTGATTTGCATTTCTCTGATAATTAACAATGATGAGAATCTTTTCATGTGCCTATTGGCCATCTGTATGCCTAAAGACTAGTTTTGAACTGCACAATCGGAAACACATTTAGCAATCACCGTAAGATTTGTAAAATCTTTTCTCTTGCAAGTTTAAAGGCAAGAAGGATAGTGAAACAACACATTGGCCAGATATCTGATTCATCTCTCCCTCCCCAGATACAGAATCTTCAGGTGTTTACAGAATGACTGTAAACAGAGATTCAAGATGTCTAAACTAATCTCTTACTAATCTTCTTATTCTCCCAGTGAGTTCAGGAAATCAGTGAGTTGAGCATTGCAGAGCATGCATGGTTATGAGAGAAATGTGTTGGGAAAGAGATATTTTGCAAAAAGATTTCACCTGTGCTTTATCTCAACACAGTTACCATAGTACAAAAACGGTGCTTTGAGAAGTGTTACTGATAAGGAATAAATTCATCCTGACCTTATAAAACTTGAAAGTGATGCTTTGTAGAAGTTACAGAGGTAAGCATGGCCTGGTGGTGCAGTGGGGCTGGCTCTCTAACCAACACCAAAGTGTCCTGTACACCTCACAGCACTTTCTGGGCCTCAGGTCCCTCATCTGTAAAATGAAGGTTCTAATTCCCGACCTACTGCTTCAGGATGAAATGAATACATATAAGATTATTTTTAAAAAGGGCAATTTTGTACTGAGTTGTTACTATCTGAAATTTCTATTTAATTTGTTTGGAAGCTTTTTTACTCAGACTCCTTAAGTCACAAGTGACAGGAAACCCATTCAAACTGTCTTGAAAACACCGTAAAACATTTAAGAGAAAGCATGAAAGGGGATTTGATTGCAAACTCCAGGGGCTCCAACGCTGCTCATGCTTCTCTCCATCTTCTGTGCTTCTCTAATGGGCAGCTTCCCTCTGCGTAGTGACCTCTGCAATCTCCAGTTATGGGAAATGGAGTGCTTCTCAGTACTGAAGCCCCTGCATTGGGTCACACTCTGTGTGACTTGGCTTGGTTTGGATAACGTGTTCATCCCTGGACATGTGAGGGGAGGAGAGTCCATTCATGTGGGGAGAGGTGGTTTCCAAAAAGAAAAATGAAGCACTGGGTGACCAAAACCAGCGGGGGTCCACACAGGAGGTGAGAGTATTCTTCTACCTGCCTTCTGAGGTTCAGGACTCTGAAAAGATGACTGCCACCTCAGCAGCCTTGGCATTGGGGTCTGTTTAGCTCTTAATCTTCTGTTTGTAGCCAGGGCTCAAGAGTCTTTAGAAAAAGCTGTTGGGGACATTCTCTAAGCTGCTGCAGCCACATAACTAAATTTATGAGATGTGATGAGGGGAATAGGAAAGGATGTCATCTTCGATGTTGAACTGCAAGAAAGAATTTTTTAAAGCTACTATTCATTCTGTAACCTGCTGGAGTTTACACTGGAAATGATCTCAAAGAAGAGTATGTATGGACCCAGTGGCTGGAATGCAGGAGAAATGGATGCCTTTGCATTACACCTCCCCCACCTGCCCCATCCGTCAGGGCAAGCTGATTCAAATAGGCTTTGTATACCTGGCACCGAGCAAGGGGCTGGGAGCATGGTACAGGTTAGATAGTTGTAGACCTTGCCCTAGGGAGCTTCTAATGTTATTAGAGATGAAACTTCAACACAGAAAAAAGCTATAGACCATCAGAAACACATTAGATATAATTGGGTTTGCGGTTTGCAAAGAGTGCTGTGGGTTTAGGGAGGGGAAGAAGCAAGTTTACTAGTGGAGCAAAGAGAGGCCCCGTGGAGGAGGAGTGGAGAAATGGTTTAAAAATTCCAAGGTTGCAGCTCATCATGTGCCCGGTACTGCTCAGCACTGTACACCTTCCAAGAGTTCTCTCACTTCCTATCCTCTGCAGGGGTTTACTAATGAGACCCTCACTTTATAAATGGGGGTCTGGGCTCAGAGATATTAAAGTCATGCAGTAGGAATGGGAGAGTCAAACCAGTGGCCTGGACATCACCTACTGCTTCCTGCTCAGCTCACCTGTGACAACTTTGAGTCAAGGTTTTGCGACAACAACCATAATGATCCTGGCTCTTTGTCAAGGATGTGCCAGGAAGAACACCTCAAATAAGTGGTTCAGCCACAGCCTTGACAGTTATCTTAAATTAACATTTTTTAGTGATTAAATATTCTCTATATTAATGGATATTTTTTATATTAAAAAAGTAGATTAAACTTTTAAAGTTTTAGAATAAATACTATAATTTGTTGTAATTAATGCAATATAGAAAGCTTTTGAAAAATGAGAATTTCTGTTTAAGTTATACTGTAGGTTTTTTCTTAAGAAAATTATAACTGTGAAATTAAGAAGTCTTAGAGAATCAGTACAGTAACTTCCACTGACCTGGAAAACCCAGTAATCCAGTACTATCCCAGGCTAGACATGCAAGATTACTGGATTTTTATGGTACATTCCCTTCTTGAAAACTTATGGTACACATTTATGTTTAATACTTAGGTCCTGAAACACAAGTAGTCATAAATTATTCCATTTTACTTAAACCACATTTTCCATCCAAATTTATTTGATCACAGGTGAAAATTAAACCTCAATTAAAACTACTCTAAACAATACAGGACTTTTTATCTTAATTGAGTAAAAAAAATAGGGCAGTTACAGAGTTAATTCAGTGACTCAACAATGACTTCAAGGATACAGACTTATTTCATCTTTTTGTTATGCCATCCAGAGCACATTAACTTATTCCATAGGTTTCCCCCATCGTGGACACTAGGCAAAATAATTTTCAGCTACAAAAGAGGGATATTAAAATGTATTTCTTTGTATCAGAAAAGAAAATTTTCCTTAGAAGCAACATAGCCCTCTCACATCTTATTGAAAAGATCTGGGTCCCATGCTTCTCCATCATTTATTTGTTTAGGGGTACACATGTGACCTAGTTCATCTTCCAGGTCAATCCCTGGAAAGGTGAATGAAATAGTTATGACTGGCTGGTACTAATCAAAGTTCACCCTCTGGAGCTATAGAGTTGCTTTACTCCTTTCTTAAACTGAGTTGTTGCTCAACACCTAAACAAGTTTAGGATTCTATGAAAAAGAAATAAAGGTGAAATTACAGTTGGGAGGCAGCCCTCAGCATCTGCCACAACCTGTCCCTTGTCTCCAAGATTAAGGACGAATGCAACACAAGTTAGGAAACCCAAAATGTCCCCTCTGTTAATAGAGAACAACGCTCCCCCTCCATGTTTGGCTTAATTACCTAGAGATTTGGCTGTGAATACTAGGAGCCATTTGTCAGTGATCATTTCCTCCTGTATCTCTACAGCATTTTTCAAATGGAAACACAGGAAAGCCATGCCACTCCAGTACTGACAGAGCCCCTGGGGGCCACCAGAACCCCCCAGTCCTTTACAGATCCTGTTTCAGTTAGTGATAGAGCCAGGTGGAAAACCCAGGCACCAGAAGCCCTACATGTGGAAATGGAGAATTCTGGAATCTAGTTCATGTGGGCTCTGGACATGAGAAGGTAAAGAGAAATGGAAAACCTGGTCAACTTTTCACATTGTGAAAGCAGCAATGTCCTTTGACTTGCCTGCTTCACCAAAGTGTCTTCCAGCCTTTTCTCTTGTTTCATCTTTGGGTTGATAGTCATTTTTTTCATGAGTGCAATAAATGCAACTTTGTGGGTTTTTTTTACAACTAAACTTAATTTCATTTATGAGTCCCCATTCTTGTGGGTGATGAAAATTCCAGTCAATCAGTGTTTTTGCACTTTCAAGGGGTTGAGTCTAGTTCTGAGGGGGCTTCTATAGTGTTGAGGGATCAGGTCCTTGCTATGTTCATTGTCCACTTGGCCTGCGAGGCCCTTGTTCTCTTGGCCTCTTCTGTGCATATGTCTTCACCTGGGTTCCCAGGAAGAAGACCTGAGATAAGGACTTGTGTGCAGGTGGTTTATTTGGGAGTTGACCCCAGAGAATTAGTAAGATGGGGGAGGATCATAACATGTTGTGTTACTGAGTTGGTCACACTGTGAACAATGGAGCCCAGTCCCACCAGGACACTTTGAGGAATATGAGGAACTCCTCTCAGAGATTTGCATCTGAGGCCTGACCATTTTTCTATTGTTCTCTACATTGATTGAGGCTGTCTTGTGTGTAGGGGTAACGTTCTTGCACTTCTAGGATGCTTCATGTTCATGCAGCTGGGCTGGCCCCCACCTGCCCACTCCCCACCCTGCTGACAGTGTTGGAGAAACCCTAGCACAGAAAATTAAAGAAATACAGTGTGCACTTGGGCCAAGATGCTGTCAACCTGAAGTTAGTCAAAGCCACACTTGCAGCCACAGTGAAATCAGGAGTGCGGCCAAGAGGGTGTGAGAAAGGCACCCTCCTTCCTTCAATTCTGCGTGGAGAGTAAGAAGGAAAGAGGGAGAAGAGTAACTTTCTCACCAGTTCCCAAGTGACAGCCACTAGTACTGACCTGTCTTAAGGGACCTCCACCCCACAAATTCAAAGTGCTTCTTACCCTACACCCCATAGTGATAGATTCTGAACATCACTTTCTCAGCTATACCAAGGTCCAGGTGCTCCTGGCATTATCTTTCTTCAAAATCAAGGGATATTTGAAGACACAGAGTTTGCATCTCCTCACAACTAGGGTGCCTGCCAGACGCTGGTGGGGGCTCTTGATGCCCAAGGAGATGGGAGGAACCCCCAAATGACCGGGTAGGATGTGGAGGGAAAGTGAAGGGGGAAGAGAAGTGGAGGCCAGACAGGACTGGTACCCCTGAGGAGTGTCTGGGAGTGGGGAGGGTTTCCCATGCCTGGAAGGACCCTTGGGGGCTCGGAGGATCAGGAGTTTCCCCTGCCCAACCAAACCCCAGGAAGCTTGCAGGGCTCCCGGTCCAGGTCCTCTGCCCTCTGAGGCCTGCTCTGGGCCATGATGATCCTAGGAGCATAGGAGGGAGGCAGGGGGAGAAGAGAAGATGTGGGCAGGATGGGCCTTCCAGGACTGGAGGATCAGAGGGGGTGCAGAAGGTGTTTCCCCCACCCACTCGGCCCTGGGAAGCCTACTGAGCTCCCAAGCTGTGTCCCCTGCCACGTTGGTCCTGGGGGTGTAGGAGGGAGGTGGAGAAAAGAGGAGAGGCAGACGGGGAGGGGCCCTCCAGGATTGGAGGGACAGGGGAAGTGTTGTGAGCATTTTCCCCACCCACTTGGCTCTGGGAAGCCTGTTGGGCTTCTGGTTCTGGTCCCCTTCAGGGTCTCCCTCTGGCTGCATGGGTCCTGGAGGCATAGGAGGGGGAAAGAAGAGAGGCCAACGGGGAGGGCCCCTCTGGGATTGGAGGATTGGGGGAATGTGCCTAGCATTTCCACTGCTCACTCAGGCCAGTAAGCCTGCTGGGGTCCTGGACCTGGTCCTCTGCCCTCCAGGCCAGAGACACTCTGGGGTCCCTCCTGCTGTGTTGAATATATCCCCACCCACCACCACCCCAGGGCCTTTTCTGTCCCTGTGGGTCCTAAGCATAGGCCCTGCCCACCACCTAAACCCTGCATCTACCTAAGCCCCACCCCCCACAGCCAAGGCATTTTCTGGCTTTTTTTTTTTTAACGCCTCTTTTTTACTATTTTGGTTCTGTTTTACCTTCTGGTTGTTGTTCCTTCTATATTTTTACTTTTTTATTCTTTCTAACATATCTGTTAGTTTTCTAATCTTATTTTATTTTTTTACTGTTTTTTTTTGTTCTGCTCCTTTTCTCTTTCTTCTTGTTTGGTTTTTTTTTTTTTTTTTTTTTGCTATCCTACATGGCTTGTGGGATCTTGGTTCATGAGCTGGGGGTCAGGCCAGAGCTCCTGCAGTGGGAGCTCTGAGGCCAAACTACTGGACTAACAGAGAACCTCAGACCCCAAGGAATATTCATTGGAGTGAGGTCTCCCAGAGGTCCTCATCTCTGCATAAAGACCCAGCTCTACCCAACAGCCTACAAACTCCGGTGTTGAAAGCCTCAGGTCAATCAACCAATAAGATAGGAACACAATCCCACCCATCAAAAAAAAAAAAAAGAGGTAAAAAAATATGTCACAGATGAAGGAGCAAGGTAAAAACCTACAAGACCAAATAAACGAAGAGGAAATAGGCAACCTACCTGAAAAAGAATTTAGAGTAATGATAATAAAGATAATCCAGAATCTCGGAAATAGAACAGAGCATGGATTGAGAAAATACAAGAAATGTTTAAAAAGATCTAGAAGAACTAAAGAACAGACAAACAGAGATGAACAACACAATAAGTGAAATGAAAAATACACTAGAAGGAAGCAATAACAGAATAACTGAGGCAGAAGAACTAATAACTGAACTGGAAGACAGAATGGTGGAAATAACTGCTGAGGAGCAGAATAAAGAAAAAAAAGAATGAAAAGAATTGAAGACAATCTCAGAGACCTCTGGGACAACACTAAACACAACAATATTCAAATTATAGGGGTCCCAGAAGGAGAAGAGAAAAAGAAAGGGTCTGAGAAAATATTTGAAGAGATTATAGTGGCAAACTTCCCTAACATGGGGAAGGAAATAGCCACCCAAGACCAGGAAGCACAGACAGTCCTATACAGGATAAACCATAGGAGAAACACCCAGACACATATTAATCAAACTAACAAAAATTAAATTCAAAAATAAAATATTAAAAGCAGCAAGGGAAAAGCAAAAAATAACATACAAAGGAATCTCCATACTGTTAAGAGCTGATTTTTCAGCAGAAACTCTGCAGGCCAGAAGGGAGGGGCAGGATATACTTAACGTGATGAAAGAGAAGAACCTACAACCAAGATTACTCTACCCAGCAAGGACCTCATTCAGATTCAATGGATAAATCAAAAGCTTTACAGACAAACAAAAGCCAAGAGAATTCAGGACCACCAAACCAGCTTTGCAACAAATGCTCTAGGTGGGAAACACAAGAGAAGAAATACAAACCCAAAACAATTAAGAAAATGGTAATAGGAACATACATATCAATAATAACCTTGAATGTAAATTGATTAAATACTCCAACCAAAATACACAGACTGGCTGATACAAAAACGAGACCCACTTCAGACCTAGGGACACATACAGACTAAAAGTGAAGGGATGGAAAAAGATATTCCATAGAAATGGAAATCAAAAGAAAGCTGGAGTAGCAATACTTGTATCAGATAAAAATAGACTTTAAAACAGAGACTGTTACAAGAGATAAGGAAGGGCACTATATAATGATCAATCCAAGAAGATATAACAATTGTAAATATTTTTGCACCCAACATAGGAGCACCTCAATGTATAAGGCAAATGCTTACAGCCATAAAAAAGGAAATCAACAGTAACACAATAATAGTAGGGGACTTTAGGGACTTCCCTGGTGGTGCAGTGGTTGAGAATCTGCCTGCCAAAGCAGGGGACACGGGTTCGAGCCCTGGTCCGGGAAGATCCCACATGCCGCGGAGCAACTAGGCCTGTGTGCCACAACTACTGAGCCTGCGCGTCTGGAGCCTGTGCTCTGCAACAAGAGAGGCCGCGATAATGAGAGGCCCGCGCACCACGATGAAGAGTGGCCCCCGCTCTCCGCAACTAGAGAAAGCCCTCGCACAGAAACGAAGACCCAACACAGCAAAACTAAATAAATAAATAAATAAATTTATTAAAAAAAAATAGTAGGGGACTTTAACTCCACACTTACACCAATGGACAGATCATCCAAACAGAAAATAAATAAGGAAACACAAACTTTAAATGACAAAATAAACCAGATAGATTTCATTGATATCTATAGGACATTCCTCCTGAAAGTGGCAGAATACACTTTCCTCTCAAGTGTACACAGAACATTCTCCAGGATAGATCACATCTTGGATCACAAATCAAGTCTCTGAAAATTTAAGAAAATTGAAATTGTATCAAGCATCTTTTCTGACCACAACACTATGAGATTGGAAATCAATTACAGGAAAAAAAAAACTGTAAAAACCACAAATACAAGGAGGCTAAACAGTGAGCTATTAAATAACCAAGAGATCACTGAAGAAATTAAATAAGAAATTAAAAAAAAAAAAGCATAGAAACAAATGACAACAAAAACACGATGACCAAAAACCTATGGGATGCAGAAAAAGCAGTTCTAAGTGTGAAGTTTATAGCAATTCAATCTCACCTCAAGAAACAAGAAAAATCTCAAATAATCTAACCTACACCTAAAGGAACTAGAGAAAAAAGAACAAAGAAAACCCAAAGTCAGTAGAAAGAAAGAAATCATAAAGATCAGAGCAGAAATGAATGAAATTGAAATGAAGAAAACAATAGCAAAGATCAATAAAATAAAAGTTGGTTCTCTGAGAAGATAAACAAAATTGATAAACCTCTAGCCAGACTCACTGAGAAAAAAAGGGAGAGGACACAGATCAGTAAAATTAGAAATGAAAAAGCAAAAATCACAACTGACACTGCAGAAATACAAAGGATTATAAGAGACTACTACAAACAACTAAGTGCCAATAAAATGGACAGCCATGAAGAAATGGACAAATTCTTGTAAAGGTACAATTTTCCAAGGCTGAACCAGGAAGAAATAGAAAATATAAGCACACGTATCACAAGTAATGAAACTGAAACTCTAACTTAAAATCTTCCAACAAACAAAAGGACAGGAACAGATGATTTCACAGGTGAATTCTATGAAACATTTAGAAAAGAGCTAACACCTATCCTTCTCAAAATCTTCCAAAAAATTGCAGAGGGAGGAACACTCCCAAATTCATTCTCCAAGGCCACGATCACCCTGATACCAAAACCAGACAAAGATATCACAAGAAAAGAAAATTACAGACCAATATCACTGATGAACATAGATGTAAAAATCTTCAAAAAAAATACTAGCAAACAGAATCCAACAACACATTAAAGGATCATACATCATGATCAAGTGAGATTTATCCCAGGAATGCAAGGATTCTTCAATATACGCAAATCAATCAATGTGATATACTATATTAATAAATTAAGGAATAAAAACCATATGATCATCTCAATACATGCAGAAAAAGCTTTTGACAACAGCGATTTATCACCAATTTACGATTAAAACTCTCCAGAAGATGGGCATAGAGGGAACTTACCTCAACATAATAAAGGTCATATACGACAAACCCACAGCAAACATCATTCTCAATGGTAAAAAACTGAAAGCATTTCCAGTAAGATCAGGAACAAGACAAGGATACACTCTCATCACTCTTATTCAACATAGTTTTGGAAGTTCTAGCCACAGCAATCAGAGAAGAAAAAGAAACAAAAGGAATACAAATTGGAAAAGAAGAAGTAAAACTGTCACTGTTTGCAGATGACATACTATACATAGAAAATCCTAAAGATGCCACCAGAAAACTACTAGAACTAATCAATGAATTTGGTAAGGTTGCAAGACACAAAATTAATGCACAGAAATCTCTGGCATTCCTATACACTAAGAATGAAAAATCAGAAAGAGAAATTAAGGAAACAATCCCATTTACTATTGCAATAAAAAGCATAAAATACCTAGGAATAAACTTACCTAAGGAGGCAAAAACTTGTACTCAGAAAACTATAAAACACCAATGAAAGAAATCAAAAATGACATAAACAGATGGAGAAATATACTATGTTCTTGGATTGGAAGAATCAATATTGTGAAAATGAATATACTACCCAAAGCAATCTACAGATTCAATGAAATCCCTATCAAACTACCAATGACATTCTTCAGAGAATTAGAACAAAAATGTTTACAATTTGTATGGAAACACAAAAGACCCCAAATAGCAAAAGCAATCTTGAGAAAGAAAAACGGAGCTGGAGGAATCAGGCTCCCTGACTTCAGACTATACTACAAAGCTACAGTAATCAAGACAGTATGGTACAGGCACAAAAACAGAAATATAAATCAACTCAAAAAAACAAAGAACCCAAGTTAACAATGGGAGGAAGACCTAAATAGACATTTCACCAAAGAAGACATTCAGATGGCCAAGAGGCACATGAAAAGATGCTCAGCATCTCTAATTATTAGAGAAATGCAAATCAAAACTCCAGTGAGGTATCACTTCACACAATTTAGAATGGCCATCATCAAAAAATCTACAAACAATAAGTGCTGGAGAGGGTGTGGAGAAAAGGGAACCCTCTTACACTGTTGGTGGGAATGTTAATTGATACAGCCACTATGGAGAACAGTATGGAGGTTCCTTAAAAAACTAAAAATAGAACTACCTTATGACCCAGCAATCCCACTACTGGGCGTATACCCTGAGAAAACCATAATTCAAAGGACACGTATTCACTGCAGCACTATTTACAATAGCCAGGACATGGAAACAGCCTAAATGTCCAATGATAGGTGAATGGATAAAGAAGATTTGGTACGTATGTACAATGGAATATTACTCAGCCATAATAAGGAACGAAATTGGGTCATTTGTAGAGATGTGGATGGACTTACAGACTGTCATACAGACTGAAGGAAGCCAAAATTAGAAAAACAAATATTGTATATTAACGCATATCTGTGGAATCTAGAAAAATGGTACAGATGAACCTATCTGTAGGGCAGGAATAGAGGCGTAGACATAGAGAACGGACATATGGGCATGGGGATGGAAGGGGAGGGTGGGACAAACTGTGAAATTTTCACATAAATAAATTACCATGTGTACAATAGATAGTGGGAAACTGCTGTATAGCACAGGGAGCTCAGCTCAGTTCTCTGTGACGACCTAGATGGGTGGGATGGGGGGTTGGGAGAGAGCTCCAAGAGGGAGGCAATATAGCCTGATTCAATAGCTGATTCACTTCATTGTACAGCAGAAACTAACACAGCATCATAAAGCAATTTTACTCCAATTAAAAACAAACAAACAAAGAAACAAAATCAAGGGATCCTTTCTAAGTTCTTGGGGTAAAACATTGCCTTTCTGATTGCTATTATTCTATGCTGTGACTTCCTTGGGACCTAAACTTTAACATTCATAAAAGAAGAATTGACTCTTGCCTTGGGCTGGCTTGCTCCTAGAGCAGACTCTGAGACAAGGATTTAAGTGCAAGTAATTTATTTGAGAGGTCATTTGAGGAAGCACCATAGAGAAATGTAGAAGTGTGTTGGGGAAGCCAACAAAATGTGTTATCAAACAGGAACCACTGTGGGCAACTGGGGTTTACTACTGCTAGGGAATGCTGGAGCCAGTAGAACACCAGTCTCAGAGTTATCCCACTTGAGGGGGAGGCAGCTAGGGCATTTATCTACCAGCTCTGTTAGTTACTGGATAAGAAGCTATTCCCCCAGCTTTTTGGAGTTTCTCCGGTGGAAAGCTCTCAGGTAACAAAATACATATATGGCAGGTGGACATGGGGTAAGGAACATGGGAATGATAAAGTCCTGAAGGGACATGGATGCAACACCAACAGCACCTGCTTCGACAGTCTTGCTCTTTCTCATTCATCTGTCCATCCTTCCCTCAGGAAGTCAACAGGAAATGACCTGCTGGTTGGAAATGGGGAAAGGAAACAGACATAATGAAGTTCTGTGGGGAAATCCTTACTTAATATGTCAAAACATTATCCTAGTAATATTACTTACTGGGAAGACTAATGGCTTCTTCCATGGGCAGAAGCAGTGTTTTCATTTGCCTGACTTTAGGGTCTAGAAAAATTTCAAAGTGATCAAGTGATCATGGTGCCTGAAGGACCAAGGATTTGTCAGCCAGCATATGGGTAGGCGTGTTATCAGTTAATGGCAGTGTTACTTGTTTACCCTTCGAGTTTATGAAGGCAGCTCAGCATTGTGGTTAAGAACTAGGTTCAATTCATCAGGGCCTTATTGCAAACCCTGGCTCAACTATTCACTTGCTTTTTGAACCTGGGCAAGATACATAATACCCCAGAGACTCGTTTTTTTCTTCTTTAACATGAGAATAATAAAGTACCATCTTCATAGTGTTGTTCTGAAATCAGATGAGATTTGATTTGGATAACGCATTGCCACAGCATCAGGCCCATAGTAGATATTTCATCAATGTTAGATATGAGGGCCAATTTTCAGCTGGTATGTATTGGTTGTTTATGGTTAGTGTCTCTTCTGATTATTGTTATTAGAGGGGGTAAGGATATGTTATTGAAAAAATTCCTATGTTGAAATCCTAACCCCAATATGATGGTATTAGAAGTGAGGGTGGAGCCCTCATGAATGGGATTAGTGTCCTCATAAGAAGAGACAAGAGAGAGTTTACTTGTTCTCTGCATCTATGTGAGGATGTGATGAGATGTCTGCAGTCTGGTCTGCAGTCTGCAGCCAGGAAGCAGGACCTCGTCAGAAGCTGAATGTGTTGGAACCCTCATCTTGGACTTTCAGCTTCCACAACTGTGAAAAATAAATTTCTGCTGTTTATCAGTCACCCAGTTTATGATATTTTGTAGTAACAGCCTGAAAAGACTAAGACAGGGTAGTTCTGACATGGGAGGACCTTCCATGTCCTAGACCTCCCGACACATTCTCAGCCTTCCTTCTATTTGCCATCCTGCACTTGTGTTTGTGATAGCTAGACCTCTGATGCTCAGTCTGCCACTTGGTGCCACACAGAGGAAAATTTTCATCCCTTGTCCTCAGACCATAGCTGGTGGGCCTGGAGAGGAACCACTTCACCTCAGCTGGTGTGCCTGATCCCACTTCCTTGACCTCTTGGAGAGAGCTGATCCCTGCCTCTTGTGGGCTGGCTGGCTCCACTGGACCTTGTCATAATTCGCACTGCTGAACTTACCAGTCATGAGAGCATTACTTGCTTGAGAGACCCTTGAGGACAGAGGATGGGTCTTATTCAACTCTGACACATAGGAGGGTGGGTAATGAAATTTCTCCATGCTGATTCATAATAGGCTGTTTCCTTGAGCTACCAAAGTGCCTCCTCCCCTTCTTGTCTAGGCTACACCTGCTCCTCCCTAAGAACCTCTCCCAAATCCACTATTAGCTAATGCTCCAGCCCTTGACCAGAATCCATTCCTGTAGATGGTGGCAGCTCATACTGAATCCAGCCTTTGTACCCCAACACTGAATTAAATCTCGGAGATGGAGTTTTGGATGAAGCAGAAAAGAACAGCTTTATTGCTTTGCCAGGCAAAGGGAGCCACAGTGGACTAATGCTCTCAAAACTGTGTGTCTCAACCTGGAGGCAGTAGTGAGGAGTTTTATAGTAACAGTTCAAAGAGGGTGTGATCAGCTTGTTCAATCATTCTTCTGATGGATTCATGGTGAGGTAAGTGGGAGTCAGCAATATCAGCCTTCTGGTTCCAACTGGTCTGGGGTCTTCATGCTTGTGGGCAGCACACCATTAACTTCTCCCACCTGGTGGGTGTTTCAGTATCTGCAAAACAACTCAAAGATATTGTTATGTGTATCCCTTGAGGAGGAACCAGGACCCTGCCCCAAGGTTGCAGTATTGTTTCTTGACTGTTTCTCCCTTGTCTCTGCATCCCCTCCATTCCCTGATTAGCAAATATTTGAACCTGCCCCTTGGAGCCCAGGGAAGATCATGGGGGCTGAATGAAGCCTGTTTCCTGTAATTAAGAAATGGGGGACACAGAAAGACTTTTGTGCCCAGGAGCCCCACATGGTCCTGCTCAGTTTCAATACCTGGTTGTTAAGTATTTTGAACATCTCTCCTGGACAAACCATGGGCACACAGGAAGCTATTGCTGAACTAAATGTTCTATGGATAGTGGTCAACAAGGGTGATTTTTCTAATTAAAGAATACGCTCTTCTAGGCTCCCCTGGGAATATTCCTTCCCTCTATGTTTGCAAGTCCAAATCTCACTCATGTCTTCATGAGCCTGATGAAACAACAGAAAGTAAGAGCTGGTTGGGATCAACTCTAACCTACCTTCCTCATCTAAAAATTGAGGAAACATTTCTGGAGCCAGGAAATGTCTCACTCAAAATGCCAGGCATCCACGTAGCATTTCTGACCTTACTCATCAGCCGTGTGACCATGGGTGCCTGGAAACACTCCTCTCCACACTGAACCTTGAAGTTCCCAGTTTATTAGGTGCTTACTCTAGTGGGGACATGTCCTTAAGCATTTACGTGGAATATAGCATCCCTAAGTGGTAGGTTCTGCTATCACCCTCATTTTATAGATGAGGAAACTGAGGCTTAGAGAGGTTAAGTAACTTGCCAAACACATGTAGTAATAAATTGCTAGAGCTCTTAACTGCTATGCTTTAAATTTTCTTTTTCAGTCACGCTCCTCCTTGTAACTTGTAACTTCTTTACAAATTGTAACTTCTCCAGACCCTGAGGGCAGGGTATCATTTCAGTATCGCCTCCCTCCTCTGGCACAGTAATAGGCGGGCACTTAGCAAATATTTGTTGAGTGAAAGAATGAACACATGAATACTAAGAGCAGCTGAACTATGACATGAAGGGAAAGTGCATTCAGAGTTCATATTTACATGGGGAGCAGTGGAGAATAGGCAGATGCTATGGTTTTGGATGTAAGCTAAAGAGAAATTTATGAGTGTGGGCAGTGAAGCCAGATTGGCTGTAGTTGGGTAAGAGGGCATACTTCTCCAGCCCTAGGGCTATAAATACCATCTTTTCAAGTTTGCATCATTTTTCCCAAACCTTTCCGAAAACTCTGCATGGTACCAAGTCTAAATGAGTTTCCTCTTAGTTACTAGCCACTTTGGGAGGGAGATTTCACCCAAATTTGCCACACAATTCACTGCCAAAAAATTCCATCATCTTTACCTGCATCAGAGGGCAAATTTTCCCATTTAATTATCTGAATCAGCTGAAGATCTAAGTAGTATCTTGAAGGTTTCCACGCAGTTGCTGTAGACTACCTGCCTGCCTTTTAAGATAGTGGTGTGACAATTTGAGGAGTCACTGCAGAGTTCCTTAGCAATGTCACCTCCATCGTGACCTACCAAAACTATTTATATGTGAATGAGGACATAATTCCACAACAACAGTAGCTTAATTTTACTTCTCCTGGAGAGAAAACGTCCCCACAAAACACTAGCTTTGCCTGTAGTTTATGATTTTATTTAAATGGATGCCCATTGTTGACAGGGTACTTTGATGAGCCCACATCTGCAAGTTCAACCCACAGACATATCAGCAAAAGGTTGTGAGGGAGGCCTTCTATTCTACGAAATTGCCATATTCAGTAGGCAAATGTGCATTTTTTTTCTGTTGCCAGAGATCCTCTATATTTTAGCACAAGTGCTCTCAATTTACACAGGAAAGAATCGTTTAAAGACTTCTTGTGTCAATAGCAGCTTTATGAGCATAGAAGGAATTTAAAGGAAAACACAGCCTGTGTACAATACCTGGGGTAACTCTGCATCTTGGTAGAAGACATGAGTGTTTTTTAAAGCCAAATTAACTGATTGCAGGTGTTCTTTAAATAAGAATGGAAAATACAAACTGTCCTTTCATTCAAAGTCACTGAATCTTGAAAAACAGAATCATGGAATTGCTAATGGAGACAGTACTACTTGGTCCTTCAGTGTAAAACACTGGCCTTTTTCTTCCCTTGTCTGTATTTCCTTTCATCCTCCCATCCATTCATCCACCCATCCATTCATTCATCTGTCCATCGTTCCATCCATCCATCCATCCATCCACCCATCCATCCATCCATCCATCCATCCATCTGTCCTTCCAAGCAGCATGTGTTGCATTGGCGGCCCCTCTGGTCCAGGCATTGTTCTGGATGGCGGGATGGTGTAGAAGATAGACAAGACCCTGCTTTCATGAAATTTCATTCTGGGGTGTGTGTGTGAAGAAGGCAAATAAGCAACCAGTAAATAAATGAATAAGTAAAGCAATTTCAGAGCGTGAGAAGGGCTATGAATAAAAATTAAATTTGTGTCTTATAAGAGAGTGACTTGTGGGGTGGGATGGCTACTTTAGATGGAGTGAATGGAGGAAAGGTTGCAGAGGAGGTGGATTTTCAGCCAGTATCTGAATGACAAGAATGATTCATTATTCAAAATTCTGAGGGAAGAGCATTCCAAGTAAAGGATAAGCAAGTGGAAAGGCCTTGAAGTGATACTGCACATAGCTTCTTGAGGAAAACTTACGGAAAGAGTGATCTGAGAAAGGAAGAGTTAAAAAATGTGGAATTTAGATATGTCTACTTGGACAGAAGACAATTGGAGTGGTATGAATGATTCTCATCTAAACTCTTTCACCACAAGTTCACTCTTGGAAGTGATTTCTTCAAGCTTTGGCTATTTTAATCTCTTGGCCACTTGGTGGCACTGTTGCACCATGTAATTTTGCCAGGCCCCTGTTTGGATTTGTGTTAGAGAGAGCAGGAATGAAATTGTGCCTTTCTAAGACTGAGAGGATACCGTTTCTTGCCATGTTAAGCAGCACTTTGCTACTGTGAAAATTCTTTTCCAATGGGAAAGATTACTTTCACTCCAAACCTAGAAGAGAGTTGCCATTTGTGTAGGGGACCCCAGATGCTTTGTGATTCTGGAACCCCAAGAACTCTCAAACTTTCTGTCTAAATGAAGTTGCCAAGTGACACAACTCAACTCTAAGGCACTGTCCGGTGCTCACGTTGGTTTTGAGGAGAGGAGGGGCTGGAAATCTCTCTTTTGGAAATGCAGGCATGATAGCCACATAATTAATGAGACACCCACCTTTCTCTCAATAAACCTTGGGAGCTGGCTGTTATGAGACACGGGGGATTCCTTCTACTTCCTGGGTTAGATAATTATCAAGTCATTTTAATATCCTGTTTAACATTATGTCCCTGTTGTCATGGAAAGAATTGGATTCTGCAGAGAGCACTGGTGATTGAAGGAGATACACATGACTGCTAGTGCAAACCTGTAGGCCAAGGTGAGTCTCACTTTCAAGTTTGACTCCACTTTTTCTGGAGCCCAGTCTGTCTTTTGTGGTACAGACTGCATCCCACAGGTACCATCAATCTTTCCTCCAGTTTGGGCATGGCTCTTGGGTCCATACAGATCTAGAACCAGCGTTCCTGGCACAATCTGCTGTGCTTTGAAAAGTAACTTAATCTCCTTACTCTGCCTTATCAAAATGGGATGTGACAAGACCCCATTAACCTGTGAAGTCAGTGTGCCTGGAGAGGTCCCTGCTAAACAATTTACCAGCTGTGTGATCCTGGGCCAGTCAAGCCACCTCTCTGAGCTTCTGCTCCTTGCCTTGAACAAAGGACAATGCACCTTTCTCACAAGAAGAATTAAGCTAATCAATAAAGGTGAAGGAACCATACAACTGCAAACTGCTAAGTTAATACAAAGTATAATTGCCATTATTCCTGATATATTTCCTTTTGTATTTTCCCACATATTTCTCAAGAAGGCAGAAAAGAAAGAAAAAACACCAGAAACCATAAGGAGCTAGGAATCAGTTGTACAAGTTTACAAACCAGAAACCCTCTGGTTAGAGGAGGAAAGGACACATCTGCTGTGATATGTTTCAGCATTTGCAGGTGTTGTAAAGTCAAACTATTTGCTCCTTTCTTTCTAAAAATTAATTTACTTTTTATTGAGATATAATTTAGATACCATAACATTCATCATTTTGAAGTGTACAATTAAGCATTTTCACACAGGTGTGCAACCATCACTATTGTCTAAATGCAGAACACTTGCATCAGTCCAAAACAAACCTATACCCGATAGTGTCCCACAGATCTCTGAGATTCTGTTCCTTTTTCTTCATTTTTCTTTTCTGTTTCTCAGACTGGGTTATCTCAGTTGATTTATGTTCAAGTGTGCTGATTCTTTCTCTACCTGTCCAAATCTGCTGTTGAGCCCCTCTAGTGAATTTTCCCTTTCAGTTATTTTACTTTTCAACTCCATAATTTCTACTTGTTCCTTTTCATTATTTGTCTTTATTGATATTCTCTATTTGATGAGATATCATTCTTATACTTTAATTCTTTGACATGATTTCCTTTAGGTTTTTAAATTATATTTGAAATTCCTAATGGAACTGACCAGGATCCTGCAGCATCCCCCCCAAATACCCACCAAGTAGAAAGTCCCCTCCACATCCCCTGCCTCTTGTTTGTAGAAAAGGTGAAGTCTCCCAGGCCTCCCTGAGTCACAAAAGAGCAGGCCCAAGCAGCTAATGATTAGGATAATAGAGTCACAGACTCAGTGTCTGATGAAAGAATGGGATTACACTATAGCTCATAATAATCTATATCTTTGTGGACATTAGAATAATTGTAGCTTGGTCTGCCCATATATGTAAGCAGGCAACTAAAATTGTCAGCAAAGAGATGCTATAGGCCCATGTTGACATCTTCCACTCTGAAAATATAGCATCTTAGGTCAGCATGAAGAATTTACAGAAGACAGACCTTCACCCCTAATCCCATGGGAATGGAATGATGTCTGACAAGTGGAGATTTGTAAGCAGCTCATTTGCCCCTTTCCTGTTTGCCTATTTCTGCTCCCCTTAAACCTTAATTATAAAAATGAGATCAGTAGGTAACATTTCACCTAACTCATGACTTCTACTCTACTGAATGTACAGAATGCCTTGCCTAACCAGTTGATTCCTTTCCTGGATTAAAAGGAGTAAGAATGAAGAATTAAGTAGTTAAAGAATGACTGATTCTCTATTCCCATCTTCCCCTCTTAGCAAATTTGCAGGTGGACCATGTGGGCAAGATAACCTCCAAAGGAAGATCAGGAGAATTCAGCAGGTCTGCACACAATAGAAAAATGATGAAGAATATGACCTCCTACCTTAATGATTAACTGAGATTGTTTCCCCTTTTTCCCTTTAAAAATTGTCATGGCTGAGCAGAATCTTTGGAATTGGTCTCCAGATGTGAATCCTCCTTCTCCCCAGATTGCTGGCTTTTCTGAATAAAACATCTTTCCTTTCTGCTGACACTCACCCCTTGATTATTGGCTTTTGAGTGGTGAGTAGCCAAACCTGAGTTCACACTGATTTAAAGTCTTTGTTTAATAAGTCCAATATTGAGTTTCCAAGGAACAGTCTTTATTGATTGATTTTTTTTCTTGTGCACGGGCCATACTTCCTTGTCTCTTTGCATATCTAACAATTTTTTTGGTAAAATGTGGACACTTTAAATAATAGAATGTAATGTGGCAATACTAGAAATCAGATTGTCCCCTCACTTTAGGATTTATTATTGCCGTGGCTTGCTGTAGCTGTTGTTTGTTTAGTGTTTTTTCCTGAACTAATTCTATACAGTGTGTATTTTCTGTTGTGTGTGGCCACTTAAGTCTCTACTCAGTTTAGTGGTCAGCTAATTATGGACAGAGATTTCCTTAAATGCCTGGAAGCAAAAAGTCTCCTAGTCTTTTGCAGGTGCTGTGTTTTGGGCACACCTTCAGTGCTCATCCAGACAGCTCACAAGTCTGCCTTGACCTTTTCTGCCCACTTGTGCAGAGTGTCAAGCTCAGCCAGAGAAGAGGGCATGGGCCTTCTTGGGTTTCCTGGGCTTGAGCACAGCCTTCTGAGGCAGATTCGCAGGGTCTCCTAGATTCCCAAGAGTATGGTTGAGCTTTTCAAAACCCTCAGCTTTTCCTTTTAAGATTTTTGGTTAGCCTATTGTTTGCCTCAGCTGTTTTTCATCACCACAGGCAGCGGAACTCTTAAAACACTTGCCCGTAAATGTTTTAGCCAAATGTTTTCCCTCTCACAAGGCTTTCACACTGGGCCACTGATAAAGACAGGCCTTTCCAATTGGATCTTCCAGGGAACCAGCAGACAGGTCAAAGAATGGCAATTCTTTGGGAATGAGGTCTGTTCTGCTCCCTTCAGTACCAGGAATGCAGACTGCTATTTCAAGGCTACCACTGAGCTGGAGAGGAGGATGGGACTAAGGTAAATTAAAATGCTACCCTGCTCCTTGTTCTTACTGAGATTCAGCTGTTTCTATTGCATAAACACTCCCTGGGGTGCTTGCTCTAAGCCTTTGGTTAATTTTCAAAGTTCTGAAAAAGTTAATTCTGACAATTTTTGTCAGTTTTTTAATTGCTTTTATGGAGGAGTGAACTTTCAGAGATCTATACTGTGCCATTTCCACTGGTGATCACCTACTCTTTTCTTTTTGAAGTTGCTGTGAAACCTATTTAGCAGTGTTGGAGTCATGTCTACACATACCAGACATCCTGTCAGTTTAGATCAGTGAGACTAATGTAACACTGACTTTGGCTACAAGACACAACCACCAGTATCTCATTATCCCCTAAAGGTGCAGAGGAATTTCCAAAACAAAATTGATTTTTACCTCACAATCTATTAATAAGGGTGAACTATAACCTTAAATTAAACTGTAAGTGGGTGGGTGCTCCAAAGTTAAAATTGTCATAATCTCCAATTAAGTATCAAACATGTCACTCCAGGCCAATGCTGTCATTGATCCATTCACTCAGTAAATCTCTATTGAATAGCTGGTGTCAATTATAGTGGCTGCCATCTAGAAGAGGTGAGGGAGGCGACAGGGAGGCCCAGTGCCTCACAGACCTCAAAGGAAGGGGCCTGCCATATCCCTCACAGACCCCCTGAATGAGGTGGCATTTGGGCTGAATGGGTTTGGGCAAAACCATTTGACATATATTCCTGACTCAGGGTTTTTATCCTTGCTCTTCTTTCCTCCTGGAACTTTCTTGCTTCACATACCTGGATCCCTTCTCTTCATTCAGATCTCAATACAGAGAGGCCCTCCTTGAGTATCCAATAAAAGCAGTCTCTTTCCCCATGACTACCCCCACTGCCTTCTAATTATCTTCCTAGACTTTGTGGTCATCGAAAAATGCCTTATTTACTTGCTTATTTATTGTCTGCTCCTTGCTTTCTGTCCCCACATCCACTTGAATACAAACCCCCGAGGACAAGGCACCTCACTGCCTTATTTATTCTTTTGTTCCCAGTGCTCAGACCAGTCCTGCACATGGTTGGTACTCAATCAGTATTTGTTGAGTGAATGAATAAACCGGTAGAAGACACATGTTAGGAAGTGCTCCCTCATTGCCCAGGTTTCTTTGCCTCATTTGTACCCCTGCCCCATGCCCTGCATACAGCCACCCTGACTCTGGGCCAGGCTTGGTTGACTGAGGGAACAGGGCAATTTTTCAGTCTCATGAGCTGCGTTACAGAGCAAGGCCCTGCATATGTATAGAGGGATTGAGAGGACTCTGGGCCTGTTCTCCTCTCTGTGGTTGGAGCTGCCCTTCGTTGTCATCAGTGAGGACAGGGTCCAGAGAACTTTGAACCGAAAGGTTCTCAGCTCTTCTTTCCTGGATGATGTGGGCTAGCACTTTGAAGCAAACAGCCCAGAGAGAAAAATCACCTACTCATTTTTCTATTTTCAAGTATTAAACATTGTCTTAGGGACTTCCCTGGTGACGCAGTGGTAAAGAATCCGCCTGCCAATACCGGGGACACAGGTTCAAGCCCTGGTCTGGGAAGATCCCACATGCCATGGAGCATCTAAGCCTGTGTGCCACAACTACTGAGCCTGTGCTCTAGAGTCCATGAGCCACAACTACTGAAGCCTGCACACCTAGAGCCCATGCTCTGCAACAAGAGAAGCCACTGCAATAAGAAGCCTGCGCACTGCAATGAAGAGTAGCTCCCTGCTTGCCACAACTAGAGAAAGCCCATGCTCAGCAACAAAGACCAACGCAGCCAAAAATAAATAATAAATTTATTTTTAGAAAGGATAAGAAAACATTGTCTTATTATTTTTTTAAATTTAAATTAATGAAATAATAGAAGAGCTGCCAAATTAGCAATGACTGGAAAAGAGGTGGCTTAGAAGGCCTGTGAGTAAAACAATACAAACATGCATGGGGAGGAATTATACCTTCTTACCAACTTGTCAGAAAAAAAGAACCAGACTGATTCCTGAGAGTAGACAAATATCTCTTATAAAGAGACCCAGAAGAAGAATGTCATCCTATCACAAAAGCAAAATTTCTCAAGGAGTCAGTGGAGGTTGTATGTGTTTGTTCCTCTGTGTGTGTGTGTGTGTGTGTGTGTGTGTGTGTGTGTGTGTGACTTTATGTGGTTGCTTGTGTGTGTGCTTGTGTATGTTTTTGTGTAGGTAATTGCCTGCAGTACTTCCCAGACCTCATAAGTACGGTTCCACCTCTCCAATGTCATTACTCGATACTTCTCTACATGTTCTGGAATAGGGCCCAAACCCATAGAGGTGAATGTGTTGAGTTGACAGAGGCACCAAAGAGCTTTCTAGATGGGGTTCAGAGGTACCCTGGAAAGGAATTTCATGTCATGAACACCTCTCATGTCTGAGACATGAAACATGATTTGAGGAAGAGGGAAATGGCAAAGCAGGAAGGATGGGTGTCACCTGGGAAAAGCCAGCCTTTGGGAGGAGGCTTCTCTAAGGTCCAGCACATGGAGCAGTACACAGGCCACTTTGCAAAGTCAAGATGTGGAATTTGTTTGTAAATCGAATGGGCGATGGCAGAGTTATAGGTGATGGATGCTGCAGTGTGGCCTGTGCAATCAGGTATAGGGAGTGCACTATTAAACGTGTAAACAAAGGTGAAACCATAGATGAAATTTATCTTGATTTCAGGAAAGCTGTCTCTCCTCTCCTCACAGCATTCTGATTTACAGGCAGTCAGCAGAGCCCAGGAAGTACAAGCTATTGAAATTAATTCAAATTGTTGTATCCAGAGAGTGTGAAGAAAGAAATGGTTTTGGTATAAAGCTCAATACCAGAGGACCAGTCTGCCACCTCCACTTGACAGGGATGGATGGGAGCTTGCTGAGCAAGACATTCCCAGGCTAGGGAGAGACTGCAGCTGAGCTGCACAGCAGGGGCAGGGCAGAAAAGGACTGAGATCTATGAAAACACAGACAGAGACAAAGACTGAGATCTTTGGCCGCTGCAACAAACATCACCTCGTTAGTTTGACCACAGCATTCTGAAATCCCTGAGGAGAACTGGGTCCAGACACTGAAAGGTTAAGAGGATAAAATTGGCTGCTCCAGGGTAACGAGCGTAATCACAATGAGTGTTACGAGGAAACAGAGATAGTGAGCTTTCCCAACATTCTTCAACATAGTCAAATTTTAAACTTGAATCTCCAAGTCTAGGCTTTTTCATTTTCCCCTCGAAGACATATTCTCTAATGGGAAGTCTCTGAGACACTTGTCAAGAGTAAATCTCATCTGTCCTGTCTCTCTATTGCTCCTTGGTGCAGGCAGGATTTGAGGTGCTATGATTCCCAGAGCTCAACCCCAAAGGCTGTGTACCATGAAGGCACATCCTGAGAAGGTCACAACCCCTTTCCCCCGGCCTTGGTTGCTGTCTATTTGGATGGAGCAGACAGGCCAAGGAGACAACGGTTTCTACAATGCTATAAAATAGCAGCCACTGGGGACATGGTGCTAGGAGGCCAGTGGGTTTGGGGCACAGGGAAGGTTCATGAATCTTTGCTTTGGGGGAACGTCAGATCTAAGGCCTTAGATAATGGGCTCAGGCAGCCTAAGCAATCTTGTGCTGGGAGAGGCACTTCTAATTACAAACGTGGGGGCGGCAAGGGAGTTGCTCCCTGTCTGGGGAAGACAGAGGTCAAAGTCAAGGGCCTTTTCCCATACATGGGGATACTGAATGTCAGTGTCCCTATTTCCTCCTGTTTTACATTCAGATGAATGATACGGGGTTTTCTCTAACCAGGGGCTGTGGTCAATACAGCTTTTTCTCCCTGACTGACTTTTTCTACCAAACCAGTTCTGCTCTGATCTGGTCAAGATGGGTTAAGATGTTTGCTGGGCTGTTAAAACTACAGTCTACAACTTGTGGGTCTTTGTGACAGCAAAGGAATTGTCCAAGGGTTTGATGTTACTGCTTAAAACAAGAAGTGAAACTAGGTTGGGGCTGAACCTAGATACAGAGCAAAGGAGCCACTCTTAAGACTCAGAGAAACAGATGACAAAGGCACATTTTAAATGATAACCCATCGTGGGGATGTGCTCCCTACAGAGCACATGACCATGCCTGTATACTCGCAAACACAGGCATTGTTAAAGGAGATGTGCCTGGTGGCAGTAATACTAATTTTAATTGAGAAGAGGGTTCACACAGATATATAGAGATGGAAATGGGTATATATCCATCTATAGTCATATAGATATAGTTACTCATGGGTATATAGACATAAATAGATGTTGAGTACAAATAGAGTACAAAAAGCTGTTGCTTTCTTTGTACTCATGGTTAGTCTAAAAGATCACACTGGTCAGAATGGCCATCATCAAAAAATCTAGAAACAATAAATGCTGGAGAGGGTGTGGAGAAAAGGGAACACTCTTGCACTGTTGGTGGGAATGTAAATTGATACAGCCACTATGGAGAACAGTATGGAGGTTCCTTAAAAAACTGAAAATAGAACTACCATACCACCCAGCAATCCCGCTACTGGGCATATACCCTGAGAAAAACATAATTCAAAAAGAGACAGGTACCACGATGTTCACTGCTGCACTATTTACAATAACCAGGACATGGAAGTAACCTAAGTGTCCTTTGACAGATTAATAGATAAAGAAGATGTGGCACATATACACAATGGAATAGTACTCAGCCATAAAAAGAAACGAAATTGAGTTATTTGTGGTGAGGTGGATGGACCTAGAGTCTGTCAGACAGAGCGAAGTAAGTCAGAAAGAGAAAAACAAATACCGTATGTTAACACATATATATGGAATCTAAGAAAAAAAAAAAGGTCATGAAGAACCTAGGGGTAAGACGGGAATAAAGACACAGACCTACTAGAGCATGGACTTGAGGATATGGGGAGGGGGTGGGGTAGGCTGTGACGAGGTGAGAGAGTGGCATGGACATATATACACTACCAAGCATAAAGTGGATAGCTAGTGGGAAGAAGCTGCGTAGCACAGGGAGATCAGCTAGGTGGTTTGTGACCGACTAGAGGGGTGGGATTGGGAGGGTGGGAGGGAGGGAGATGCGGGAGAGAAGAGATATGGGAACATGTGTATATGTATAACTGATTCACTTTGTTATAAAGCAGAAACTAACACACCATTGTAAAACAATTATACTCCAAAAAGGTTGTTAAAAAAAAGCATCATTTGAAAAATAAAAACTCATCTTAAGCTAGTTATTTAACTTCATGTACTCCAAGTATTTATAGTTAGAGTATTTTTTAAATGTCTAATTTACTCAGCAACAGAAGGGGAGCTTATTCTTTCCTTCTTGTCTGTCTTCTTTTACCCGTTACCATCCTGAAAGTTCAGGAATCTTCAGTAGGTCACACGGGAAATGACCCTGCCTATGGCCTTGTCTATATGTGACTGAAATTTCTATACCTTCCCAATGCTCCCATCCGCACACATTTATGGATACTTGTTGTGTTTTGAGGCCTGGTGGGTCAACCAGGATATACCAGGTTATCCGGTCCAGGGCCATATAAAAGATTTGCCCTTCTGAGACATCTTTTGTGAGCTCACAGAGAGACAAAGGCCAATGGAGGTGTGTAATGTGTCATCCACCATGTGTGTGTTGGCATCCTGGGGAGATAACAGGGCTTCCAAGTGCCAAGAGCTGGGCCTGGGCAGGGCTTGAACTGCAGTGGTGATGCTGTGGGATCTGTAGTTACTTTTGCATTGAAGACCTTCTCTTTCAGTGATGTCACTTCATTTGCAATTATAATTATTTCCCTGAAAACCAGGGGCCTAGGCTTTTATTTTATGAAGTAATAAAACTAATTAACCACAACAAATCCTGTCTATGCTTAGTTTGCTCAGGATGACATCTTGTGTATTAGTTTATCTCTCAGTTGGATCCTCTTGGCTGCAATCCCGAGGGCCCAAGCTGGACTGCTCCAGCCCTGACCAGAACGAAGGTGAGACAAATACTGCATTCAAGGTAAAAGTCTGCTTCAACCCACTGACTATTCACAGAGCTGTGCCCTGGCTGAAGCTATCAGGTTTGCATCTTGAAGCCAATAGCAGAGTTCTGGGTGCTACATCTGGGAATAAAGAACAGTGCTTGACACATAAGACACCAGGGTGTAATCTAGGACATGGATAAAGAATTCAAGGCCTTGCTTAAACCCAAGAAGAAAGAGAACATGGCCACCAGCCAGGCAGACTCACCACAGACTCTCATTGCTTTTGACGAGTCTTGCCTTCAGGCTTCACATGAGGGCATTGGGAAGAAATCACCTAGTGCAAGTATAAACTCCTGGGCACTTTTGCCTAGGGTAGTTCCTGGGGCCAAAAGAAATGCAGTAAGAATTAAGGTGACTGATAAAATGGAGCCTGCTATGTAAATTAAAAGCAGAAAGTGTATTTTAATTAGACTTGGCTACTGCTTTTACTTGATTTCCAAATATTAAAATTCCCCTTTCATTTCTTGTGTGAGTAATCCTGGCCCTGATTAATTGGAAACACTAGGTCCTTGCTACTACCACATATTATCCCTGGAGGGGACTGTGCTTCAGTGACAAATGTTAAAAGAATGTGCTGCATTCTCCCTCCTTGGCATAGAAAATAAAGAGGGGAAATCATTTATTCCGGGCCTCGGCAAGCAGCCTTAGGGGATCTCCAAGGCCTGGCTCTGATTCAAAGTAAGTGATGGTAGCAGTGGTGCCTTACTTAACTGGCAGACAGAACCACTGCCCTCTCATTCCATTAGCCAAGGCAGAAACATCAAACTTTTATGAAATCCATTCCAGCTGAAAAAACAGACTTCTTTATCATTGCAGCAAGAGCACTGGGAATTATTTTTCCTCTGGAAAATTAATAACTTGAATGCTCCAGGTGGATAATTCAGGATGTTCATTTTAGATGCCAAAATAGTTGAATTTTTACCCTGAGGAGAGGGAAACTGAAGTTAGAGGACTCTATTGGTTTCCTGGGGTGCTTAACAAGCGAGGCTCTCTCAGCATGTGCTAAAATGCTTTGTACTTTTGAGATGTTATGGGTCAGGTAACAGGTAATTCCCTTGTCCTACTTTTACTTCCAAAAAATGTCTGTCCTTGGAGGTCCAGTTCATAAAAACTAACTTCTTGTGTTCCTTCGTAAGCTTTTTTTTTTTTTTTTTTTTTGCAGTACGCGGGCCTCTCACTGTTGTGGCCTCTCCCGTTGCGGAGCACAGGCTCCGGACGCACAGGCCCAGCGGCCATGGCTCACAGGCCCAACCGCTCCGCGGCATGTGGGATCTTCCTGGACCGGGGCGCGAACCCGTGTCCCCTGCATCGGCAGGCAGACTCTCAGCCACTGCGCCAGCAGGGAAGCCCTTGAAGGCCTATTTTCTAAGGTAAGATGTCTTGTTTGCTTCTTAAAGTTAAGGTGAATCCCATAATTTAAAAAAATCTTATTCAAATAACCATTTAGTCAAAGTTGTGGTGAAATGTATACAGGTTGCTATGGTTACCAGATGAGTTTTGTGTGACAGCCTTCTGGGTTACCTCCCGAAGTGATGGTTACTTGATTACTCCATTCAGTGCTGGGCAAATGGGCCAAAATGTTAGCTTTTAGCCTCTTTCATGTTATTTGGAATGTGGAAACATCTCCACAGGATTGTAAATATTTTATTTACCTCATTGATTCTTAGAGAAAACGATAGACTCTATTTTCCTCTTCTTTGGGAGCAAATGTTTAGAAGAGATCTTTCACTTCTGGCTTTTCACAGAATGCAGATTAATGCACCCAGGGACAGGGTGTGACTGCTCCAGCATTTTTAAATGAGGTGAATCCTGTTGGATAAGATAGTTCTCCAAAGGAGAGCTCACAGGCCTGATAAAGGGGTACCCTGGGGGGCCAACAGCATCTACTAAGCAGGATTTCCAGAGGACTGATGGTGAGTCTCTGGGGCTAAAAAGAGGTCTGGTCAGTCTTAACATCTCTAGCTCCAAGGATAGATCTGCTGTTAGCATCTGCAGGATCTGCCCTCTCAGACAAGGATCCTTGGTGTTTGTGCTATCCATATTTGTTACATGGGGCCTCCTGGCCTCCAAGTTCCCTTCTTGTGCAACAATATCATGCTTTCGTTTTGAGGAATCACATCTCAGTCCTTAAGGGCAGTCTTTTTTTTTTTTTCCTTAAGGGCAGTCTTGGTGGGGCTCTCAGTCAAGAAGCACTGCCCTTCCCAGGCCGGTGAGTGGGCTCTGCGTACATCATGGATTTTCAGCCTCAGTTTTGTGAGCTTCATCATGTAGTCTCAATAGATCTTTTTTTGTTTCTGTTTAAATTGGCCACAGTTTCTATTTTTACAACCTTATAATCCTTACTGAATCATGGTCTTTCATTTTGATGACTACTGGAACTTTTCTGTGTGTAGCCATAAAGTAATTTTGATTTTAAAAGAAACTCCTCAGAACTTAAATACCCAAGCATGTCTTCTTTAAAGGTTTATAAGTTCTGAAGTGTTGCATAATCTATCATTGGCTCTTATAGCAGACACTACAGGTGGTCTATCAATACCCTTATAATTTCCGCATCTTCATTTTCAGGTTTGTTTAGGTGCTTATTTTTCTCCATAACGTCATTTACTTGGGGAAGGAACCCTTTTGCTGTTTCCACTGAATGAACTTCACTAGTCTAGGGCAATCATGCTAATTCCATTCCCTTTGCTAGTGTCAGGCTTAAGAAGGGCAGGGGTTATACATATGGACAGTGGGGTGTGAAAGAATGATGGTGGCTGGCAGGCATCTAGAAAAGGGCTTCTTGGCTCTTAAGAACAGACATATTAAAGAAATAGGTCCTTGAGCACTGGAGTGTGACATCCTTGAGCATTGGAGTGTGAGCATTGTGATGCCTGAAGCAGATACAGCCATCTTGGCATGAAAAAGGGAGCCAGCTGAAGTCAACTCCAATAAAATGAGAATGGCAGAATATTAAGGTGGAGAGAACACAGGTCCTTGATAATACTATAATTCATTTGAATTATACAACTTAGAAAGTGCCCTGCCCCATTCTGCTCGTGGCATAAGACAGCAGTTCCCTTATTGTTTAAGCTACATGATTTGGGTTCTCTCTTATTTGTAGCCCAAAACATTCTAACAGATTTAGCATCAAACTTAAGTACATCACTGCCTATTGGTCATTTTTGGGTCTTTGATCCTTGAAGATAAATGTGCACCTTTTGAGAGAGGATTTAATATTGAGAAACAATCAAAAATGAGGTTATCTAAACTGAATAATATTGTGTTTGATTTAACAGAAGAATTAACTATGGAATAATATATTGGTTTCTTTATGAGGCTAAAAGCTGGCCTGGAATCTGTCAAGAGAAGAGGTCCTAACATATCACGTAAAAAGGCCACACCTTTGGAACAAGTTCTCACGGTGACATCTCTGAAGGACAGCACTCATTGACTATCTACTTTTTTATATTTGTTAAGAACTAAACACATTAATAGACTCTGTATACACACCTTCTATTATATGTCATCTTCCTTCAATTCTTCAAAAACTGAGTTATACTGGGGTTTGTTTTGGGGACAATAACTGAGTCAAGAGCCCATATTCAAGTTATTTCTGGAAGGATCATATGGTGCAGATATATGGCATGGCTGGAAATGTTGGGTCCCTCCTCATGCACCAATTTTAACACCTGGTGGCATACCAATTGAGAGCATTAGGCTTCAGAATTGAACAGTAGGTGATGGAGCAAGAATTAAAACTTAATCTGATTGGATGACCTTGGAGAACCCCTAAAGCCTCATTTCTCTCATCTATAAAATGAGATAATAATAGACAGTAGTTGGGAGAACTCAGTGGAAATATATAAAAAGTATTTTGGAACGTGGCTTTCTCCTAGGAGGCATTCAGCATTAATCACTATTGCAGTCAACCCAGGGACTGCCTGGGAAGTGTCTGTGCTTATAGAAAGAGCAAAGTGAACAGCTGTTAGAGACCATTCCACTAACTCCCACTGCCACTGATTTCCCTTGCCATTTGTACTTCTTTTAAGGAGGCCAAAGCCCATTGACTACTTCAGCAATGGATACTTCTGATAGTGTCAGAGAACTTAAATGCAAATTGTTATAACATTCTTTGAGGTCATGGATGCCCCAGAATCTGAGAACTACTGTATCAGGATCCTGTTTGGATTCCTGGGCCCCTCTGAAACCTACCAAATCACTATTTCAGGAGTGGGACTCAGGAATGTGCATTTACCAAACTCTCCTGGTTATTTTTATGCATGGTAAATTACATAGACTACCAGATTAAGAACCCTTGTTTAGAAGGATACAGACAAACAGCAACAGCAGCTAATGGAGCACTTAACTAGATCCCAGGCCTTGCCTTAAGCACTTTACACGTGTTATCTTGGTGAAATCCCATTAACACCTCTGTGGAATATATCCTAGTTATCCCACACAGGATTTGTAAGTTACCTGTACAAACAAGGAGACAGATTCAGAGAGGCCCAAGGGAAAGCAACCTGCCTCCAAAGCCAGACAGTGCTACAGTGACCTCTGGGCTAATTAGTGTCATAGAGCTCTTTATTGTTCTCATGGGCATCAAAATGTCCTAGACTAACAGAGTTTTTGGAGGGGAATGGAGAGTAGGAGGGACAGTCAACTTCTGGGTCTTAGGTCCTACACCCAGGAGTTTTGCCCTTTATTTATATAGTCAGAATCATATGGAGTTAAGAACACAGACAGACTGGGTTCAAATCCAGGGTCTGCCACTTACTAGCTGAATGACCATGGGTGGGTGACTTAACCTAGCTGGGCCTCAGTTCTCCATTTGTAAAACGAAGATAACAATAGTACCTACCTTGTAGGATTGTTATGAGAATTAAATTAGCTAATATTTATAAATTGCTAAGAGCAGTGTTTGCCACAGAGTATGGGAGTGTGTCAAATGAATAAAACAAATTCTGCAAACTCACCAAGACTCAATAATTCTAGCTATGGATGGAGAGTGTGATTTGGAAACATGACTGGCTTTTTCCCAAGAACAAGGTGACTCCTGCCTTGACCCTGGTTGGCGCTGTGCTAGTTGGACATCCATGGGCTCTCTCTACCACCAGGGCCTGGAACACATACCCGCTTCCATGTCCTAAGCAGACAGTACACAGAGGTCAGGTCAGGAGTGAAGGTGTCCTTTTTCGGTGGAGCTGGCTGCAAGCCATGTCGTTATAAGACATATAAGAGGAGGGACAGTGACATTAGAAGCAGAGCCTCACAACTGGGGGGAAGGATTGGAAAGTCTCAGAAAGGTGGTGAATATCAGAAAATGGCTTTAAGTTCTCTGCACACCTGACTCCATGTAGCATTTGACAAACTCCAGATGCAGTATGGAGGGCAGGCATCATCGACTGCCCACAGAGGGTGTGCTGGGCCTCCCTGGGGAAGGGGGCTTTGTTCTTGTGTTTAAAAACCACTGCAGTCTTCCATAGGGTGATGAGATACAGATGTATGTGCTCAAATATGTACCTTTGGTGTTCAGTGAGTGCTAAGGATGGTGGGGCTCAGGATGAGGGCTCCTATCAGGTTTCCTGTAAGAGGCATATTGCAGTTTCTGAGTGCATTCTATAAACCCGTCTGACTGAGTCGAAGGGGAGAGCTGGCCTCTTTTGGATTTTGTCTTGGGATTGCTCTGTTAATTGTTTTAAAGTGACTGGGTCTTTTACTTGTTTCTTACATCCCTTTTCTGATTACTTAAAGTACAAATATCCATAGGGATTTAAAGCTTATTTATAGCTATAGAAAAGGTTTTGAATTATTCTGTTTCCTATCTGTAGAGCTGCTAAGTATCAGGACTTTTTTATTCATGTATTCATTCTTTCATTCATGTGGACACACATTCAACTCACCATTATTTGTTCTTTCAGTGCATAACATCACCCAACCCTCTGCTCTGTCTTGTTTGGGTTGTGATAGAGAGAGACAGTCTGGAACAATCTTTGCCCTCAAGGAGATGTGCTCCTGTGAGGGGAATCAGTGTGTGTGACTAATGAACATACAGAGTTGAACGTGATGTTGGAGGGCAGACAATGGCCTTCATAACTAGTTCCAGTCATTTTGGTCTCACCTACAGAGTTGCCTCTTCAGAGAGAACCTTCCTGGCCAGTTCATAATTCACGCCACTCCCCCCATCCCATTGCACCCTGTTTTTCATTACCCTGTTTAATTTTCTTTAGAGCACTTATGGCAATGTGAAATAATCTTTTTATTTGCTTATTGTCCATCTTCCCCAGTTAGCATTCAAACTGCATGAGAGCAGGATCACCATCCATGAATCCATGACTTCACAGCACATATAACTGTGCTTGACAGAGTTCAATAAATATTAGCTGAATGACTGAAGACAGGTTTATGTTTCCTCTATGAGATTTCCAAAAGCAAAAGCAAAAATCCCAGCCACTGTCCAGGAGGAGAAACATTATTTCTCAGCAAAAAGCCCTTTTAACCACTGGTCCATTATTCACATCAGCAAAAAGGGGCCCACATTGTGGTGGCTGCAGCAGATGACCAACATCTTATGTCAAGCTGCGTTTTCTCACAATTGCTGCACAGTCCTCATTGGTCCTGTATGCAGATCCCAAGTGCATCTGGGGGTGCTGATGGCAACACATCACGCTGATGTCTAGTCCCTGACCTGAAGACTCTCTCAACTTACTTAGGCACAATTTATAATCTCTGCAGAACTGGAGATCTGTCATTTAAAATAGCTTCTTGTCACATATTGGCCAGTATAAGCACTGGACAATGACCATGCCCGTAAGTGATATCGGGCAGAGAAAGTCAGCTATTGGGTGGAATTTAAGCAGCAGGGAGACCTGAGATTGGCTGTATCCATTACCACACTGTTGGTAGGAGCAGGCATGGGAGGCGGGATTTAAGATTACCGAGAAATCGAGGGATATTAAGGCAAAAGACATTCCTTTAACTGTTAGCAAAATATTGCTGTATCCTTTTTCCTTGGGAGCCAAGGATATGCCCCTAATTACACATGCAGAGTAAGTATGACATCCTGGGCCTGTTGAATGGCACAGCCAAGCCTTTGGATGTGGGTCTATGTGGACACATGTACTGAGCTTTGGAAATGGGCTTTGGGGAATGCTGGTGAGAGAGTGAGGCTGAAGGAAGGAGAGGGAGGGCTGGCAGATGACCCACGAATGGGTATTTTCTGAAGTTTCAAAGAAAGGTTCTGTCCTGCTGTGTCTCCATTCCTGGGGGAGATGGGTTACATATTCTTACAGTCTTCCAGTAGCATGTTCCTGTCCACAAAAGTCACCCATCATGTGGATTCTGTCTTCGGTCACAAATTCTATTCACTTCATATGGTGGTAGTGGGGGCTGTCTATGTAAGGTTTCAACTCCTTTTGGTAGTGGGGGCTGTCTATGTAAGGTTTCAACTCCTTTTGATGTAAAAAACATCATCATATTATTGAGAAAGCTGACAAAGTATGTGGAAAGTTCTCTGCACAAAGATAGTGAAAAGAGCTCAATAAACATTTCCTCCTGTTAATAATATTTCATTTGAAAAAAAATCACTGCAAGAGAAAAAGAGTTTCAATGGGTTAGATAAGTTTCCAGATGTAAGGTGCTATGACTTTAAAGTACAAGACATGTTGGTAAAAGAGCTTGACAGAATTTCATGTTTGGGTCCTGGAGTCAGTTTGTGAAACAAGAAGTTTACAAAGATGACGCATCAGTGCCAACCTAGTATTCCACTGTGTGTTTCAATGCAGGGTGAATCTGAAGGCACTTATTTTAGGCTGGGTTCTCCCAGTCATGGACCCTGAAATAAGGATTTTAGTGCAAGTAACTTATATGGGAGGTGATTCCAGAAAGCACAGTTGAGAAGGGAGAAAAGAGATAGAGGAGGGAAGAAACAGTACAGCGTGTGCTGAAGAGCAGGGGACAGCTGTGGATAGCTGGGGCTCAAGGCTGTTGAGGGCTTTGGAAAAAGTATAGAATACATGCCTCAGAGCGATGCCTCCTGAGGGATACACAGCTCTTTATTCCATTCCTCTATGAGAAATCTGGGGTATTTATCCTTCAGTCTTGTCTATCCTTGGCTGATGGTTTTGCTGGGGGCAGCAGATCCTCAACACTTCCTGTCTTCCTTGCTTAGGGCCCAGAGATGACTTAGTCAGCTCTTGGGTGAACATTCTCAAGTGCTCACAGTAGGAAGCTGTCAGCACAGTAGGAAGCCCGGTTACCGTGGGGAACTGGACGGGGCACCTACAAAGTCTCTAGAGGGCTCAACATCTTCTGTGGTCTAGGTTGCTCCCCATAACCCGGGGCTGTATTTGCATCCCCATTTCAATAGTATCAGGATGAAGTGGAAACATTCAAAGGCCATTTCAGAATGGTGAGCTCAGCAGCAGGAATGACCTGGACTACATCTCATTGAAAGAGCATCTACTGTGACCGAGCCTGTCAGGACACATCAGAGAACAAAAATCTTGGGGCTGATTCTCTTTAGACCCATTTGGGTCATGCATCCACATCTGCACCAACCACGTGACCAGATGGGTGGAAAACCTGATTGGCTAGGCCTGGGTCTTATGCCTAAATCAGAAATTAGTGGGGTCACACCCTGTCCTCACCATTTCCCAAAAACTGAGAGTAGGGAGGCATGGTTTTTCTAAAAGAAAACTGAGGAACTGCTACCAGGAGAGGGAAAATTGAGACTGGACAGGCAAAAGCTATGGATATCCACTCATCTGTTAGATGGATATATGCCATCACTTTTAGGATAGAGAGTTTTTACAGATGCAGATACCACAGCCCAGGCAAGTTCAGAGATGTGCCTAAGGTCTCACAGGTAGTAAGAAGTGGAGCTGAGGCTGGAACTCAGAGCTGAAGTTGGAGCAATGCCTCTGCTGCAACCGTGAAACATACAGTCTCCAAAATATAGCCAGAATTTGAGGTGGAAAACAATAGAGTCATTCAAAGGAAGCATTATCATTTCCACGGAGACTAAGCAGTGAGGTCCAGGCAGGTATATGTTGGTTGATCCTCTACTAATGTGAAATAAGAAGAAGAATGGAGGGCTTGCATTCCCCTGAGTCTGGCTTCTTTAGAGGTTGACTTAAGCTCTTGAGTTGATAGCAACTCGAGCAGGCTTACTTCTGTGCTTCCTTCTCTGGCAACCTTTTATTATTTTATTTTTTTAAATTTTGTTTATTTTTAACATCTCTATTGGAGTATAATTGCTTTACAATGGTGTGTTAGTTTCTGCTGTATAACAAAGTGAATCAGCTATATGTATATATATATCCCCATATCTCTTCCCTCTTGCACCTCACTCCCACCCTCCCTTTCCCACCCCTCTAGGTGGTCACAAAGCACTGAGCTGATCTCCCTGTGCTATGTGGCTGCTTCCCACTAGCTATCTAGTTTACATTTGGTAGTGTATATAAGTCCATGCCACTCTCTCACTTCGTCCCAGCTTACCCTTTCCCCTCCCCATATCCTCAAGTTCATTCTCTACGTCTGTATCTTTATTCCTGTCCTGCCCCTAGGTTTTTCAGAACCATATATATATATTTTAGTTTCCATATATATGTGTTAGCATACGGTATTTGTCTTTCTCTTTCTGACTTACTTCACTCTGTATGACAGACTCTAGGTCCATCCACCTCACTACAAATGACTCAATTTTGTTTCTTTTTATGGCTGAGAAATATTCCATTGTATATATGTGCCACATCTTCTTTATCCATTCATCTATCAATAGACACTTAGGTTGCTTCCATGTCCTGGCTATTGTAAATAGAGCTGCAATGAACATTGTGGTACATGACTGTTTTTGAATTATGATTTTCTCAGGGTATATGCCCAGTAGTGGGATTGCTGGGTTGTATGGTAGTTCTATGTTTAGTATTTTATGGAACCTCCATACTGTTCTCCATAGTGGCTGTGCCAATTCACATTCCCACCAGCAGTGCAAGAGGGTTCCCTTTTCTCCACACCTTCTCCAGCATGTACTGTTTGTAGATTTTTTGATGATGGCCATTCTGACTGGTGTGAGGTGATACCTCACTGGAGTTTTGATTTGTCTTTCTCTAATGATTAGTGATGTTGAGCATCCTTTCATGTGTTTGTTGTCAATCTGTGTATCTTCTTTGGAGAAATGTCTGTTTAGATCTTCTGCCCAGTTTTGGATTGGGTTATTTGTTCTTTTGATATTGAGCTGCATGAGCTGCTTATAAATTTTGGAGATTAATCCTTTGTCAGTTGCTTCATTTGCAAATATTTTCTCCCATCCTGAGGGTTGTCTTTTCCTCTTGTTTATGTTTTCCTTTGCTGTGCAAAAAATTTTAAGTTTCATTAGGTCTCATTTGTTTATTTTTGTTTTTGTTTCCATTTCTCTAGGAGGTGGGTCAGAAAGAATCTTGCTGTGATTTACGTCATAGAGTGTTCTGCCTATGTTTTGAGTGTGTTATTTTGTGGGCTGGGTAGAGGAAGCACCTGGGTGAGTAGATGTTCTTCTCTGCTGGTCAGGGGTCTGTGTGAGAAAGGAGGAGTTGAAGTAGGATCTCACCACTTGTGATTGTGCTGACAGAATGGAGAGAAGATTCTAGTCTGCTAGGAAGGAAAGGGAGACTAGAAATCTAGGACAGGGTCACAGAAAGAGGGTGCACTCAAGACACTCTAGTTGATGTCAGTTTTGGTGAAGTCTGTACTCCTTGGCACTGTGGGTCCACTTTCCCTGTCATGGAAGGAAATCTTCGAGTGTGTGGTTTTGGTGACTGAGCCATCAAGCAAGCCTAGAGTGAGTCTCTGTGGTTTTGTGTGGGATCCTGGATTATCTGCAGCTCTCAAACCTGCCTTCCTGATAAGAGGAGTAATGCATGAGAAATATGATTGGGAAGAAAACTTCAGAGTCTGAACAGTTTGGTGCAAATGCTCAGGTTCTCTCCCTGCCATATGTTTAGACTGGACTGACGGGGAGTGATTTTGGCAAATACATAAATCACTGAAACATGATTATGTGGCCTTTAGGACTCCTCAGCTTGAAGGATTCAGTTCTTCTGGGTAGAAAGAAATGGCAACAGTTTATGAAAGCACAGTGAGATGACAATGCTGATTTTTCCCCTCCAATCACCTTAATGGTTATAAAACATGACTTAATAAAGGTCTCTCTTTGGTTTGTAGCAGGCAGGAAATGAAATGTAGCAGAGGTAAGGGAGAAAAACCCAAGGGTGGTGCCTGTTATGTTAAAACCCAGAACTACTGTGATTGGCACCAGTGGCCCAGGAGATCTGACTGCCAGAGTTGAAAATGGAATAGGTTTCTACCTGAAAAGGACCAGGTTCCCAGGAGGTAATGAGACAATCTATTATGGGTCATTCTAGGCTCTGAAACTATCTCTCCATCTTGCAGCAATGGCAGAACATTTCACAATCAGAAATGCTTACGGTTCTCAAAATTTTCATATGCAACTCTTTGGCATGTTAGTGGAATATTTGCAGCTGCTGAAATTGCTACCTTTTTTCTTATAAGACAAGAGCCTCAGAACATTGGTTTCCTTGGTCAGAGACATCTCAGCTCTGGAGACCCAGTGTGAATCACCTAAGAATATGCTGCGTTCACATTTTCCTTGGACTTTTATTGCTTCCCTTGGGCTGTCTGAGAGCAAGACAGAAGCAGGGGAGGTGAGTGCTTATGTCAGCATGGGTGGCCCTGTGTCTGAGCCCACCAGTCAGCCTGAGAAGGATTCAAAAACATCTGGTGGGACAAGTTCATGGAGCTCTCTACGCTTAGCACAGCACAGCTAATTAGTCCTCGGCGCTCAAGGCCTTGGCTGATTTGGCATCCCCCCGTGTGCCACGACTTTTGAAAATGTGCTGTGTTAGAGAGGACTGCTGATTACCAGTAACTTGAACCCATCGCCAACTGGCCTAACCAGAAAAGCCATTTATTGGCTTACATAACTGAAAAATCCTAGGACTGGGGTGCAGGGCATCTTATAACATCCTGCCATCCCCCAGTACATGGACTGAGAGCAGAAGAGGGGGTGTCTCTAAGGAAAGTTACCAGGAGCGGGGGGTGGGTGCTGCACAAGCAGGAGCAGATGTTCCAGGCTCCTCCCTGGCAGGTGGAGTCAGCTCTGTCTGATGCCCAGGTCTGTTTTCTTAGGCTCTGCACCAACTGCCTTCTGAGGCATGGCTCCTGCCAGCTCTTTTGTGTCTCTCCTGGAGGGTAAGATTTTGCCCACCAGCATTTGTGAACTTTACAGCTTGCCACACATTTAACTTATTCTTTTTTGTTCTCAGAAACATAGTGTGAGATATTGTTACTGTTCCCAGTTTACAGAAGAGAAAAACTGAGGCCCTGACCAGTTCAATGATTTTGCTCTTTTCATTTTAGTTCAGCTCTAATGTGAGGGATGAAGGAAGCTGAACTGCGACTAAAAGTGAGCTATTCCAACCTGTTTAAAAACAAGTTAGGAAAATCTGTTCAGAGAATGTGCCCTAAATCCTCCCAGCTTCTTCATCCCACTTTCCCCTGGAACTCCCCTAACAGCAGAGCCTGGCGGCATGATGATGATCCAAGCCCTGCCTCATTCCTTAGACCCTTTCTTTGGGAAATCTGACTGAGACAGGGAGCGGCCTGGCCAGATGAGTCTTGAATGTGTGTAGTCACTTCACCAGCTGTAGCTCACGTTGCAGGAAGCAGCGTCCAGCAGTCAGCCTCCCACACATGTGCCTACCTTCTGGGCAGTGTTCCTGGGAGGCGGCTGCAGAGCTGGGCTGTGAGTGAAGCACGGATCTCCAGAGGGGCCTGCAGAAGGACCTCAGAGAGCTCCTGGGCCAGGAGTTGGGCTCCTGCTCTGTGCCTTGACCTGTGTGTCCACTGTTTGGGATATGGGATGGGAGAAGACTCTGTCCCCTCAATCCCAAAAGTTTTTCAGTCAGTTAACAAACATTCCAGAGACAAAGCAGGTTTCCCATAAATATGACCAGAGGTTCATGTATGGGGCTAGGCAGAGAAGTCCAGCCCCAAATGTTTAGGTTTTAAAAGTTTAAAAGTTAAAAGTTTAACTGAGAGAGAGCAAAAGCCACAGTGAGAGCCAGAGAGAGCAATTCAAATAATATTGACACTTGTGCCAGTGACTCCCAGGGAGTATTTGCCCAAATGAAGCAAGGGAAAGAGCTATGGACCTACTAACTATTTCCCTGCTCAGGTTGGTCTCAGGTGCCTATAGATATGAGCATCTCACATCACTGATTGTGACTCTGGTAATTAATGACACAATTTTCCATGAGACATGGTTAATAGAACACAAGACAACTGAGGGAGCAGATCTGTCCTGGTGCTGGACGGAAGGCTGACTGGGAGTGTGTGGTGATCTCCTGCACAACATCTTTCTAAGAGAGGTTCAAGATTAATTTTGACCATCCATGGTTTTTCTTTTTGCATCAACTTTAAAACCCAACAATATGGAGAAGCCAAAGAGGCATCTCCATTCAGTGTCACGGCATCTGGAAGCCATCCTTTGTGAAGCCTTCCCAGCCCACCTCTCCTCCGTGGACATCAGCAACACTCATAGCTGTTTGATGCACTTTGCAGCCTTTGTCTCCAACAGTCCCCACTCCCAGGCTGTAATGAACTACCCTGAAGAGAAACACCACAACATGAGGGTTCATAAAATGATAAATATTATCATCTTCAAGGCATGAGCTGAGCCTTGAAGAGTGGATAGGGCTGAGGTTGGTGGGGAAGATCAGGGAGAATGTTGGGCTCCTGCCCTTCCCTATGTTCTCTGCTCTGTGCCTGGAGACTCAACAAGTCTAAGATTGCTGCCCACTGGGTCCCTCAATATGGGTGCCAGGACATCCCTAAACTCTCACCTGACACTCAAGTCAAATCTTCTATCAGCCCTTACCTCAATGCTGGCACTAAGCAGCTTCATTTTGTGGATGAATGAGAAATTCTCACTCTGGGTGATAAAGAAATATGCAGGCTTCTCTCATACCCACCTATCTGCCAGGGTGGATGGAGGGTGAGATGGTGGGAGGTGAGTATTGTGGTGTATGCACATGCAACAGTTTCATAATGAAGGAGGTGCCAGGATTGGATGGGCTTTTAAATGACTGACATGAAAAGCCTATTTGGAGAAGTTGGACATTTGTGTATTGTCAGCTTTCTGCATGGAGTTGTTCAGCTGGTATTTGTTCATGGACATATTTAAGCCCAACTCTGTGGAGATGATTAATAGTCCTTAATTAATAGTGAGGTGTAGCTGGAGTGGAAGCAGCCCATGGACCACAGGCTCAGGCCATCTTCCTACCCACATTTGCCAGCCAGTTTCTCCTTTACTATTTCTTGGCTTCGCATCCTGATCAGACTTCCTCCCTTCACTCCTTGCTGTGTGTTTCCTTCTCATCTGCCCTTCTGGATCAGGGAGACATGCAGACATGGAGGGTCAAAATGTACACCCCCCCATACCCTACACATGTGGGCTTAGCAAGCAGAGTGGCAGAGTGAGACAATACACATCTGGCACACGGTACCTACTCCATACACTTGGGCCATTATTTCTGGTTGTCACATTTTACGCATCCTGCCAAAGTTCGTTATTATTTTATAACCCTAGGCTTAACTGGTAAATCTTTGTTGGCAGTGAAAAGCAGTGTGATGCAAAGGAAAGGACAGTGGATGGAGAATCAGGAGACCTGGAGTCTCACCTAATCACACCTACTGGCTGTGTGACCTTGAGCAAGACACCAAGTCTCTCTAGGTTGAAAATTCCACATAATAGAAATGCTCCATTAGAGAAATGAACTAAATGTTTTCAAGGTCTTCTTCAGGGGTGACATTTAATGGCTCTATAAGAGTGACTATAAAAATCAGACTGTCTCTGTACGTGAAGAGGTGTGGTACCCCGTGGGATTTCTGCTCGCATACTAAGGGCCAGTTTCTGGCTGGCTGAGTTATCTCCTCAACCATCTGGCCCATTACAGTTTCACCATTTGTCACTCTGCCATATTGCCATGGCCTCAACCTATGATTGAATCAAGGCATCATTCTTTAAAACAGATTAGAAATCTTTGCCTGGGAATTAAGTCAACAGAGAAAATTGTATTGGTTCAATGAGATGTGATTCAAGAACATGCAAATGGTGACATTTTTAGCTTGGCTCACATACAGCTTTACAAGCTCAGCTCGTTAAAAGAAGATCAAATAAAATGTAGACTTATTGATTTAACCAACTACAATAAGCTAAAGCAGACTTTCTGAAAGTCAGTTAAGAATGAAACCCTGGCCTCTCCCCCAATCCACAGACGTGGAAGGGAAATGGTGACATGCGTGTTGTTCAGCAGACTGTCTGTATCCTCCTCACTAGCTTCTAGCTGCAGCATCTGATTGTTTATGAATGCCAGTCCTTTGTGAACTGGTGAAAAGTTGATTGAGAAGGAAGGGCTGACATCTGAGGGTACCCAGTTCCCTGGAATGTAGCACATCACAGTTGACCTAAGAGCTACTATTAAACTTTGCGTTAAGGGTGTACCTGGGGAAGAGAAACTGAAGACATTAAATTTTAGAGCTGGCTATGCATGCAACTGCCAAACTCTCCAGCCCTTCCCGTGGTGCGTTTCCTGTGATCCTCCAAGCCTGAAGAAGCCATTCAACCTATGTTACTGGGAAGCTTCCAATCAGTTTGGTTTAAGCAATTGGTTATGCCCCAGCAGCTGATAAAGCATTTTTTCAGTGCCCAGCAGTCATCTTTGATGTCTCTTCCTCACCCACAGCATCCCCGCCATCAGCCAGGACCACAGGCTTAACTCATATTCAGATTTTCTTCACTTTTCTCTCCTTTATAAAAAGCTTTACTGAGATATAATTTATATACTACACAATTCACTCAGAGTATACAATTAAATGGTTTTTGTTATTATTAATTTTTTAAAATTGTGGTAAAATATATACCATAAAATCATTTATTTTAATACAATTGTTGGGTAAAGCCACTAGTAACAGCAAGATTATAATGCAAAAACTACAAGAGATTTTGTAAGGCTTGCAGACAAAAATGGATAGCTTCAAAGGGATAAGAAAACTACAATTCCAGCTGCTGTCCTTAGTGCCAGAATCAGTGTGATTAAACACCTTCGAAATTATGGAGAATGGCTCTGATTTTGGTCAATGCTTAGCACATTTTAAGTTGACATTTAATATGTTTTTATATATAAGTGGGTATAATTTTGTTAATAAAAATATTAAACATTATATACGATGAAACCTACAAGTGGAAAAAATATTTTGATTTGATATAACTAAGTTGAAATACTTTACTGAATAAATCCTATAAATTTTATCCATGTCAATTTTATCCAGTATCTCTTGAAAATTTTCGTAGTCCTGCAAAATACTTAAATTGCTTTTAAAATAATCAAGGTCACAAATTTATATGGCACCTTCTGTTTGGAATTCAGAAAATGTCCAAAGTGTCCTGTTTCTAACTCTGAACTTCAGCCTTAAAATAAATATAAAATGAGGAAAGAAAAAAAAATTTGCCATTTTAACCATTTTAAGTGTACAATTCAGTGGCATTAATTACATTCACAATGTTGTGCCACCATGTATTTTTTCCCCAAACTTTTTCATCACCCCAAACAGAAGCTCTGTAATCAATAACTCCCCATTCTCCCTGGTAATCTCTAATCTACTTTCTGTCTCTACTAACTTGCCTGTTCTAAGTGTTTACTTCATATAAGTGGAATTATACAATATTTCTTTTGTGTCTAGCTCATTTCACTTAGCGGAAGGTTTTCAAGGCTCATCCATGCTATAGTCTGTGTCAGAACTTCATGCCTCACTTCTCTATTAGTCACTACTTCTACTGCTCGCTGCCCAGCCAGCGTGCCTGCTCCTCTGCACGACAGAAAGCCTTTGTAGCAGATGCACTCAGTGTCCCACCCACATGCCCTGGCTTCTCTTTGCAGAGCCCACTCGGCTTACAGACACATCAGGCCAGAAGTGCTGGGAATTAACCACTGTTATCACAATACTCTAGCTCTCTCAAACCTTGGTGGGATAATCTGAGATGCATGTCTACACTGCCTTCCAAAGTTCCCAGTGGCATCAGGATCCAGTTATCCACAGTGGTGACCTGCTTGAGAACACGCCCTGGATTGGCTGCCTCTCCTTCCCTATCTCACTTCTCCCCTTTCCTACCAGTTTTCTGATATCACCTCCCAAATAAACTACTTTCACTTCATCAAAGTCTACTGCTAGGAAATGTAAATGAAGACAGCCTCCTATCCCAGCTCTCTGATTTCACTCTCATCTAAAATCCATGCTTCACGAAGCAGCTGGAGTACTCTTCTAAAGTACAAATTAGAGCATGTCACCGTTCTGCTTAAAACTGCCCCACACGCTGAGAATAAAATCCAGATACCTTACTGAGGTGGACTAGACATACAGAGTGACATCCTGACCACGTCCTGGGCCTCCATGCTCCCCATGCTTCCGTGATGCCAACTCTCTCTCTGTTCCCTCTCCTCACAGGGTCTTTATAGCTCATGCTCTGACCTTTTGTCTTCTCTTGCCTGAGCCAGAAAAGAGAGATAGATACTAAAAATACTTAACAACCAGTACAGCTGGGCTGACCAGTCAGGAAGGACAGTGGTGTGGACAACACTGACGTCTATGCCCCCAGCTGCAGCCTTATTTCATTCGAGCCTCAGATTAAATGTCTCCCCGCTCAGAGAGCATTCCCTGACCAACCACTCTAAAGTGCCTTCCCCCCATAAACCTCTCTCTTTCATCATATCACCTCGTTTTAATCTCCATAATGCTTGCCACTATCTACAATTATTTTTATTTTTAAAATTTAATTTTTGCCTATTTAACGTAACCCCAACTAGAATGTAAGCTCCAGGAGGGCAGAGACCTTGCTGTTTTTTTCACTGCTGGGTTTCTGGAGCCTGACCCAAGCTTGTCACATGGTGGGTGTTCAAAAAATATATGCTGGAGGAGTAACTGAACGGATGGGTGTCAGGTTCCCTGAAATAAAGAAACCCATAACCTCAGCAAGTGGTAGGCTTACCAGGACAGAGTCTAGATCCCATTACAGAGGCCACCTGGAGAAGACCTAGGGGCCTGCAAGCTGTCCAAAGATGGAGGTGAGGGGAAGAGTGTGGACCCACGTGCAGCTGGTTCTGAGAGGTGGGTGAGCATTAGAAATGGTGTGCTCAGGGCCCTGGTGACCTCAGAGAGTGGTGACAGGAGCAATGGCAGGGAAGTCATGTTGCAAAGGAACAGGGAGGAAGGAGAGTGGAGGAAGCAGGTGTGACCAGGGGAGGAATACGCAATATAGGAGGAGTTGGTGGAGGTGCCTGAGGGAGGAGGCTTCTTTGTGGCCTGCAGAAATGGTAAGATGGGGAGAAGCAGAGACTGAAGGTGCAAGAGAGTAGAGACTGAGGTGAGGGAGGCCTGGTGAAGTGAGAGGGTGGGACCAGGGCCTCAAAGGGTAGGGTTTACTCTGGACCAGAAAAGGGACATTTTTCCCTAGGAGATGGGAAGAAAGGAGGAAAAGTTGGGTAGAGAAAAAGGACGTTTGTGTAGTAGAGAGAGGAGGGAAGGTGATCTCAGGGTCCTTAGAGTTAAAGGGGGCAGAGTTGGTGGGGGGTGGTCCTGAGGGCAGAAGGGGACTCTTCTTTAAGCTGATCCACCAGGGAAAGACATGAATGTGTGGGGTTTTCAGCTCTTCCCTGAGAGTGGAGAGGCTGGGCCCCTCTCTCCTCTCACCTGGAACACCAACCACAGTGATTTACACCACTGGAAATGAAACTGCCCAGTGAGGCCTCTTTGTTGGGTGGGGATCTGCAGGGGAGCAGAGGGCAGGCTGAATAGCATTTCAAGAAAAGCTCCTCTGCTGCCTGGCAGGAGGGGTGGGGGCAGAGAGCAGCTCTACCTCCTCCTGTACCTCGTGGGAGGGGCTATCAAGGCTCCACTTGTAATGTGAATAACATGCCAGGCCCCGAGGTGTTTTGGGCAGACCCTCCTGTGGACAGCTGGACTCACAAGCTATCTGCGAGTCCCATGCCTCTCTGCCTCTATCTCCAGAGGCCCTGGAAAAAAGTCCCTGACATTCCTTTCTCCCAGCCTCCAGAATCCCACATGTTTGTTGAACCTCTGGTCTCCTTGGGTTCTTAGTTGCTGCCATTGTACACAGAGAAGTCTTTTCTCCAACCTCAGCAAGTTGCAAGAGCTGGCTTGGGCCCTCTGGGCCATTTTCTCCAGCTTGGAGAGGTTTCAGTACTGCTGGGCAGATGGGGGAGGCCCAGGGGTGATGCCAGGCAGACAGATGATTGGGACCTCCCGAGCCAGGATGGGTTCTCCTCTACGTTGGGGTGCATGCGGGTTCCAGGCTCACAGGGCCCACGGGGCCTGGGATGCAAGGTGACTCAGGGAAGCAGTGGTCTATTTTGTTCCCTGAGCTGGGCTGTTCCATTAGCTACATGTGGTTATTGAGCACTAGAAATGTGGCTAGTCTGATCGAGATGTACTCAAGTACACATGCCTGATTTCAAATACTTAGTACAAAACTGTCAAATATTTCATTAATACTTTTTTATATTAATTACATGTTGAAATTACAATATTTTGGATATATTAGGTCAAATAAAATATACCATTACAATTAATTTCACCTGTTTCTTTTTACTTTTTTTTAATGTGGTTACTGGTTACTAGAACATTTAAAATGACACACGTGGTACTCATTTTATTTTTATTCAATCCTGCTCTAGGGAGGATGATGTCCATGAAGCCACTGGTTAGAGGCCTCTAGGTGCAGCTGAGAAAGCAAGGTGCGACCTAAGCCCCATCTCTGCCAGCTCTGTGAGTAGTGAGAAATGGGGCAGGTGGGTTGTGATTGCCAGCATGTCTGGGGGGTGATGGAGGCCAGGGACTGGACAGGTGTCCTGCGGGTGCTGGGGACAAGCAGCCATCCAGTCCCTGGGGTCCTCCCAGCAGATCACAGTGTAGCTGTGTGCCCCCTTCCAATGCCAGGAAGCTCAGTACTTGGTATTCTGCATGGATTTCGTGACTGACACAGCAATTATAGGTTTTTGCATTGTTTATGCCTCTCCAAAAGCATAGCTGAGTGCTTTAAACCAGCAGCTAGAAGGCGCTCCACTAGGTTTCATTACAATGTGTAGTTGTATTCACTCTTTCAGGCCTCTGGGACAATTGGTACCTCACACAGCTTTAACACTATTCACTTTTCTCATAATTAAATCACTGATTGAATAAAAAAGAAAAAGAAAGAAAACCCAAATTATTTTTCTAAACAGTGATCCATCATGGCTTAGGTTCATTAACATAAAAGCCCCCGACTCTGTCGCTCTACATTTTTCTGCTCTGATCTAGGGCTTTGCAGCTGCCTTTGTGCCTGGCTGGCCTGGCCTCCAGCTGAGAGATGGAGCCTCCTGCCCTGCTCCTGCCCAAGGCTCTGCAGACTCCAGAAGGGCCAGTAACCTCTGCTGGTGTTCTGGCTGGTGACATTCCTGCTTCACTCTGGGCGGCTGGATTAAAAAGAGGTTTCTACTACCTGTTCACATGTTCATAGCCCACGAATATTCCTCCTGCTCTGGGTACCTTTGCTCAGAGTTGAGCCGAATGTTTGTGTGTGTGTGTGTGTGTGTGTGTGTGTGTGTGTGTGTGTGTGTATGTGTAGATATTTTTCCTTCCAAATGACACAAAATTCACAAAATGCTGAAATTAAGTAACTCCTCTCTGGATCTTCTGATTGAAAAATCAGTGGGAATGGAGCATTTCTCACACTCACTCCTCCCCTGAGAGCCTCAGCTCCAGCACAGTAGGCTCCTCAGGTGCCTCATCAGGGGCGGCTCCTCTGACTGGAGATGGGCAAGCGAATGCAGGCCAGGCTCCCTCTGTGTGGGGGCCAGGCACACAGAGCTCACCCAGGAAGCTTCCCTCAGGCAGAAAAACTCACTCCTGTGGGGCCTTCTCTCCACCTCCCTTCAGCCTGAGATGTCTTTTTGTTTCACCGTTAAGACTAGGGCTTTATTGCAGATTCCCATGAGAGAGCAAACTGGTGTCTTAAATTCACATCACGGAGCAAGTGACCAATCATACCTCCCCTGAGGAAGCCTTAGCAGAGTTGTAAAAATAGGACTAGTAATAATAATAATAATAGCAAACACTTCTATAGCTCTTACCAATTTCTAAGACTGTTCTAAATGTGTAAATAGGTTAACTCGCATAATATATCAACTCTTTATTTATTTATTTATTTATTTGAAGTATAGTTGATTTACAAGAGTGTGTTAGTTTTAGGTGTACAGCAAAGTGATTGAGTTATACATACATATATATATATATATTCAGATTCTTTTCCATTACAGACTATTATAAGACATTGAGTATAGTTCCCTGTGCTGTACAGTAAATTCTTGTTGTTTATCTATTTTATATATAGTGGTGAGTATCTATTAATCCCATACTCCTAATTTGTCCCTACCTGTCTTTCTTTCCCTTTGGTAACCGTTAGTTTGTTTTCTATGTCTGTGAGTCTGTTTCTGTTTGTTTGTTTGTTTTAAATTTTATTTATTTTAAAAAATATTTATTTATTTATTTTTGGCTGTGTTGGGTTTTTGTTGCTGCATGCAGGCTTTTCTCTAGTTGTGGTGAGTGGGGGCTACTCTTTGTTGCAGTGTGCGGGCTTCTCACTGCGGTGGTTTCTCTTGTTGCAGAGCACGGGCTCTAGGCATGTGGGCTTCAGTAATTGCAGCACGCAGGTTCAGTAGTTGTTGCTCCCGGGCTCTAGAGCAAAGGCTCAGTAGTTGTGGCACACAGGCTTAGTTGCTCCACAGCCTGTGGGATCCTCCTGGACCAGGGCTCGAACCTGTGTCCCTGCATCGGCAGGCGGATTCTTAACCACTGCACCACCAGGGAAGTTCCTCTGTTTCTGTTTTGTATACAGATTCATTTGTATTAGTTTTTAGATTCCACATGTGATATTGTATAATATCTGTCTGTCTTTGTCTGACTTATTTCACTTAGTATGATATTCCATATATATATATATATATATATATATATGTATATACACAGACACCACATCTTCTTAAACCAATCGTCTGTTTTTGGGCACTTGGATTGTTTCCATGTCTTGGCTGTTGTAAACAGTGCTGCCATGAACATTGGGATGTGTGTATCTTTTTGCATTTTACCTTTTCTGAATATATGCCCAGAAGTTGGATTGCTGGATCATATGGTAGCTCTATTTTTAGTTTGAGGAACCTCCATACTGTTTTCCATAGTGCTGCACCAATTTACATTCCACCAACAGTGTAAGGGGAATATACAAACTCTTTGAGGTAATTAAATCCCAGTGAGATAAGTAGCAAGGCCAAGACTCAAATTTGCAAGTGCCCTTATCTCATGCATTAGGCAGGACATAAAAGCACATGGTAGCTGGAACTGAGATTTTTGTGGTGTTGTCAGGATGTGGAGCTTCAGAATAAACTCTGAAAACCTCTCAATGTGGATGGAGGTTGGATTCTGGGGGGATGTTAGAGGGGTGTGGTGAGAGGTGGACCTGGCTGATTATTTTCTAGCAATATTTAAGCCAGAAAATGGTCATTTCCCCCCTTCAATTAGCAAATGTAGGGCACTTAGAAAACTGTGTCCTAGAAAGCCAGGTGTTAAAATCAAACATATGAATCCAGCACTTTTAATAGATTGCATGGTTGTGATAATTAGACTGCTGGGAGTAGGAGTACAGTGCTTAATTAATGTTGACTTTTTTAAAGAAAAATTCAATTGTTAAAGAAAATACAAAAGAAATTGAAACTTGAAATTACCATAAATTAGTATCACCCCCTTTCCGGAGTAGCTTGCCTTGCAAGATCTTTTTCTTGGTATTTCCTGGGGGAGTTTCCTACAGTCAGACTAGGTAGGAAAGTGGAGTCCTGTGTGGCTTGCTAGGAGGATGGAATTCTGCAGTCCCCAGATTGTGAGGATGGGAGTGGAGACATCACAAGGATCTATCTCTATCCTCAGTCCCCTAATGGGGACCCGCATGAACCACCAGGCAGGTTCCCAGGTGCTAAGTGCACTTCATACTCTCTATATCACTAAAAGAGGCAACAACAACACACCCACTTAAATTTCAAAGGGCATCACTACCCCTGCCTGCATTAGCCCATCAGCACCCCCTCATCCCAATTTTCCCCTCATCATCTTCCTTCCCCTTTCTAATAGGATCTCCAGAGTGATATGTCTAAAACAACAAAATAATCTCTCCAAACTTTTCAGGGAGCTCCCCACCACCCTCATGATAAAGTGTACTCCTTAATAGGATGTCTAAGGAGCTTTCTGATCTGATTCTGTACACCTGCCTGCCTCATCCCTCAACACTTGTCACGTATGTTGGACTCCAGCTCAATCCACTTGTGCTCAACCTACAAGTTATTTTTCCTTTTACTTTTCCCTCACCCAGTACTGCTGGTATTGCTGGCTCTACCTATGGATATATTTCCAATCACACCACTTCTCTTTTTCTCTACAACCACCAACTGTGTTCATGCCACTGTCATTTCTCTCCTGGACTACTAAGGTAACATCCTAATGGATCTTCCTACAATCCTTTCTCCACCAAGCAGCTAGAGCAATCTGTCTAACATAGAACTCCCAATTTAAAGCTTCCCAAAAGTTCCCCATGCACATGGAATGAAACCTTGGCCTCCTGGCCCCTCATGAGATTAGCCTACCCACCTCACCTCCAAACACTCCTTTGCTCTCTGCACTCCACACATGTTGGCCTCCTTTCTCTTCTTCAAATTGGTCTATTCTCTCTTCTTCAAATGGACCAAGTCCTCTCTGCCCTCATACCATTTCCTCTTTTTGATGCGCTCTTCCCCAGCTCTGAGAGGACTGCTGACCTTTATCCTCTAGGCTTTGCCAAAAATGTTTCCTGACCACTGTCTTACTGTGCAATCCTTTCATCCCTCATCTCCATACTCTCTCTCTCTCATCACGGAATTCACCACAGTCTGTACTTAACTGCTCTATTTTTGGATTCCTCATTATTTTCCATGAACTCTCTGAAGGCATCTGGCCTGTTCACTACTGCACTCTTGATGCTTAGCTCAGAGTGGCCCTTGATAAACATTTATTGAAGAATGATGGAACGCTGGACTATTAATTTTCCCTTTGCTCCCTGCTCTTTCTTCTTCCAGGCTCCTGGGCCTGCTGCTGTACTCTTCCTCCCCCTTTAGGCCTTGACATCATTCCCTTGAGAAGTCTTCACTGATTCCTTCAGCTTCAGTTAGATGCCCTTGTGTGTGTTCCCACCCCAGCTGTATGCCCTCTATCAAGGTGCTTATCACAATTCATTGCCCTGGCCTGCTTGATTCTCTGCCCATGAGCTCAGTGAGTGCAGGGATGCTAGCTGCCTTCCACTTTGTTGTACCTCAGAACCTGCACAATGGCTGGCACACAGTATGATCCCATGAATCTAGACCATTGTGCACAAGGTCCCTGGTAGGTAATATTGTCTTTTGGTGCTCATTAAATTTTATGCCCTACATCCTTTGACTTTCATACTTGAGCCACTGAACTCAACTCTTGTCTCCTAAAGTGCTCCTTTTCCTCAGAAGGCCTACTGTAGCAATTGTTTCTCCTTCCTTCATACTTTACTCATGAGCATTGGCCCCAGGAAATCTCCTGGGTACAGTATGAGCCATAGGAATTAGCTTTGGTCCTGAAAGAGTACCATCCCGGAGCAGGTAGGCTGAATCCATCTGTGTATCTAAATTCACCAGGTGTCTTGCTGTGGGATATGAAGAATGTAAATCCCTTGGTCTCTCTGTGCCTGCCTGATAGTTCTTTGGTGGTGTTCTTTTCTGTACAAGAGAAAAAGGTAGCTCTCACCTAAGAGAAGAGTATGGAAAGGAGACTAGCTCCATGTGGGGTTTGTATGTAACATTCTTTTTTTTTTTACATTTTTTTAAACATCTTTATTGGAGTATAATTGCTTTACAATGTTGTGTTAGTTTCTGCTGTATAACAAAGTGAATCTGTACGTATACATATAGCTGTACGTATACATATATCCCCATATCCCCTCCGTCTTGCGTCTCTCTCCCACATTCCCTATCCCACCCCTCTAGGTGGTCACAAAGCACTGAGCTGATCTCCATGTGCTATGCAGCTGCTTCCCACTAGCTATCTATTTTACATTTGGTAGTGTATATATGTCAATGCTACTCTGACACAGGAAGGGGGAAGGGTAAGTTGGAATGAAGTGAGAGTGTATGCAACATTTCTGAGGACTTTTGGGGTCACTTTGTAAAGTCAGAGTTATCAAAAAAGAGTTTATAACTTTATGGTTATATGCATATTTTCTCGGACTAGCAGCTCTTTAGAGAACTACCTCTTTCCCCATTATTCTCAGTCCTTGTGGTCCAGGTGGGGCTCACTCCATCTCCCGGTTACAAGGCATTTGACTCACACCTGGCCAATCAGGGTACCACCCCTGGTCAGGTGACCCAAGACAAACCAGTTAGAGCCCTCCCAGGACTTCTGCTGGAACTTCTGGTAAAGAAGAACTATCTTTTTACTCAAATTTGTTTTGTGAGGATGGTGTAAGTCCACAATTATTGGTAGTTGTCTTTGCTACCATGTGGATGAAGCTGCTTAGGGAGAATCCATTACTGAGGACAGTAGAAATAAGAAATGGAGAAACAGAGTCCCTATGACTTTGTCTGAGCCCCTGGATTCATACCCAAAGATTGCATTGCTTTTTGTTATTATATTTTTACTTAGACTAGTTTCAATTGGATTTTTATCATTTTCAACTGCAAGAATGCTGACTAATATAATGGAAGTCTTATATCAAAAGGACACATGACACATGACAAAGCGAAATATGTCAGTGAGTAAACAGATAATTAAGCTAATTCAAGAAGAGACTATTTACAAAAGTGTGGATGAGGTGTAGGGAAATCTGGAAACCAGCTGCATAGGGAGCTGTTATCACCCCCAGATCCTAAGGGAGAAAGGGAGGGAGCAATTGACAGAACCCTGGAAGGAGAGGGCCTGTAGGGAAGCTCTCCTTGAGATGAGTGGTGCCTCTATGGAGGCTGAATGAGGGGGCCACAAGATGCATAACCTGACCTTGCTCTCCTCCTTTGCTGTGCTTCTTGGCTGGGAAGCAGAGGGTATGGGAACCTGCAGTCTTTCACCAGAGAGCTGGGCAGAAAGGATGGTGAGCAGATCTGGAGGAGCCAATGGAAGATATCCAGCCCACATGTAAACCTGCAGAAGAGCCAGGGGAAAAACTGGCTCTGAGTGTGGTGCTTTTACACAAAGAGAAGGTAGAGACAGTGAAGCAAACCATGAAAAAGTGTGTGGAGCTAGCTGATGAGCAATTAGCATGTAACATTTGTGGATATTTTGTTGGTTCCTCTGATTGTGTAAAAAAAAAATCTATTGTACATATGTTTGGAAGTATATACCCTTCCTGTAAAATCTTACAAGGTGAAGCAGGTTAGGTTTTTTTTTTTACCATTGATGAAAAATAAAGTACATTTGTGAATTTACTGCCTTTTTCTTAGCCAGGCAAATATGCTGAGATTTGTGGTCTAATACATGGAGAATAAATAATGATAATGGTAATGCTTAACATTATCTGAAGGCTTCTTATGCACCCACTTTCTTATACAATTGTCACAAAACATCAAAGCGTAGGTGCTTTTATTTTTCCCTATTTTGCAAGTTGAATAATCTCAGTGGAGTGATAAAACTTGACAGACATTAGTGGTGGAGGTGTATGACATGGAGCCTGAGGTTGTGGCCTCTCTGTCATTCCTTCTAGCTCTCTGGCCAGAGAGCTTTGGCTGGCTCATCCTCTGTGTTTTACCCAAACTTGTTGTGAACCATTCTGCTCAGAGCCAAGCACCTTGAGAAAGCTGCTAGTGGTGGGCTCCAGGAGAGGAGATCCCTTTAAAATCCATAAAGCATAATTATGTCAAGATCATGGCCCATTATATATATGATGCCATCTCATGACATCCTGCCTGACTGTCACTCCAGTGGAAAGGGCCCACTGGAAGAAAGGAACAAAGAAACTACAAAACAGCCAGAAAACAATTAACAAGATGGCAACAATAAGTTCTTACCTATCAATAATTAATTTAAATATAAATGGACTAAATTATCCAATTAAAAGATATACAGTGGCTGAACAGATAAAAACAAGACCCACCTACATAATGCCTAAGAAAGTCTCACTTTAGCTTTAATAACACACATAGCCTGAAAGGGAAAAAATGGATAAGCTAATCCCATGTAAATGGAAACCAAAGGAGAACAGAGGTATTTATATTTGTATCAGCTAAAATAGATGTTAAGTCAAAAACTGTAATAAGAAACATAGTCATTTTATATGATAAAGGAATCAAGTAATCAAGAAGATACAATTGTAATACATCTACACACGTTTTGCCATACTTGACCCCAAATTTCACAGTGACAGAACCTCCTTTTTTCCGGATCCTGCCCTTTGTATCTCTATCATCTGGCTGTGGATTCATATCCTTTAATATCCTTTGTAATAGACCAGTAACCTAGTAAGTAAAGCGTTTTACTGTGTTCTGTGATCTGCTCTAGCAAATTAATTGAACACAAGGAGGAAGTCATTGGAACCTCCAATCTATAGCCAGTGAGTCAGAAGCACAGATAAAAACCTGAATTTGTAATTGAAATCTGAAGTGGGAAGGGGGCAGTCCTGTAGGACTGAGCCCTTATCCTGTGGAATCTGACAGTGTCTCTCGGTAGAAGGTATCAGAATTGAGTTAAATTGTAGGACACACAGCTGATGTTGGAGAGTTGCTTGGTGGTGTGAGGATAAAACCCACATGTTGGAATTGTATGTAGAATTGTATGAACTATGAAAGAAAGAGAGAAGTCTTAAAATCAGAAATGAAAGAGGAAGCATTACAACTAATACAGCAGAAATACAAGGATCATAAGAGACTAACAAGGTGGATAACCTAGAAAAATGCATAAATTCCTAGAAAAATAAAACCTGCTTAAACTGAATCATGAAGTTATAGAAAATAGATTGAATCAGTAATCAAAACTCTCCCAACAAAGAAAAGTCCAGGACCACATGGTTTCATGGATGAATTCTACCAAACATTTGGAGAAGAATTAATGACAAACTTTTTCAAACTCTTCCAAAAAATTGAAAAGGAGGGTATACTTCCAAACTAATTTTGCAAGACCAACATTACCCTGCTACCATAACCAGACAAAGAAAGTTACAGGTCAATATCCTTGATGAATATAGGCAAAAATCCTAAATTAAATATTATGAAGCTGAATTCAGTAGCATATTAAAATGATCATAGACCTCCATCAAATGGGAATGTACCTCAACATACTAAAGACCATATATGAAAAGTCCACAGCTAGTATCATTCTCAATGGTTAAAAGCTGAAACTTTTCTTCTAAGATTAGGAAGAAAGATGTCCACTTGCACCACTTCTATTCAACACAGCAGTGAAAGTTCTAGCCAGAGCAGTTAGGCAAGAAAAAGAAAAATATTCATCCAAATTGGGAAGGAAAAAGTAAAATCATTTCTGTTAGCATATAACATGATCTTACATATAGAAACTCTAAAGACTGCACCAAAAAAACCACAAAAAAACCAAAAATCCTGTTAGAACTAATAAACAAATTCAGTAAAATCGCAGGACCAAATCAACACACAAGTCAGTGGCATGTCTATAACTAAAAATGAACTATCAGAAAGAGAAATTAATAAAACATTCCTATTTACAACAGCATCAAGAACAACATAATGCTTAGGAATACTTACTTAACCGAGAAGGTGAAAGACCTGTACAACTGAAAATTAAAGACATTGGTGAAAGAAATTGGTGAAGTCACAAATAAGTGGAAATATCTCCTGTGTTCATTGATTGGAAGAATTAACATTGTTAAGATGTCCATACTACCCAAAAGTATCTATAGATTCAGTATAATTCCTATCAAAATTCCAATGGCATTTTTCACAGAAATAGAAAAAAAATCCTAAAATTGTGTGTATGAAACTACAACAGATCCTGGATAGCCAAAGCAATCTTGAGAAAAAAAGAACAAAGCTAGAGGTATTACATGTCTTGATTTTTTCCTATCTTTTTTTTTTTTTTTTTTTAGATTTCACATGTAAGTGAGATCATACAGTATTTGGCTTTCTCTGACATATTTCACTCAGCATAATGCTTTCAAGATCTAGCAATGTTGTCATAATTGGCAGGATTTCTTCATTTTTATGACTGAAAGTATTCCACTGTGTATCTCTCTCTGTCTCTCTTTCTCTCTGTCTCTCTCTGTCTCTGTCTCTCTCTCTATATATATATATATAATTTAAAAAATTTTTTAAATTTAATTTTATTTATTTTTTTGTGCAGCTGGTTCTTTTGAGTCATCAATTTTATACACATCAGTGTATACATGTCAATCCCAATTCCCCAATTCGTCATGCCACCACCACCACCACCCCTGCCTTTCTCCTCTTGGTGTCCATACGTATGTCCTCTACATCTGTGTCTCAATTTCTGCCCTGCAAACCGGATCATCTGTACCATTTTTCTAGGTTCCACATATATGTGTTAATATACGATATTTGTTTTTCTCTTTCTGACTTACTTCACTCTGTATGACAGTCTCTAGATCCATCCACGTCTCAACAAATGACTCAATTTCATTCCTTTTTATGGCTGAGTAATATTCCATTGTATGCAAGTACCAAATCTTCTTTATCCATTCATCTGTCGTTGGGCATTTGGGTTGCTTCCATGACCTGGCTATTGTAAATAGTGCTTCAATGAACATTGGGGTGCATGTGTCTTTTTGAATTATGGTTTTCTCTAGGTATATGCCCAGTAGTGGGATTGCTGGATCATATGGTAATTCTATTTTTAGTTTTTTAAGGAACCTCCGTACTGTTCTGCATAGTGGCTGTATCAATTTACATTCCCACCAACAGTATAAGAGGGTTCCCTTTTCTCCACACCCTCTCCAGCATTTGTTGTTTGTAGATTTCTGATGATGCTCATTCTACCTGGTGTGAGGTGATACCTCATTGTAGTTTTGATTTGCATTTCTCTAATAATTAGTGATGTTGAGCAGCTTTTCATGTGCTTCTTGGACATCTGTATGTCTTCTTTGGAGAAATGTCAATTTAGGTCTTCTGCCCATTTTTGGATTGGGTTGTTTGTTTTTTTAATACTGAGCTGCATGAGCTGTTTATATATTTTGGAGATTAATCCGTTGTCTGTTGATTCGTTTGCAAATATTTTCTCCCATTCTGAGGGTTGTCTTTTTGTCTTGTTTATGGTTTTCTTTGCTGTGCAAAAGCTTTTAAGTTTCATTAGGTCCCATTTGTTTATTTTTGTTTCTATTTCCATTACTCTAGCAGGTGGATCAAAGAGGATCTTGCTGTGATTTATGTCATAGAGTGTTCTTCCTAAGTTTTCCTCTAAGAGTTTTATAGTGTCCAGTCTTACATTTAGGTATCTAATCCATTTTGAGTTTATTTTTGTGTATGGTGTTAGGGAATGTTCTAATTTCATTCTTTTACATGTAGCTGTCCAATTTTCCCAGCACCACTTATTGAAGAGACTGTCTTCTCTCCATTGTATATCCTTGCCTCCTTTTTCATAGATTAGTTGACCAGAGGTGCGTGGGTTTATCTCTGGGCTTTCTATCTTGTTCCATTGATCTATGTTTCTGTTTTTGTGCCAGTACCATATTGTCTTGATTACTGTAGCTTTGTAGTGTAGTCTGAAGTCAGGGAGTCTGATTCTTCCAGCTCTGTTTTTTTTCCCTCAAGACTGTTGTGGTTATTTGGGGTCTTTTTGTGTCTCTATACAAATTTTAAGATTTTTTCTTCTAGCTCTGTAAAAAAGGCCATTGGTAATTTGATAGGGATTGCATTGAATCTGTAGATTGCTTTGGGTAGTATAGTCATTTCACAATATTGATTCTTCCAATCCAGGAACATGGTATATCTCTCCACCTGTTGGTATCACCTTTAATTTCTTTCATCAGTGTCTTATAGTTTTCTGCATACAGGTCTTTTGTATCCCTAGGTGGGTTTATTCCTAGGTATTCTATTCTTTTTGTTGCAATGGTAAATGGGAGTGTTTCCTTAATTTCTCTTTCAGATATTTCATCATTAATATATAGGAATGCAAGAGATTTCTGGGCATGAATTTTGTATCCTGCTGCATTACCAAATTCATTGATTAGCTCTAGTAGTTTTCTGGTAGCATCTTTAGGATTCTGTATGTATAGTATCATGTCATCTGCAAACACTGACAGTTTTACTTCTTCTTTTCCAATTTGTGTTCCTTTTTTTTTTCTCTGATTGCTGTGTCTAGGACTTACAAAACTATGTTGAATAATAGTGGTGACATTGTTCCTGTCACCAATAGTGGTGTCTTGTTCCTGATCTTACAGGAAAGGCTTTCAGTTTTTCACCCTTGAGAATGATGTTTGCTGTGGATTTGTCATATATGGCCTTTATTATGTTGAGGTAGGTTCCCTCTATGTCCACTTTCTGGAGAATTTTTATCATAAATGGGTGTTGAATTTTGTCAAAAGCTTTTTCTGCATCTATTGAGATGCTTATATGGTTTTTATTCTTCAATTTTTTTAATATGGTGTATCACATTGATTGGTTTGCGTATATTGAAGAATCCTTGCATCCCTGGTATAAATCCTACTTGATCATGGTGTATGATCCTTTTACTGTGTTGTTGGATTCTGTTTGCTAGTATTTTGTTGAAGATTTTTGAATCTATATTCTTCAATGATATTGGTCTTAATTTTCTTTTTTTTTAGTATCTTTGTCTGGTTTTGGTATCAGGGTGACGGTGGCCAGATAGAATGAGTTTGGGAGTGTTCCTTCCTCCACAATTTTTTGGAAGAGTTCTCTAAATGTTTGATAGAATTCACCTGTGAAGCCATCAGGTCCTGGAGTTTTGTTTGTTGGAAGATTTTAGATCACAGTTTTGATTTCATTAATTGTGATTGGTCTGTTCATATTTTCTATTTCTTCCTGATTCAGTCTTGTAAGTTTATACCTTTCTAAAAATTTGTCCATTTCTTCCAGGTTGTCCATTTTATTGGCATAAAGTTGCTTGTAGTATTAGGATGCTTTGTATTCTGTGGTGTCTGTTGTAACTTTTCCTTTTTCATTTCTAATTTTATTGATTTGAGTCCTCTCCCTCTTTTTCTTGATGAGTCTGGTTAATGGTTTATCAATTTTGTTTATCTTCTCAAAGAACCAGCTTTTAGTTTTATTGATCTTTGCTATTGTTTTCTTTGTTTCTATTTCATTTATTTCTGCTCTGATCTTTATGATTTCTTTCCATCTACTAACTTTGGGTTTTGTTTGTTCTTCTTTCTCTAGTTGTTTTAGGTGTAACATTACATTGTTTATTCGAGATTTTTCTTGTTGCTTGAGGTAGGCTTGTATAGCTATAAACTTCCCTCTTGGAACTGCTTTTGCTGTATCCCACCAGTTTTGAATCATTATGTTTTCATTTTCATTTGTCTTAGGTATTTTTCAATTTCCTCTTTGATTTCTTCAGTGATTTCTTGGTTATTTAGTAACGTATTGTTTAGCCTCTATGTGTTTGTGTTTTTTACATTTCTTCCCTGTAACTGATTTCTAATCTCAGCTGTTAACCTTATGGGAATTCCCTCGTATGTTATTTGTCCTTTTTCCCTTGCTGCTTTCAATAAATTTTTTCTGTCTTCAATTCTTGCCAATTTGATTACTATGTGTCTCAGTGTGTTTCTCCTTGAGTTTATCCTGTATGGGACTTTCTGCACTTCCCGGACTTTGGTGGCTATTTCGTTTCCTGTGTTATGGAAGTTTTCAACTATAGTCTCTTCAAATATTTTCTCAGGTCCTTTCTCTCTCTCTTCTCCTTCTGGGCCCCCTATACTGAGAATATTGTTGTGTTTAATGTTGTCCCAGAGGTCTCTTAGGCTGTCTTCATTTCTTTTCATTCTTTTTTCTTTATTCTGTTCTGCAGCAGTGAATTCCACCATTCTGTCTTCCAGGTCACTTATCCATTCTTCTACCTCAGTTATTCTGCTATTTATTCCTTCTAGTGTAGTTTTCATTTCAGTTCTTGTATTTTCATCTCTGTTTGCTTGTTCTTTTTTTTTTTTTTTTTTGCGGTACGCGGGCCTCTCACTGTTGTGGCCTCTCCCATTGCGGAGCACAGTCTCTGGATGCACAGGCTCAGTGGCCATGGCTCATGGGCCTAGCTGCTCCGCAGCATGTGGGATCTTCCCAGACCGGGGCACAAACCCGTGTCCCCTGCATCGGCAGGCGGACTCTCAACCACTGTGCCACCAGGGAAGCCCTGTTTGTTTGTTCTTTAATTCTTCTAGGTCTTTGTTAAACATTTCTTGCATCTTCTCGATCTTTGCCTCCATTCTTTTTCCAAGGTCCTGGATCATCTTCACTCTCATTATTCTGAATACTTTTTCTGGAAGGTTGCCTATCTCCACTTCATTTAATTGTTTTTCTGGGGTTTTATCTTGTTCCTTCATCTGGTACATAGCTCTCTGCCTTTTCATCTTTCTGTGAATGTGGGTTTTTTCCACAGACTGCAGGATTGTAGTTCTTCTTGCTTCTTCTGTCTGCCCTCTGGTGGATGAGGCTATCTAAAAGGCTTGTGTAAGTTTCCTGATGGGAGGGACTGGTGGTGGGTAGCTATATATCATATTTTAAAAATTAATTATCTTTTGATGAACACTTAGGTACTTAGGTTGTTTCTATGTCTTGGCTATTGTAAATAATGCTGCATAGACATCCTAATTTCAAATTATATTATAAAGCTATAGTAATCATAACATTATGTATTGGTAAAAAAAAAAAACAAACAGACACATAGACCAGTGAAACAGAATAGATATCCCAGAAATAAACACATATCTACATAGTTAACTAATATTTGACAATGATGCCAAGAATATATGGTGAAAGATAGTCTCTACAATAAAAGGTATTTTAAAAATGGATATCCACATGCAAAAAATGAAACTGAACCCCATCTTACACTACTCACAAAAATTAACTCAAAATAGAATAATTTTAAGACCTAAAATCATAAAACTCCAGAGTAAATTAGGCAAAAAGCTATTTGATATTGGTCTTGGCAATGATTTTTTATATATGACACCAAAAGCAAAAGTAAATAAGTGGAATTACATCAAACTAAAATGCCTCTGTACAGTAAAGAAAATAATAAATGAAAAGGCAGCCTACAGAATGGGAGAATATATGTACAAATCATATGTCAAAGAAAGGGTAATGTCCAATATATATAAGAAACTCATACAATTCAGGAGCCAAAAATAAATAATCCAATTTAAAAATAGTCAAAGGAACTGAATAGACATTTTTCCAAAGAAGATATACAAATGTTCAACAGCTACATGAAAAGGTGCTCAGCATCACTAATTGTTACGGAAATGTAAATCAAAACCACACACGTGTTAAGATCATTATTATCAAAAAGACAAGAGACAACAAGTGTAGGTGAGGATGTAGAGAAAAATGAACCCTGTGCACTCTCAGTGGAAATGTGAATTGTTATAGCCATCATGGAAAATGATATTGAAGTTCCTCAAAAGTTTAAAAATAAAACTATCATATGATCCAGCAATCCCACTTCTGGTACTATATCTGAAGGAAGTGAAATCAATGTCTTGAAGAGCTATCTGCACTCTCATGTTCATTGCAGCATTATTCACAATAGCCAAGATATGGAAACAATCCAGATGTCCATTGATGGATGAATGGATAAAGAGGAGTGGATATATATATATTATTAATGCATAAGAAGAAGGCAATCCTGCCATTTACAACAAGATGGATAAACCTGGGAGGCATTATGCTAAGCAAAATAAGCTAGAAAGAGAAAGACAAATATTGTATCTGTTCTATGTGGAATGAAAAAAAAAAACAACTGAGCTCATGGAAACAGATTAGAATGGTGGTTGCCAGGGACTAGGGGGTGGGGAAAATGGGGAGATGTTTGTCAAAGGATACAAAGTTTTAGTTACAAGATGAATAAATTTTGATGATCTAATGTACAGCATGGTGACTATAGTTAATAATACTGTATTGTATATTGAAATTGCTAAGAGAGTAGATCTTAAGATTTTTTCACCAAAAAAAAGATAATTATTTGTGGTGATAGATGTGTTTGTTGATTAACTTGATTTTGGTACTCATTTCACAATATATATCAAATCATCACATTGTACACTTTAAACATATACAATTTTGATGATAATAAATAAATAAATAAACATATACAATTTTATTTGTCAGTTATACCTCAATAAAAAATATACCCCGAAATGCTTATGGTCCTGCAATTTCTAAGATTGGAGTCATTGGATTATGACATCCCAGAATATTATCTTTTATCTGCATTACTGCCCTTTTGCTTGACAATTTTTTAATACTGAATAAATGTTTTTATATTATTTTTAGAGATAGACAATGTATGTGCATTATTTTTTTTCAAGTTGAGAGAAACCGAGATGAAGTTTAAAATTTTTTTTTTTTGCTTTTCATTTGAAATAAGTCAGATGAAGAAATACAATTTCTTTAAAAAAAATTAAATCTAGTATTTTCCTCTATGACAGCAAACACCATTTTATCATTATAATTGGCTATTTGAAAGTGTGTTTGATGAAATATAGTCTCAAAAATGATGCACTTTCATTAACTTTCCATTAAATAGTAGTGTTCATAAAAAAACTTCCTTCATATCTTTCTCCTTTTCCTCTTCCTCTCCCTCCTCCATTTCTTCCCTGACTATATCTCTCCACTCCTTTCTCTGCATACTTCTCTCCTACTCCTTTCTCTGCATACTTCGGGAGCACATGCCCACAGTTAGTACAAAACAGATCTTCCTACTGAAAGCAATTCTATTTTCTAAGGACTCAGATTAGATTTAAATGAATGGACACATCTGAACATCCCTTGTGAAAGTGTAAAAGTTTTATTTGGTCAAGTAGTTAAGTAAAGTAGTTGGGTTAATCTATGATCTTTGCATAGCGGGTCAAAGCAAATAGAATTTGAAAGAGATGTTTTCACTTAGAGCTGGTAGGAAAGCAGTTTTTCTGGGAAACCCAAGTGGATGTGGTTTTGATGATGGTAAATGATAGTGATGATGATGATAGAGGATTTGCTGAGACTCAGAAAATGGTGACTTTATGATGTTAAGACACATGGAAATTTTACTCTTTAAGCTCCTAAAATACAAACACGTAGAGGACATGGTCTCTTTCCCCAGGAGGTAAGTTACACACTACTATAAACTCACTGTGTCGAGTGGTATATAGTGAAGTGTTTAGTGATCAATGCAGGGGCAGTTATTGTATGTCCTGGGGCCAGAAGAGGCCTCTGGAGGAAAGAAGAACATTGGGATGGGCAGGAGGTGTGAGGCAACCTCTGTGGACTCTGGTATCTCCTGAAGAGAAGGGGGAGCAACTTGAAAAGGAGGACAGGCAGAGAGAGGTTAGCATCAGAACCCTGGAGTGCACAAACTCCTTTAGCCCCTGGCACTCAAGAAAGGCATCACTCTTTCTGTCTGGCTAAGGCCATCTGAAGGGTGGTGATAACTGCTTAGGTACTTCTTCAACTAGGGAAGGGTAGGAGAAGGCATTTTCAGGGACATTGGGACAGAGGAATAGAAGTCAGTAAAACCAAAGTTCTGGAAATTTGCCAAGTTTCAAAGTCCTCTCTCCCCTACCCCGCAAAAAAACAAAAACAAAAACAAAAAAACCCCAGCTGTTCCATGGCAATGCCAGCCTTTAACTTCTCAGCTTCAAGGAGCCAGGATTGACACTCATGGAAAAGGTAATATTGTGCTCAAGGGCATTTCCTCATTTGCCCGTCCCTGTAGATTGTTTATTTGTGGCTCAATCTTAATTCTTATTTTTCACTTGTAACTTACTGTGATTGAAGTCAGAGCCATTGTCACATGATAGGGATGCAGTAGAACAGTGTCTTTGGATAATGAAAGAAAAATGTGCTGCATACGTAATATGTGTTATGCAATGTGCAGAGCAATTTATGCACAATACCTTCTGTAATCTTCAAAACAACTCAGTAAGGTAGATTCTACTCTCTCCATTTTATAAGGAAGGGGACTTTACGGTTAGCACCATGCTCATGGAGTCTTACACACTGTTTGGGAATGGCTGAACTGTTGTTCCCTGCAGTTCTATCATCTCAGCAGTTATACAAGGAGAGGGAGAAAAGATAGGCAGTGACATAGAGGACTTAATCCAGAAGGAGTCTTCTATTTCAGGTATATATTTTGGTACATATTAAAAACCAGGCTGGTTTAAGCAATACTGAGAATTCATTGGCTTGTGTAATTGAAAAATACAGAGTTAGTCTCCCTTCAGGGATAGTTTGATCCAGCCTCAGACAGTATGCCCAGGATTTACTTTCTTTGTTTATTTCTTGGCTCAACTTCATTGATGTTGGCTCCATTCTCTTGATGGTTCTTTCCTCATGGCTTCAAAATGACTGTCACTAATTCAAGAGCTACAGCTTTCTTTGCATTTACAGCAGAAAAGAGGTAGCTGAAGAGAAATTTTAGGCTTGACCTTCACTGACCTGATTTAGGTCTAATGCCCATCCAAGAATCAATCACTGTGGCAAAGAGAAAGGATATGCTGTTTGGTTAAAGCCCATTATTGTCATCCTCTGGGGCTGGGGGGTTGGGTCAATATTTCCCAACTGACATGGAGTGAGAATGAGGGAGGTATGATTACCCAGAGGTTCACTTCATTAAAAGAAGGTTGAAAGAATGATGCGCAGCCAGAACAACTGGTGTCAACTACAGGCATGAAAAGATGAGCTCACTGCTGGTCCCATCAAGCGCTGATAAGGTTTTTAGGGCTTGCTTGAAACATAGAATTTGTTATTAGAGGATGGGCCTACATTTTCCCCTTCAAATTGTTGGACAAGTTCAGTCCTTCTAGCTCTAACAGTGAACACATTGAATTAATATATTACATGAGTTTTAATTATGTTTTGAAATTTTCATATGTGTTGTCCTATTTGCTCAGGGATTCTGACTGCATGGAGTCTGGCTGGGTGCAGAGAAAGTGGGGTGAAAGCAGGAAAGGCTTCAGGCAGCAGACCTCTGGAAATGTGCTGTGAAGGACGGGCTCCTCTCATAGTCTATTTAGTGTTTTCAGTTCTGAGGCTGGCTTAGGCTTCTTTGCAGACTTCTCACCCCAAACAAATTCTCATAAACCCAAGTTAATGCAAACAGTGTTAGGAGAGCCTCTGAGTCTTTGGCTGTTCGATGGGGCAAACGCTGAAATGTGTGGATGATAATGTATCCAGCTCTCAGTGGATACGTTCCTGTAGGGATCAAGGAAAGGAGGGAAAAGCTAGGCTAACTATCCTGGGATGGAGATGGGGCACAGGTGGCCGCCCTGCCCTGGCAGCCCTCTCCCCTGTACTATATCTCATGAGCTTGCCAGGCTCCAGGATATAAATGCTGAGATGATGATTCCTACTGAAATTTAATTTAAGTTTCTCCCCTGGCATCAGGCTTTCTCTCCTACTTATTTACGTATGCTCTGCAACTTGTTTTTCATTACTGCTAAAAACTTATTAATAAAAATGGTCTTAGCTTCTGTATTTAAGAGTTTAATTATTTCAGGTCAGAGAGCAAGAGTGTTCTTGGATTTCTTTCCCTCTGTGTTACTGAAATGCTTTCTTGGAACCACAGTCTGTTCTAGGCAGGAAAGCTCTGGTGGATCCTGACACACACACACACACACACACACACACACACACACAAATTTATGTGACAACAGCATTAACACTTAGCATGGCCAAGAATTGTTCTAAACACTTTATATAGAAGAATCTCTTTAACTCTCTTAACAAGTCTAGGTACTACCTAAGTCTAGGTAGGTACTATTATGAGGAAACTGAGGCATGGAGAGATGAAGTAACTTATCCAAGGCCACACCATAAGTACTGAAGCTGGGATGTGAACCTAACTGCCTCATCCAGGTCATTTCACCATAGCAGAGGCTGCCGATGTCTTACCTGTATCCTTGCATGCTGACTCTACCCAGGACTTCCTACTCTTTGCCTGAGGGCTTTCTTGGCCACTAACCTGCTCCGGTTACATGCAGACTGGCCAGAAGCTCTAGGAATTTTTGCCCCCTGGAGCATCCCTTAATTAACAATGGGCAGAAAGGAGTATCAATATTCCAGCACTCTTGCCCATTGGGCTGGAGAATTCTAAGGCATGCTGTCTACATCATCTCCCAGAGGTATCCGATGGGATGGGACACCCAGTTGCTCACAGTGATAACCTGCTCACTAACACACTTTTTCCCTTTACCTTCTTCATTTCCCTGCTTCCCTGTTATCTGAGATTTCCTCCCAAATATACTACTGGCACCCGAATCTTTGTCTCAGTCTGTTTTGGGGGAAACCTAGCCTTAGACTCTGACAATTCTTCCTACCTCTGCTTTGAATATGTTTTGATATTTCATGTTTCAATTGTCTGACTCCCTTCGAGTCCTAAGCAGGTAATCTAATAATTCCGTAGGGTAAATTGCAAAACTGGCCACAAATTATGGACCTTATTCACCATGTAACTTGTTTTGGCCAATGGCACATTAGCAAAAAGTGACACAAGCAGAGATTTGAGAAAGAGTTGTGCATTGCAGCTCCATCTCTTGCTGTTGTTAGACCCCTGAGGCCACCATGTGAATGAACCTGAGCTAGCTTGCTGGAGGATGAGAGGCCACATGGGGTGGAACTGGTCTCCATCCTGAGTGAAGCCATCCTAGACCATCCACAGATGATAGAGTACAGCAGAGATCAGCGAACCTAATCTGGACCAGAAGAACCACCGAGCCAGCCACAGAATCATGAGAAATGATAAACATTTGTTGATCTAAGCCAGTAAGCTTTGGGTAATTTACTATGTAGCAAAAGCTAGTTGATACATTTCCTTGATGCTATTAGTAAGTGTTGAGCCAGCTGGTCCTGTCTGTTGTCCTAGTGTTATGACCTGCCAAGCTCCATGATCTGTCTGGGAAGCCTTGGAGGAAAGGCAAATGTCCTTTAAGCATATTTCTTTGAGAGATAACACACCAGCATGGGTGTATGTTATACCTTATTAATTACTTCTAATACATTTTTTTTAACTTTCATTTTCAGGGTGGGCTTGTTGATTTTCGTGCCTGGCCAATCATCTCTAGATAATGGTTTTGTGGTCCTGAAATTGATATGAGAAGTGGAAAGTTGGGTAACTTATAACAATTAGTTACAAGTCTCATCCCCTTGGAGCATCCATGGGTCACCAGTCTCTCCAGTCTCCATTTCCACATCATCTGGAAAAATTCAATGAATCTTACATACATAAGTTCCAATAAAGCTTAGAACACATGCTTTGAGAGGAAGGCTTTGTTTCTGACAGTGCCAGAAATGTGGGTTTAATTTTTACCAGCAGCAAAAGTAATTTAAATTACTTTGAGATTCATGATCTAAGTTCCTCTGGCAACATGTCAGCCTTCTAGCTTTTGACAAAAGTGTTGACAATCCAATCAATTGGATTTGAAGGGAAGAAGCAATGAAAAGTGACTAGGAGACAGAGAAGAGCAGGGAGCAGTATCAGGAGGCCTCTTCATTTGGAAGGCTTTATCCAATTAGGAAAACAAGTCCAGGAATTCTCCCCCTGGAGTCACACTTGTATTTGTTTTGTTTTAGATCCCCTGAGACCATAGTGTACAGAAGAGAAGGATTTTTGGTATCTCCATTTTCCAGTGCATTTCTCTGTCCCTCTGCTGCATTCTCTTCACCTCACACCTAGAACAACCCATTCAAACTTTGGAAGATTGGTTGAAGCTAACAACTAACCAGTGTAATTGTAGTAGTCATGAACCACATAGTGTACTTTTATATAAACTATAAGACATCTAAGCTGAGTGAAAGAGGAAGCTTGGCTTAGGGTAAGGGTATTAAATTTGGTGAAAGACTGAACTAGAAATCATTTCTTTCTCTCCCAACCTTGCCTGGTACTTTCTGCCTCTGACAATGGACAAGAGATTGTGTGTTGGTGACTGTGCCTTCTGTTCTGAGTCAGAGCACACTTTGTGAGGTCTCCTCCAATAGAAATGTGCACTTCCCCAGAAAGGTGACATAAGTGATGAAGCAGGATACTAGTAGGTGAATTCCACATTTTAGGAATAAACTCTTTTCCAATCTTATTGACTCAGGCAACTTCCTCAGACTACCTTCCTATTCACCAGTTTTGACAGAGAGGTGGGGACCAAAAAACATGTTAGTTTTCCTTTTATCCTTACAATAGCATAAGTGTAATGACAAATGGCAATTGGCATTGGACAACTGACACTGGAAGACAGTTGGGAGTTCCCAGGACTCTTCATCTGGAGGGCTCAAGGTCAGCTGGAGCCAGCATTTTTTGTAGTTGAGAAGGAATGTGGGCCCAGTGTTGACAAATGCTTTTTTCAAAAGAAGATAGAAATCTGGATTTTTGATATGAAAAATATCTTTAATTTTTAAAAATTAATTAATTAATTTGATTTTTGGCTGCTTTAGGTCTTCATTGCTGTGCGCTGGCTTTCTCTAGTTGTGGAGAGCAGGGGCTTCTCTTCTTTGTAAAGCACAGGCTCTAGGTGCGCGGGCTTCAGCAGTTGTGGCACAGAGGCTCTGTAGTTGTGGCACACAGGCTCTGGAGTGCAGGCTTAGTAGTTGTGGTGCACGGGCTTAATTGCTCCACGGCATGTGGGATCTTCCAGGACCAGGGCTCGAACCCATGTCCCCTGCAATGGCAGGTGGACTCCCAACCACTGTGCCACCAGGGAAGTCCCTATCTTTAATATATTTTACAAGATAGATCTTGGGTTTGAGAGCCCACATGTTCCAGACCAAGGCATCTAAAATGATTCAGGAGGCACATTATGCCCACAGAGCAGGTGTGCCATCCATACCATCCTCAGAGCCAGATGTTCTTGGTTCAGCCAGGAATTTTCCTAGGCTCCTGGGAGATACACAGGCTACCAAAAATAGGGAGATAAGCACAGTCAGATTTTATTTATAGCATGCATTAGCTTCATTTCAGAACATAAAATATTCGTTCCAATTATGAGGTGGAAAATACATTTCCGTTTATTCACTGAAATCGAGGAGGAGAGTGTGCTGTGAAGGGAAGACTTGTTTATAAGGTCTTACTTTCCTCTGAAGCATTTCATATATTCAGACAGTTAATTGTTCCACTGAGGTTTCCTTTATTTTATTTTATATGATGGCAACCAGGGAGAGCAAAAGAGTCGGCTGGGTCTCAAATGAAATGATGTGTGGGTCTGTCAGAGTGACAATGGCTCTATATTCAGAGGGAGAAATGGCTTCCCTTTGTCCTTTCTCTTGCGCTGATTTGCTGCTGGGAGGACTTGCTCCCAGAGAGGTTAAGTGCTCCATAAACATGCCTGTGTGGTTAACACAGTCATGAAGGGGATGGATTGCGTTGACTAGGTAGAGGCTTTTCCACTCCTAGCTAAGCCATTCTGGAAATAGAGTAAATGCCCTCATACCAGGCGCTGATGCGGGAACATTTCCAGGAATTCTGGGTTCCATTCTGAGCACAGCTGGGAAGAGCGGGACACGGTAGCCAAGTGCTGGTGGGAAATGGGGTCATGCCACAACCACTGTGCTTGCTTCTACCATGTCAGAGCTCGAGATCTACTTACCACTTCCATTTGCAAATTATGACCAACAATAAAGCTATCATTGAAAGCTTGTCACTAACTGTGGGGGTTCACACATAGCCCTTCTGCTGATATGAAGGGAACTAATATTTTCTTTCTTTATAACCAGTTATCAATTAATACCACCAACACCCAGTTTGATATCTCATTTCTCATTGCTATTTCTCATCAATAATTTCTTTCATAGATTTAGCCTGGTTCTGACATGCTGCTGGGTTCATTCAGGCACAGCAGTGACCACAAAAGTGACCAATTTATGTTGGGCAATGAGAGATTTGATTCATTCTTCCAGGTTTTTGAATCCTTTTCATATTTGGGTTATTTGCAAAGAGTAATTCAATTTATACACAAACACCTATGTTGCTAATGTTGCAATAAGTGAGACAGATCCAAGCTTACAGTCTGTCCATCATTACTGCAAACACACTACAGTGTCAACTGCATTAAAGTCAGATCCTCTTTAGCAGGTATTGTCTACTTCAATAATTACTGTGGATTTGTTTTAACATGTATTCTAGAGGAACCACACATTTTTATTCTGTGCAGCCATTCTATATATGTCTTGGTTGATTGGTTTTAGATTAGCTTTTTAATGAAAATAAAATGTGTTTAGAGAGCTTCGATGCCTCTGTCAGTTTATCAGGAGCTCTGCAGACATAAAAATGAAATCATTTGGTAGGTTCCTCTCCCTTAATGGGAAAGTCATTTGCTACAGGCAACTCCTTGGGATAATGAAAGGAGCAGGGTGTAAAATGTAAACATGCAACTGGGGAGGCCTAGCCGTTTGGTGTGTTTATCTACTGCATAATTCTTCAAACTAATTAATTTTATGCTAAAATGTGTGAAATCTGGATAATTCAGGCCTGATTTGATTACCCATCTCTTAAAAAAGGAAACATTTGTATCAAATATCCATTGGCAAGCAGGTTGCTCTTAGGTCCTGGGATATTTTAGTGTTTGGTCTCAGCCTAGATTGAGGTGGGAGGGAGGGCTACCGCACTAGCGAAATGTTTGTGGAAAGCTCTGCATATCATTCCACTCCAATCTAGAATTAATACACTGAGACCTCCTGGGTGGTCAGAAATGTCTTGTAAATCTCAAGTATCTGATAAAGAAAGATAAGTTCTTTTCCCTACCTTTTCCCCCTCTGTATTCTGAAAGGCTGATTTCTCTAAGATGGACGGGATGTTGACTTGTCTGTATGTCTCAGGCCCAGCTCTTGGAGAGGAGTTCTTTGCATGTGAGGCTATTTTTTATTGGAAAGTCGGTGGTCCCTGAATGTTGTGATTAATTGGCATTAGATGGTGTTCTAGATCTCAAATTTCTTACATGTTGATGGTTGAGAGTCTTCCATCTGCAATTAATGTCTTCGCATTTATTGCTTCCTAGCAAGATCTCTTATAGGCTGCAAATGCTCCTGGGAGGGGTAATGCACCCCAAGTATTTTTTTCTTACACCCCAAGTATTTTTCCCTCACTTCTAGGACCTGCTTTTACATTGTCTTTGATTGAATTTTGGGAGTTGCTTGGTTGATTTCCAGACTGGTCTGGAGTTAGGAGCTTGGAGATAGAGGGTGTCAGTGAAAAATTATCAAGAAGACAGTATATACCCTCCGTGGGAAAGCCGTGCGAAAGAGACTTGATTTATGCATGTTCATGTTTTACCTTTGTCATAATTGTTCTAATGACACTGTAACAAGAAACAGGTGGCTCTCCTTACAGGATCTCTCCGGAAACCAGATGGTGTGAACATCTGAGACAAACTGGGGTCTGTTGGCAAGGGGAACACTAATGGAGGAAAGGGCCACAGGCTCTGACTTGCACAGAGCTCCAAAGCTTATCAAGCTGAGCCATACACCCTTATGGGGCCGGGGGGTGGAATTTAGCCAGAGATGACCACTGAGGCTTCTGGCCAGTGGGGTATCTCTAGAGATAGTGTCTCTTGGTCTGGAAATCCCCTTGGTCTTGTTCCTTATGGCATTCAACATCACACTGAAGATGGTTGTTTGCTACTTCCTGCAAGGGCATTAAACAACTCATAGTCACCTATGAAAGGTATGGATATGGCATGCAGGCCAGAAGTGGTCCAGACATTTCAGATATAGAGGCAAACAGTTATATTTGTAGCCAGGAAAAATGTTGAACAATTTAATAGAAATATTCATGAAATAGGCATGATAAAATAATTCATGCAGCAACATTTAAGATTTGCACACAAATAATATTCAATAAATATTGAATTAAACCTCTAAATGTTGAATTTCCCTGGGTTAGGGGAATTGCTATCTTCTTTTCCACTCTTTTACCAGTTTATCTAATTCATTTCTGTTTTCAATACCTTCTGGTCACCACTGATGCCCACGTTCCCAAGCTGGATGCCTCTTATGATCCACCTGCTTGCCATCTCTGCCTGAAGACATCTGAAACTCATGTGCAAAATGAAACCTTTGACTTCTCTCCCAGACCCGTTTCTGCCATGTTTCCCAACCAGTACATGTCACTACCAGCCACTTCATTTTTTAAGCCAGGGAATGGTCCTTGTTTTCTCCCTCTCTATCTCCCCTTGTTCCCCGATAATTATCAATTCCAAATATAACTTGAACCTGTCCTCTTCCCTCCAAATCCAATGCCACCATGCTTGTCCAAACCATTGCCACTGATCTTTTGATACAAAATCATCTGCTCTGCCCATTCCTAGTCCCTTTTCTACATAATAGTCACCACAATTTCTTATAAACGTAGATTAGGTGATATCTCTTCCCTGCTTAAAACCTTCCAGTGACTTCCCATTGCACTTGGAGGAAAAACTCACATCTCTGTCATGGCTTACAAGGCCCTGCAACCTGGTCCCTGCCTCCTTCTGTGATCTTACCTCATGTCACATGCCCTCCATGACCATTCCCTCCCCCATGTCCTCTCTGCTCCTCTGTCACCTCAGGTTCTCTGTACCTTCTGAGCACTATGAGTAGATTGCCCCAACTAACATGACCCTGAGACTAACATATTCATTAGTTATCTCAGCTTAAATGTTGATTCCTTACAGACTTCCCTGTCCACATGTCTATTTAGTTCCCTTGTCCCTGTTATTCTCTCTCTCCGTAAACAGTACATTTCCTTCATTGCCTGTACCACAATTTGCAATTACAGTTTTGCTTGATTCCTTATATATTTTTTCTCTGCCCCTGGACTTTAAACTCTGTGGGAGCAGGGGTCATGTCTTTCAAATTTCATCTTTGAATGAATGAAGTGCATCCATTGTTTTAATAGAATAAGCTTAAACTAACACGTTGTTTTGGACACTGCTCAAAATCAGCTCCTTTAGGAAAACATCCTCAACTTCAAGTTACCCCACCACTGGGCTCCCTTGAGGGACTTCTTGTCAACCTGGCCACTAACTCATGGAAGTCCTGAGGTAGAGAAATGCTCACTGCCAGAAAATGTTTAGGACTCACTTCTGGATAATAATTAGTGCTTATGGAATCCTGACTGTGCACTAGGCACTGTGTGTAACTCTCACAACGAACCGATGAGGGGTTGTATTCATCAGAGTTCCAACAAAACCAATAGAATAGAAATTCAAAGGGAATTTAAGTAAGTGGCTATGTACAGAGATGTGAGTGGGAATAAAAAGTTAAGTGGGGATGTCCAAGGCATTGACAGTGGAGGAAAGCTGTCATCACTCTGTAGTGGATGCAGAGTGCTCTGTCCAAGTCCCTCATCAGGCCAGGAGAAATTCTAGGCAGCTGGTGGTAGTGCTGCCAGCTGCCAGCCATTAGCAGCCACCACTCTGGGAACTGTCTTGGCTGAGGAAAACCACCTGCATCCAATGTCTGATCTACATGAGAGGGACAGGAGCCTGGTCCCCTTGGGACAACTCTGAAGGTCTGTCCCAGCTTCAGAGGTGTCCATAGAGTCAGCAGAAATCTTTAAGACTGTAAACTTTCTCTGCCCAATCCTGATTCCTTCCTTTCCCCACAGGGGTTGATCCTGAGTCTTACTAATAAACTACTTGCACATGAATCTCCATTTCAGAGTCTGCCTCCTGGAGAACCTAACTTAAAGCATCCTCTTGGCCTGAAGATGCAAGTAGAAGGAGGGATGATACCAGAGTTCAGTGAATCTGTAGCTATTGGAGGGGAGCTGCATAACAGAAGTTATTGTCAGAGATGAAGAAACTCGCCCACATTACTCCTTCAGGGGATGGGGAGAGGCACAAATGCACTGACCTCTCTTTTCTCTCACTCTCCATCCTCCTGCAGCTGACTTGCATCAGCCAAACACAAGTAGAAACTGCAGCATGAGTGGAAGATCACCTTTCTGGGCCAGAGAGCTGGGCAGAGAAGGGTGAAGAATCAATCTGGAGGGGAAAATGCAAAAGAACCATCATAGATAGGTTCTGAAATTGCTCCTTGTTTACAGATGATGAAGCAGATTTCGAGACGTGATATCACCTGAGTAAAGTCATGCAGCTTTTCAGGGACAGAACTAAGATTTGGACCTCAAGATCTGTGCTCTTAACCACTGCTCTATACTGCCTCTCTTGATTTCCAGAGCTTCTTTCCCTTATAGGACTTAATGCTTCTTTAAGCACTAGGACTGGCCTTTCTACTTCTTTTGCAGTCCTATTATTGCATCATTCATAGCTCGAGAAACATAAGATGCTTGTTGAGCATCTGTGAAGCTTTGATATTTTCTGGTATGCTTAGGGAATCTAATGGCTGTGAACACTCAAAATGGATTTAGCCAGTTTGTATGAGACATGAAAACTGGGGAGAAACATTAGAAACTGAATGTGTGATGTCACCAAATCCCTGCTGAGTATCTATTCATGTCCGCAGTCCTGTTTAAGTTGATCAACAGCTTCAGTTTAAGGAATAAAATATCAAACAGTTGTTTGAACTGTGAAATCTTAATTATGTGGAATGCCGGATGTGAAACCCCAGCATATTATCTTCTTCTGGGCAGTGATGCTTCTGATTAGAAAGGGCATGTTACTTAAAAGCGAGCCTACAATTAATCTTGCAAAAAGAATTGTAAATAGTATCCTAATTCATGGCTTAGGATACCATTGATCTTGGCTTATTGATTTTCCCTGCTGTGTTGACTCAGCCTTAGAGATTTTTTCAGCACTTCCTTCTAGAGGACAGCTATCTTTGTGGAGTGTCTGCAGAAACAATCCAGCCTAACCGAAGCCTTGCTGTTGGTCTTCAGAGGGTAGAGGTCTCAGATGAGCCTGAATTGGGACAGGGAGGACAGGAGTTTTACCAACAGGACTTTGGAAAAGGAATCATAAGTGGATGCTAATATTTTAGTTGTCATTTTTTTCTGGAGGAGATGATGCCATGGTCTTGTCCAGGGCCACTGCTGAATATCAAAAAAGAAGGTCCTGCCAGGAAGTCCTGGCAGTGGGATAAGATCAGGGATTCCTTTTTGGGTTCCCTTTCTCTCTGTTCTTAGAACTCACAAAAAAGTGTTTTTACCTTCGGGTCCTTGAAACTGATTTTTTCTTTGCTGGCAATGATTTCCTCAGCACACGCATAGATGACTGCTTCTCCTCATTCAAGTCTCTGCTCAAATGTTGTTTTCTCAAAGAGGCCTTCCCTGACCATGCTGTAGAAAGTGGCTCTATTCTCCTGGGCATTCTTAATTCTACTTCCCAATTTTATTTATTCACATAATTTATCAGTTTATGAAATTATCTCATTTATTTTATATCTCTCCAGTTAAAATATATGCTCTGCAAGGCCAGAGACTCTGTTTTGTTTGCTGTTTACACAGAGTGCAGTAGGTTCTCAATAAATGTTTCTTAAGTGAATGAATGAGTGAGTAAATGAATGAACTGCAGGGGCCATACCTGCCATGATAGAGGCAGCTGGTCAGGTGGGTCTACTTTGCCCAGGAAGCAGACAGATTTTGAGACTCCAGCTCAGACTACTTCTTCTGGAAAGCCTCTGAGATGAGTCAAGGTTTGAATGAAGTAAACAGGGATACAACTCTGTGGTGGATAAAAAGAGACTTTTACTACTTTCCTTAACTTCAGCTGGAAATCTTTCCTGAGGCAAAATTTTCAATTTTGGCTATTTAATAAGTCATCAGAGGGTCTATGGTCGATTTTGGTTGTCAGAAGACTAAACAAATGCAATTCCCTAATTAGCTTCTGGAAGGAAGCTGCATCCAACTTTGAGCCAAGTACGATTCATTGTGTGTGCTGGACAGGGCGCTAGGAGAAGGAGTAATTGGCCAGCATCGAAAAGGAATAAATTTGATTTAGGTATTCAGGAAAAAGACTGCTTTGTCAGATAAATCAGGCAGTGGAATGATCCTATTAATGAACATGAAATAATTGTTTGCTGCTTTGAAAACAAGGCTAGAAATACTGAGGGGAGAGTGAATGAGAAATTGAGGGAGAAGATGAGACAAGAAAATCTTCTCATTCTGCTTGTTCCTATCATCAACTTTGGACCACTTCTGCTTCAAAGGGAAGCTGAGGCTCACACACAGATAAGTTTAAAAGGGTGTAAAATTTCACTTAAAACCAGCATTAAAATGCATCTTATGCTTTACATTTTTAAGTTAAAGTATAATACATGTGGTAAAATTTACAAACTGCACTGATCTTAAATATACAACTGAATTAATTTTTATCTTTGTAGGCATCACCAGAAAAAGACATAAAACCTTTCTAGCACCACAGAGGCTTCCCTTTTTGTCTCTTCCCAACTAATAAGCCCTAGAGATAATCATGTCCTGAATTGTATCTCCATGGATTAGCTTTGCCAGTTTTTGAAATTTACATAAAAGGAATCATACAGTATGTACTCTTTTGTGTCTGGGTTATTTTGCGTAACTTAAAGTCTGCGAGAATTATCCATGTTACTATATGTCAGTAGTTTATCCTTTCTTATTTTCTATGTCATATGCCATTAGATGAATATACTAAATTTATCCATTTTCCTGCTGATAGGCATTTTTTCCAATTTTTGGCTATTATGAATAAAGTGGATATTGGAAATATGCTTGAATATTTGGTGGGCCTTTTGTGAGTGGCCAGGAAGGTAGGGATTTGGAATTTGTGGACTAAAGCCGCATGTCAAGTCTGAAAGATAAGCAAAGGTGCACTCTGGTTTTCAGCAGAACTCCATATGGCAGAAATTATGAAAATTCCTGGGTCTTACACAAAGTTAAGCAATTTATCTATCCTGAATGAATGCTCCTTTGCAGTGGAGACAGTGAATGCCTCCTCTTATATGATGGCTCAGAAACAAGAACAATATAATAGGCAACATTTATTAAACATATATTGTGTCCCAAGTCCTGTGCAAGCTCTTTATTGCATTATCTTATTAATTCTTATTAACATCTTATAAGATAGGCACTATTGGTATCTCTTTTTTTTTAAAGATGAGTAGACATAGGAAAGATATTTTAAATACTAAGCACAAAAGTAATGTAAGATCATATTCTTCAGTGATCGTAGACTCAAGTGTAGAAATTCAAAATGGGTGGAAATTGGCAGGTTGGGTTAAGACAGAGACAGGGCATCTGTGGTCTTGTGTCCCCAAATAAGTTAAGTATTTGAGCAAAAAGCACAGTGTATAGATCAGTGGTACCCCGATCAGGGCCATCTGCAATGTGAATGGATTAAGTGCTTCATAAAAATGCAGATTCCTCAATCCTACACTAAGGTTACTAAACCAGAATTTTGGGGGATGGTGCCAAGGCCTTTTGTTTTTAACATACACTTCTGATGATGCTGATGAGTAACCAGGGTTGATGTCTCTAAACCCCCTGGCAGCAGTGGTTTGTAGAAAACTTTCACCTTCATTGTCTTATCTGTCCAATGTGTGAGTGATGAACTAGACCTCTGAATGCATTGACCAGATGGTTTGGTGTCATGAAGACTTAGTCACTACTTATACAAAACTATTTTCACATATAACTGTGCAATTCTTTCTATGATGACTGTTTTTATTTCCATGAAAATCAAGACTACAATACATCTAATTAGACTCACAGAATTCCTCTTGTTCATGAGTTTGGATTTTGGAATTTCTCATTTAATTTTTCAATGATGGAGATGGGACAGAGGGAGCATAGTTTCCTTTAAAACCTAATTTTCAACTTTATAAATTCTTCAAGACTCATTATGACCTATTTTTCCAGGGATCAGTAATAATGTGGTGCTTACATTTCATAAAAAACCCACACTGGAGATGAAAATACATGCTGCTCTGCTTGCTGGCATTCCATTTGGAGAGTATTTTATCAAAGTGTCAGGCAGATGAGTAAAATGTCCTTATCCATATTCAAATTTGCCAGAAAACCCACTGGCAAAATGGCTTCCAGTAATTTGAAGTAACTTAATATGCTGTAAGCAAAAGCCCTTTTCCCCATTTGTTTTCTTAAGTGAGAGAAATGTCACCCAAGATTGCATTAATGTTACTGTTGAAAAGCTTCCATATGTCTCCAGAAAGACCAAGGGGTACTGAGGGATTTTGCCCTTGGTACAAGGGATTTCCTTGACCAAGTGAGTGCATTTGCCTTCCAGGTGTATCATAAAGGTCAGGAAGATGTGTCTGGATGAATTGCAGGGACCTAAACTCTGTCTACTTCAGGCTCCCTTAGTTCCAGGCTGGAGAGTGGGGAAATGGCCAATACTTGCTTGTGGATGACAACTGAGGAGCTGATTCTTTGGTGGAATGGAGTCAAACAGTTCCTGGTTTGGATCCTGGGCATGTGCCCTTGGGCAAGCTATCTAGCCTGCTGTGCATCCACTTTCTCGTCTGTAAAATGAGCATGAGTATAGTATCAGCCTCCATGGGGCTGCTGTATGTGTTCCATGCCAAGGTACATCAAGCTGCACACCCAGTACAATCAACTGTCAATTTTTAAATTATCTGGTGCTGTAGACGCCCCAGACCTTTCCCAGTGGACCCCATGAGCATTTGACTATGATGCTTTTACAATGTATAAGTTGCTGTCTTATTCAGCTTTTGTCTACACATGGATGGTTTTTATAATAAGGCAGAAAAGCTAGATTACTCTGTGGGAAAAGAAAAAGAAAGAAAGAAGAAAAAAAGAGAAAGAAAGAAAGAAAGACAGAAAGAAAGAAAGAAAGAGAGAGAGAGAAAGAAAGGAAGGAAGGAAGGAAGGAAGGAAGGAAGGAAGGAAGGAAGGGAGAAAAGCTCCTGGCATGGTGAGGTTGGGTAGGCATTTCAGGGAGTGTCAATTGTCTGGGATGATATATGTGATTTGGATAGATGGATTAGAGTGGGGAGCTGATGGACAAAAGCCTCTCAACTACACATCCTACCAGCTCGCTGGGGTGTCCAGTATTCCACCCTTAAGACATGCAGGTTAGGTGAGGGCATGGGGGGGCAGTTCTCCTGAATGAAAACTGGCACCACCTGGTAGAGTCCTGGGAGAATAAGATGTATGTGTTTTGTGGGGGAGAAGCATGGAGATATGAGTGCTGTGAGTCCAGTGGAGCCAGTGAACCAAGAAGGGCAACAAAGACCCTGCTGTGATGCCATCACCACTGTAGCCCAGCTCCCCCCACACTCCATTCACAGAAGGTGCCCTGTGGTCATATGACTGCAATGTAGGTTCTTCCCCTTGTCCTTCCAGATTCCTCAGGCCTTAAGGACTCTTTTTCCTATCTCCTGACACCCCTTTGTCCTAAGTGTCCTTTAAGTCTCAGCTTATCCAGAGCTTTGCCAGCCTTTTAAAATAATTTCATTCTGAATGCCTTGAGACTGGGTATATATTCAGTTGCCTCCATTCCTAGCTCTGGCAACCCCAGGCTTCACTATTTTCCCCTCCTGCCTGACCCTCTTGGCACTTAAATCTATTGCCTTTGGGAAGGTATGATTTCCTTCAGGGAGTCTTCACTGTAGCCTCCAAGAATAAAGCACTTCTCTGTATTTCTTCATCACAGTGCTTCTGACACAATATTTTTTCTGTAGTTTTACCTGGAAATAGTTATAGATTCATAAAAGTTGCAAAAATGGTACAGAGAGATATATCTATCATCCAGCTTCCCCCAATGGTAATATTTTATATAACTATAGAACATTCTCAAAAACAGGACATTGACATTAGCATGATGTAGTTAACTACTGGACTACAGATCTTACTTGGTTTCACCAGTTCTTACATGCACTCATTTGTGTGTATGTTTCTGTGTATAGTTATATGACATTTTATCACATGTATAGTGATAAAGACTCTCTCCTTGACCAAATTCTAGTCATGCTCCTCTGAGGTCTTTTCAACTAGGCCGTATCCTTGGACATGTTCTCAAGAACCCAATGTTAGCAAGAATCCTGCTAAACAGAATCCCCAACCCTCCCTACCTGATAACTCTTGATAGCTGACCAAACTCCTCACCTCTCAACAACCCCTGGGGGATGTCTGATCACACTGACCAGCCTTCAGCAAGAATCTCCCTCCCTTTACACTTGATGTGTCCTTTTAGTAATTTTCCATCCATCAATGCTCTGCCTCTCCCCAACCCTGCTCCTTGGCTATAAATTCCTACTTTTCCTTGTTATATTCAGAGTTGAGCTCAATCTCTTTCCCCTACAGCAAAAAGTCATTTTAGTAGTCCCAATTTCTATCATGATAGTCCGCCTGAATAAAGTCTGTCTTACCATTTAAATAAGTGTAAAGAATAAATGCTTTTTCTTTAAAAATAAAGATTACTATAAGCATCACCACAATCAGATACAGAACTTTCCCTCACTTCCAGGAATTCTCTCCCCACACAGTATCTTCTCCTCACACTTGTCTGATGCCTCCAGCAGATGGTCAGACCCCTCAGGGTAGAGTTTTGTTCACCCCTGAATCTCATATGAAACAGAGTAAGGTGCTCAGAAAATGTAAGTTGAATAATGGGTGACTGAATCCAGAGTCATTCTGGAATGGCTGCTGCATGCTCAGCACTGTGCTGCGGGGGTGTCAGAGGCACCAGAACGTGATTTCCTGCCCCCTAGTGGCTGCTGAGGACCTGGGAAAAGAGGCTGGCCTTGGGTAGGAAAGATTCTGCACTTCAAAGCCCAGAGATAGAAACAACCTAAGTGTCCATCATCAGATGAATGGATAAAGATGATGTGGCACATATATACAATGGAATATTACTCAGCCATAAAAAGAAACGAAATTGAGCTATTTGTAATGAGGTGATGGACCTAGAGTCTGTCATACAGAGTGAAGTAAGTCAGAAAGAGAAAGACAAATATCATATGCTAACACATGCATATGGAATTTACGAAAAAAAAATGTCATGAAGAACCTAGGGGTAAGACAGGAATAAAGACACAGACCTACTAGAGAATGGACTTGAGGATATGGGGAGGGGGAAGGGGAAGCTGTGACAAAGCGAGAGAGTGGCATGGACATATATACACTAACAAACGTAAGGTAGATAGCTAGTGGGAAGCAGCCGCATGGCACAGGGAGATCAGCTCAGTGCTTTGTGACCACATAGAGGGGTGGGAGGGAGGGAGACGCAAGAGGGAAGAGATATGGGAACATATGTATATGTATAACTGATTCACTTTGTTATAAAGCAGAAACTAACACACCATTGTAAAGCAATTATACTCCAATAAAGATGTAAAAAAAAAAAAGCTTAGAACTTCCAGGGGCAAACAGGTGGGCTTGAAGCCCCAGATGCCCACAAGTCATTTTCTGGTCTTCATGTTGGTTTTAGGAAACCCATTTGGTCACCTCTTATGGCAGTGTTTTGGCACTGAAGGAAGTCAGTGATGTAGACACTAGCTAACAAGCTGTTCAAGCAGCTGGGGTGGATCTTTTAAAGAACTCTGTGCTCACCCTTTTCCCAGAACAATTATTCAGAGTGGAAGAGCCCATCTTCTTCCACTATCATTTCCACCCCCATATTTTCAAGATATGTTTGGATTTTATCCTCCCTCTACCACCCGGATACATAAAAGAGTTAAGAAACTGACTCAATAGGAACATTATTTTATTTAATTTTTTTTTTTTTTTTGCGGTACGTGGGCCTCTTACTGTTGTGCCCTCTCCCGTTGCGGAGCACAGGCTCTGGACGTGCAGGCTCAGCGGCCATGGCTCACGGGCCCAGCCGCTCCACAGCATGTGGAATCTTCCCGGACCGGGGCACGAACCCATGTCCCCTGCATCAGCAGGCTGACCCCCATCCACTGCGCCACCAGGGAAGCCCCGGAACATTTTTTAAGGCTTTTGCTTTGATCTTGTCCATTATTTTCTGTTTTTGTTTATTTACTTGTTTACTTACTTTGTTTGCATACTTGTGTAGGTTGTTTGGAGAAATTTTATGAGTACAGATCATGTAGCCAAGATTAATTTTGTCCCATAATCAAATCTATTCCTGTGACAAAAAAAAAATTAAGCTTAAGTTTAAAAGCATTTGGTGAATAAAATTAATCTCATCAACTAAATAAAATGCATTCTGTCCAATACATATAGATGTTCTGTCAACAAGACAAATGGACTCAGTAGTATAAGTATCTGTGTGGATGAAATGCATAATAATGTAATTACTTTGCCAACAAAATGCTAACTTGCTTTAATCATTCTGTTCATAACATAACGTAAAGTGATTTAGTGGGTAAAATGAATCTACTTACAAATTGTTTTATGGTCATAATGTAGGCCTTTGGTGGAATGTGTATTGATGATAATAATTTTCTGGGTAAATGATTTTTCAATTAAAATGACTTTTCACAGACAAAATGGGAGTGTTACAAATGGCTCCCGATAACCGCATGCCAAGTAGCAGACAGAAAGCGCTGTCACCCACACTAACCAAAGCCTCAACTGAAAAGGCTTGAAAGCTCAAAGGTGATTTATTTTTATCAAATTTGTAATTTCCTTCCCTCCCATTTGAGGAGGCTTTTCTTCCTGCTTTTACTGACCAGTAACAAAAATTAGATCCCGTGACCAGCCCACCAATCACTGGCTGCCATGGTTCTTTCCTGGGCCTTAATGGACTATGCAGTACTGTTCATTAATAAGCACTTAGAACCAGGGCAGTTCTTCCTTCTATCTTACATGGACCCCATTATCTTCGGTGCAATTATTACTGCACCTGTGAAAATGGAATAAATCATTACAGTAGAGTGTTGTATTTTTTAACATCTTTATTGGAGTATAATTGCTTTACATTGTTGTGTTTGTTGCTGTTGTATAACAAAGTGAATCCGCTATACGTATACATATATACCCATATCCCCACCCTCTTGTGTCTCCCTCCCACCCTCCCTATCCCACCCCTCTAGGTGGTCACAAAGCACCGAGCTGATCTCCCTGTGCTATGTGGCTGCACCCCACTAGCTATCTGTTTTACATTTGGTAGTGTATATATGTCAATGCCACTCTCTCACTTCATCCCAGCTTACCCTTCCCCTCCCTGTGTCCTTAAATCCATTCAGTAGAGTGGTTTTTAATTTGAAGGTTGTAATGGAGGGAAAAAATGTTTCTATTTGGGCTACTTGTCATAATTCCTTTTTAGCAAGATGCAATACCACACCTCCCCCTGCCCCAAATTGCTATCCAGTTGGAACTTCAATTACTTTTTCAGTCTTAGTTGCTTGGAGACGGCTCCTTCCCCAAAGAGTTAGCCTTGTTAGAAAGAAGAGCCGTTTGTTCTCTCCATAACAAGACACAAGGGTGAAGGGCCCACCCTTGTCCTACCAAGAGAGGTGGGAAGCAGTTCCCCAACATGCCTCCCTGGCGTGGTCACTGCCTGCACAGTGATGTCTGCTTACTGTCCTTCCCTCCTTAAGCAAGGCAGCTTCATTTCTGTTCCTGTTGAGAGGCTCATATTCTTTCAGGTTTCCTTTTCTGGAGGCCAGTCTCAATGGAAATGAAGCATCTTTTAAGACTGTACAGAGGAGAGGGTCATGTCAGAGATGCTGGGCAGTTCTGTGGAGAGGCGGCACAGTCAACCGGTGAGAGCAGAGACTGCTAGGTAGACAGATCTGGAGTGGAAGTTGGCTCTGCTGCTTCTTGGCTGGCATATCTTGAGCAAGCCACTTTACCATACTGAGCCTCCATTTTTGCATCTTATAGAATAGGAATAAAGTAGTATTTACTTTAGATTGCAGAGGCAATTAAATGAGATAATGAAAGTACTCATACAGTACACAGTAAATGACAGCTATTATTGTCACTGGAGTCACTACCACTCAGATAGGCCCTGGGATCAGGAGGTGGGACAGCAAGAAAAAAATATACAGTGTATAACCCTAACTTCCCTTAGGAAGAGGAATTAATTGATGATGGTGGAATAAAAAATTCAAATGTATTTGTCCCCTCCTGATTTATGTTGAATCTCAGCTGGAGTTTCTGACTGCATACACAGCCCCCTCATTATTGTCTTCTCCTCCTCCTTGGAAGCCAGGGCCCACTGCCTGCAGTGCTCTCAAGACCTGTGGGAAGAATGCTGGCACATTGCTCAAGAGATTGCCACCATGGGCTTTCAAAGCCCAGTCTCATTTTCCTCCACAGATAATTGATCCCCTCTTGTCCATTATGGCTCACAGTTTGTCCAACCCAACATCAGAGGCAGGGCTGCCTCAGGGTCCAGGGGACCTCTCTGAAGATGGCTTCTTTGGCTTCTGCCTGAGGTATCGCTTTGTGCAACTCTGGCCTGGTCCCTGGAGCTGGGTGGGGCAGATAGCAGCCATTACCTTGTCTTTTAGTAAAAGCACCCAATTTGGGGGAGAGAACCACTCTTTCTGTTCTCTCAGCTCAGTGGGCCATGTCTCTCTGACCACTGTGACTAGTTTCAGCATGAAGACATGACCAGTGGGTCCACTTCCAAGTGGTAGCTGGGTGATGGTCAGCTTGCTGTGCTGGGTGAGACCTGGGCCACCCCAGAGCTGAGGCCTTGCTCTGCCTTGTCCACCCTCTGTGCCAGGAATGGCACAGGACTGGGACAGAGGCTGGGGCAGATATTGTAACAGCCTGCAAACAGGCCCATTGGGTAAGAGCTTTAAAATGGTGAGCACAATACTTCATGTGAGGAAATATTGGACGGACCATGGCTGGAGGGCTTATTTGTTGGTGAGTGAGGGAAGTGACATTTATTGAGGTATGTGATATACTGTACACATACCTGACATAAATTATCCAGTTTCATTCTCAAGCTTGTCCCATTACGTTAATATTATCCCCATTTAAAAGTTCTGTGTTAGATAAGGATTTGAGATTCATGTAATCTCAGGGAAGTTATTTAATCTCTTTGTGACATAGTTAACTAACCTCTTATACAGAGAGAGAAAGTAAGTGTCCACTTTAGACCTCAGTTGTACTATAATTTTGGATGATATTGAAAAAGAAAAAAATTAATAATAGTAAAAGTTTATAATTTGATCTGCAGTCACTCCTTCGTACCAAAGGGTTCTACATCTGCAGATTCAACCAACTGTGGATCAAAAATGTTTGAAAAAAAAACCTCCGGGCTTCCCTAGTGGCGCAGTGGTTGAGAGTCCGCCTGCCGATGCAGGGGACACGGGTTCGTGCCCCGGTCCAGGAGGATCCCGCATGCCGCGGAGCGGCTGTGCCCGTGAGCCATGACCGCTGAGCCTGCGCGTCCGGAGCCTGTTGCTCCGCAGCGGGAGAGGCCACAACAGTGAGAGGCCTGCGTACCACAAAAAAAAAAAAAAAAAATCTCAGAACGTTCTAAAATGCAAAACTTGAATTTGCTGCATTCCAGCAACTATTTACATAGCATTTACAATACATTGTATTAGGTATTGTATGTAATGTAGAGATGATTTAAAGTGTAAGGGAGAATGTGCATAGGTTACATGTAAATACTAAGCCATCATATATAGGGGACCTGAACATCTGCAGATTTTGGTATTCACATGGGGTTCTGGAACTAATCTCCCCTACCCAGATACTGGGGGATGACTGTATTTATATAATACAAAATGTAGTTTGATTTAAATTGTCCATATCCTTCAAAACAAATATTTGCCATCTAAAAAATAAAATATACAAGGGTGAACAGATTGAAGCAGTAAATGTCTTTTCTCCCAACCCTCAGTGCCCCATGGCCAGGCTCCCTAGGATTGGCCCTGTTGCCCTTTTCATAAGCTGAGGTTATCACACCTACAGTCACCTCCCCAAAGAGTGAGTTCTGGTAGGAGGGCAGAGGTGGATAGGAAGTTGGGCTGAATCAGGGAAAGCTATTACATGCATTGTCTTATTTAATTATCACAACAACCCTGTGAGGTAAGCACTGTTATCATCTCTATTTTAAAGATGAGGAAACAGAAATTCAGGGAGGTTAAGTAACCTGCCCAAGGTGTATAGTTAGAGCCCAGGTTGGGATGAACTTCAAGTTTGTGTTCTCTCTCCTACCGTGATGTACCTAACGAGATATTTTGAGATAGAAATCAACTTTTTACCCATTCATTCTGTCTTCATCTTTGCACATTTCTTAGGCAATTGTCACTCTCGAGAGATGATAGATACAAAGATGATCAAGACATAAATCTGATACTTGAGAAGTTCAAAGGTAGCAGGAAGAGGGAGGGGGCGCTCAATAAGTTTAGTACAGAATATTTGTTAAACCTTGCTTCTTTTAAGGAAGGTAAGTTTTCAAAACTAAACAGAAGGAAGAAAAGTACTTGTCAAGAAATCATCCTGTAAAACGTGGTCACAACTTGCTAATTTCTTTTCAGATGATTTTAAACAATGGAATTCTGCAGTATTTTAGCAAACAATTATGTCAAAATTCAAAATCTCTGGAAATTGCTAAAAACCGGATTTTAGAGAATCGGAGAACCATAAGGGCATGAGCCTTGTGGGCCTGTAGTTGTCAGTGCCTCTTTTCTGGGCTCTGGTTGAGTGGATGCATTAAAAGATAGGAGAGATGACCACTGGGACCTAATCAGACCTCCTGAGCCAGCTCCTCCTCTCTTTGTATTTGGGTTCTGCTGGGGATAATTCCCCTAGGGAGTCATGAGATCTTTAAACTTTTTTTGTTTGTTTGATAATAAAGAGACACAGACCTTTAATGTACTAATGTGCACAGACAATACTTGTAATTTTTTTGAAATTAGATACTTTTTCTTGGGTATTATTCTTGGCCTTTGCTGTTTTACAGGTAAGATTTCAGCAGATGAGAGGAAAATGTACAAATACAGAAGGAGAATGGGAAACGATTTTTCTGTTAAGCTGAGAAGAGAACAAATAGGTTAAAGAAACTTGGAGTCCTGTCTTTGAAAAGTCATTTCAAGTTCCATTCAGCTGCACAATCTGGCTCCGAGCTACTGTGACAGCTAGGCATAGGCATTTGGCTGTCAAACACTCAGATGAACTTGTGTGCATGATTCAAACTGAAAAGTTAACCAGCCTTACAGAGCCAGTCAGCAGGATGGGCGAGACAGCTAAAGCCTGGTGCAGAGGGCGCTTCCTCCCAATGCAGTGTGTCCTGGGGCTCTACAGCAAATGTGCTTCTTTGCCTAGAATCAGGCACTTACCTGGGGGAAAGTACTGTGAAAAATAGGGCCCAGCGTCTAGGGCCTCTCTGCTTTTATCAACTCACCAACCTCCCCAAGTCAGGGCCAAGCTCACTAATTGGGTGCAGGTGGATTTCATTATGACATTTTTCAGGGACTGGCTAGAACTCTGACAAAATCCTGCTTTTATGTGCTTGTCTGTTTTCTATAATGAAACAATCAATAGTTTTCCTCTCTTTCCTATTTTGCTTTACAGGTTAAGTATGTGTAATAAATTCTGTCTTTTGGGCCTCATGATGAAATAAACCTGCTATTGAATTATTTCTTTTATATTGTTCTCATTAATTTGTTCAAATTAAATTTAGTTATTTACCTCAGTGATATCTGAGTTTCATCATACAGTCCATTAGTAAAGCCTTTGAAGCATGTCCCCCCCACAATATATCAGTATTTATTTATAAATTATAAATATGTTCTATCTTTAGCTAATAGCTGAAGGCACCATTGACCCTTAGGGTGAGGCTTATCATTAATGACAGTATATATAAAAAAATTACTGATTGTTTTGTTTGTTTTTGTTGATATTTTGACCACTCTAGTTAGATAATGATGATTTTAGCCTTGTAATGTGGCTGACAAAGAGCTCAAACTATGAGATGGAGTTCTGTCACCCCATTTTCTTATTGATCCCTTCTTCTCACTTCATCAGTATTATCTCCATTTTGCAGTTCCTCTGTAGGAAACTTCTGAAGCCTTCTGTTCATTGGTCAGTATTGGTTTGATTAAAACAAGACATTACCATCCTCAAATCCACTAACCAAGCACAAGTAAATTGCAGAAGGAACACTCAGTTCTGATCTGTGAAACTCTTCATTCCTCTCAAGGTACCTCATGGAATTCATAGGACATGTGCCATCTGACAACCTAGGAGAGGGATTCAGGGACAATCATGCATTAACTATTAGTAAACTTATTTTTTTCTTATTATTTCTAATGTTTCTCTCCTGTACTCCAGTGGATTGTCCTGTGCATGCATCCTGGGAGGGCATGTAATGGTTTTCAAGACAGTGTCTGAAACCTGCAGAACTTTGCTGGATCTGAGGACCCAGTTTGGGGACCTTGTCTGAGGCAGGGGGAGATATAGGACTAGCAGGGGTTGAGCCATGAGGTGACCAAAGTCCTGATGTGAAAGTGGCTTCAGAAAGGAACATGTGGTATGTCAAAGTGTCAAAGGTAACCTTCATTAGGTCCCATTTGTTTATTTTATTTACTTATTTAATTTTTAACATCTTTATTAGAGTATAATTGCTTTACAATGTTGTGTCAGTTTCTGCTTTATAACAAAGTGAATCAGTTACACATACACATATGTTCCCATATCCCTTCCCTCTTGCATCTCCCTCCCTCCCACACTCCCTATCCCACCCCTCTAAGTGGTCACAAAGCACAGAGCTGATCTCCCTGTGCTATGTGGCTGCTTCCCACTACCTATCTATTTTACGTTTGGTAGTGTATATACGTCCATGCCACTCTCTCACTTTCTCCCAGCATATCCTTCTCCCTCCCCGTATCCTCAAGTCCATTCTATAGTAGGTCTGCATCTTTATTCCCGTCTTGGCCCTAGCTTCTTCTGACCATTTTTCTTTCTTTTTCTTCTTTTTTTTTTTTTAGATTCCATATATATGTGTTAGCATATGGTATTTGTTTTTCTCTTTCTGACATACTTCACTCTGTATGACAGTCTCTAGGTCCATCCACCTCACTACAAGTAACTCACTTTCGTTCCTTTTTTATGGCTGAGTAATATTCCATTGTATATATGTGCCACATCTTCTTTATCCATTCATCTGTTGATGGACACTTAGGTTGCCTCCATGTTCTGGCTATTGTAAATAGAGCTGTAATGAACATTTTGGTACATGACTCTTTTTGAATTATGGTTTTCTCATGGTATATGCCCAGTACTGGGATTGCTGGGTCATATGGTAGTTCTATTTTTAGTTTTTTAAGGAACCTCCATACTGTTCTCCATAGTGGCTGTATCAATTTACATTCCCACCAACAGTGCAAGATGGTTCCGTTTTCTCCACACCCTCTCCAGCACATACTGTTTGTAGATTTTTTGATGATGGCCATTCTCACCAGTGTGAGATGATATCTCGTTGTACTTTTGATTTGCATTTCTCTAATGATTAATGATGTTGAGCATGCTTTCATGTGTTTGTTGGCAATCTGTATATCTTCTTTCGATAAACGTCTATTTAGATCTGCCCATTTTTGGATTGGGTTGTTTGTTTTTTTGATATTGAGCTGCATGAGTTGCTTGAATGTTTTGGAGATTAATCCTTTGTCAGTTGCTTCTTTTGCAAATATTTTCTCCCATTCTGAGGGTTATCTTTTCGTCTTGTTTATGGTTTCCTTTGCTGAGCAAAAGCTTTTAAGTTTCATTAGGCCCCATTTGTTTATTTTTGTTTTTATTTCCATTTCTCTAGGAGGTGGGTCAAAAAGGATCTTGCTGTGATTTATGTCATAGGGTGTTCTGCCTATGTTTTCCTCTAAGAGTTTGATGGTGTCTGGCCTTACATTTAGGTCTTTAATCCATTTTGAGTTTATTTTTGTGTATGGTGTTAGAGAGTGTTTGAATTTCATTCTTTTATATGTAGCTGTCCAGTTTTCCCAGCACCATTAATTGAAGAGGCTGTCTTTTCTCCACTGTATATTCTTGCCTCCTTTATCAAAGATAATGTGACCATATGTGCGTGGGTTTATCTCTGGGCTTTCTATCCTGTTCCATTGATCTATATTTCTGTTCTTGTGCCAGTACCATACTATCTTGATTACTGTAGCTTTGTAGTATAGTCTGAAGTCAGGGAGCCTGATTCCTCCAGCTCCATTTTTCTTTCTCAAGATTGCTTTGGCTATTTGGGATCTTTTCTGTTTCCATACAAATTGTGAAATTATGTCTTCTAGTTCTATGAACAATACCAGTGGTAGTTTCATAGGGATTGCATTGAATCTGTAGAATGCTTTGGGTAGTAGAATCATTTTCACAATGTTGATTCTTCCAATCCAAGAACATGGTATGTCTCTCCACCTATTTATATCATTTTTAATTTCTTTCATCAGTGTCTTATAATTTTCTGCATACAGGTCTTTTTCCCCTTAGGTAGGTTTATTCCTAGATATTTTTTTGTTGTTGTTGCAGTGGTAAATGGGAGTGCTTTCTTGATTTCAGTTTCAGATTTTTCATCATTAGTGTATAGGAATGCAAGAGTTTTCTGTGCATTGATTTTGTATCCTGCTAAGGCAACCATAAACAAGATGAAAAGACAACCCTCAGAATGGGAGAAAATATTTGCAAATGAAGCAACTGACAAAGGATTAATCTCCAAAAATACAAGCAACTCATGCAGTTCAATATCAAATAAACAAAAAACACAATCCAAAAATGGGCAGAAGAACTAAATAGACATTTCTGCAAAGAAGATATACAGATTTCCAACAAACATATGAAAGAATGCTAACATCATTAATCATTAGAGAACTGCAAATCAAAAGTACAATGAGATACCATGTCACACTGGGCAGAATGGCCATCATCAAAAAATCTACAAACAATAAATTCTGGAGAGGGTGTGGGAAAAAGGGAACCCTCTTGCACTGTTGGTGGGAATGTAAATTAATACAGCCACTATGGAGAACAGTATGGAGGTTCCTTAAAAAACTAAAAATAGAACTACCATATGACCCAGCAATCCCAGTACTGGGCATATACCCTGAGAAAACCATAATTCAAAAAGAGTCATGTACCAAAATGTTCATTACAGCTCTATTTACAATAGCCAGTGCATGGAAGCAACCAAACTGTCCATCGACAGATGAATGGATAAAGAAGATGTGGCACATATATACAATGGAATATTACTCAGCCATAAAAAGGAATGAAAGTGAGTTATTTGTAGTGAGGTGGATGGACCTAGAGACTGTCATACAGAGTGAAGTGCATCAGGAAGAGAAAAACAAATACCATATGCTAACACATATATATGGAATCTAAAAAAAAAAAAAAAAGAAGAAAAAGAAAAAAAATGGTCAGAAGAAGCTAGGGCCAAGACAGGAATAAAGATGCAGACCTACTAGAGAATGTACTTGAGGATACCGGGAAGGGAATGGGTAAGCTGGGACAAGGTGAGAGAGTGGCATGGACGTATATACACTACCAAACCTAAAATAGATAGGTAGTGGGAAGCAGCCACATAGCACAGGGATATCAGCTCAGTACTTTGTGACCACCTAGAGGGGTGGGATAGGGAGTGTGGGAGGGAGGGAGATGCAAGAGGGAAGAGATATGGGGACATATGTATATGTATAACGGATTCACTTTGTTATAAAGCAGAAACTGACACACCATTGTAAAGCAATTACACTCCAATAAAGATGTTAAAAAAATAAAATAAATAAAAAATACAAAAAAAAGGTAAGCTTCACCTGCATCATAATTTTGATGTGAGCTAAACATTTTTTCTTCTGCCTGATGTTCTGACCTTTAACATGGTTTTTGAATTAAATGGTACTGTGTACTAGACATAGTAACCCATATTTGTTGAACAGTAGCATTTAATGTCAATTTATATTGTTTTGCTGCCTTTAAATTTAGTAATGAAGAGCTTAATGGTGTTTCTCTCTCTTTAAATCTTATGCATTTTCCAACTCGACAGCTTTTGTTTTATATCTGTTGCATGAATGTATTTGCTATATTCCAGATCATTCTGCAATTGTCTTCATCACCCACTAGTCCATCCATAAGCTCCCTGAAAGCAGGGCTGGATCTAGAGCACCTCTGAACTCCCTATATCACCCAGAAAAATTCTGAGCACAGAATGAGTACTAAAACAAAACTTTAAATTGGAGGGTGAAAACTGGCCATGTATGGGAAAATTCAGCGCTGAGATATATAAGCTTGTAGTGCTATACATCTGTATAACATTTCTATATGCCCAAAGTCTACTTTTTCTTCATCAGTTTCCAACATTTAAAAGTCAGGAGATGCTGCATCAGGAGCCAGATTCGCAACGTTCTTAAAAAAGAGAAGATATGGAAAACCTAGACCTAGCCTGCATTCCTGCATAGCAACTATCAGCTGGAGGTGACTCCTGGCTGCCATTCTTGACTGGGCACTCTGTCCCAGTCCTCACCACTTCCTTTGGGATCCCTGATATAAGACTGAGTATCAGGTGGTCATTTATCATCATACATGTCCTTTTGGTTTTATTTATTGAACCTATAGCAGTTGCTCTTTGTGCCTTAAATATTTCCCCGCTGCATTCACCTCTTATGCCCAAGGCTGCTTAGTAACAGTCATGGCTGCAGCAGGGCAGGCCAGAGTGCTAGAAAGTTAACACTCCTAGAAGTGGCCCACAACCAATAACAAGAAGCTGGGGGGTAAGAAGCCCAGCCTCCTTGACTCTCAGGTGGAATTCTCTGAGGCATGTTCCATTTCATTTCCCAGAGTCCCCAGCAGGTTGAGCCCACAGTTGCCCACAGTTCTTAATAGCACACCCTTTATTGGCTTCCTTCTCTTCTTGTCCTACACATTCACCCCCCGCCCCCCGACCAGAGAGTCCTAGGATCACCTCCCAAAGAAACCACTTGTTCTCAAACATTTGTCTCAGGTTTTGCCTTTCCGGAAACTCAAACTGAGCACCCTTGTTTCTATCATAAGTAAAGGAAAGAATTTGTGAAGCATATGTTTCAAGAAAATGGGAGTGAGACTATTTCTTTATTAGCATATTAAACATATAGGAATAGTCTTTACTTGAACAAATTGTGTCACTGTTGAAATAATAACTCAGCACACTTTGCCCGTTTACATTACATTTCTGTAGGCATCTGAGATTTCAAGCTCTGCTTTAATAGAATAATAAATGAATGAATAAAAAGTAAAAATATCTAAATTAAGTGTTACTGTTCTTAAGCTTTCTTGAAGGTTTCTGAGCCTTAAGAAAGCTGCTGGGATTGAAATAAGACTATAATTTAGAATTCATTGGAACCTCCTCTTTTGTAAAACTCACACCAAGGCCAGTTTCCTATAGCCTCTAAACAAATGCTTAATGAGAGTGTGACCTAAGTGGTCACTAGAGTTCCAAGGCATATCTGCTGTGACTAATTATGTCACAGTAGATGTGTGAGCCTTTAGAATCACAGCATTACCTTATTTTCTGAAGCACCGATTTGGCTGCTGGATCCAGGAGAGATCATTTCATAGGTTCTGGGACTCTAGGTTTTGTAGAGAGAAAACAAATAATAAAAAGAAAATGTAGCTGTAATTCCGAACGGCAACATGTCCCACTTTTCACTACGTTCTCCTAAAGGCAATTAAGTGAGTTGCAATTAGTTAAAGATAAGTATCTGAGATTTAAAGGTGCATTCTGAAAGTGGGGAGCCTGGCCTCAGATGTATATTAATGATCAAAAGTATTAAATCAGAACTGCAGCCATGGGCTTCTCTAGTGGTGCAGGGGACATGGGTTCTAGCCTTGGTCTGGGAGGATCCCACATACTGCGGAGTGACTAAGCCCGTGCACCACGACTACGGAGCCTGTGCTCTAGAGCCTGCGTGCCACAACTACTAAGCCCATGTGCCACAACTACTGAAGCCTGTGCACCTAAAGCCCATGTTTGGCAACAAGAGAAGCCACCACAATGAGAAGCCTGCACACCACAACGAAGAGTAGCCCCGCTCGCTGCAACTAGAGAAAGCCCACGCGCAGACCCAACACAACCAAACATAAATGTAAATAAAATAAATAATTTTTAAAAAACCCCTGCAGCTGCTCTGTTTTGACTCAAAGATTTCCCTTTTTTCTTTTTCTACTGCTACCTGCCTTGCTCTTTTTTCTTTTTCTTTTTTCTAAAGTTAATTTTTATTAGAGTATAGTTGATTTACAATGTTGCATTAGTTTCTGCTGTACAGCAAAGTGAATCAGTTATACCTACACATATATCCACTCTTTTTTAGATTCTTTTCCCACATAGCTCATTACAGACTATTGAACTCTTTTCCTATGCTATACAGTAGGTTCTTCTTAGGTATCTATTTTATATATAGTAGTGTATATAAATTAATCCCAATCTCCCAGTTTATCCCTCCCCCCCACTTTGGTAACCATAGTTTGTTTTCTACATCTGTGACTCTATTTTTGTTTTGTAAATAAGTTCATTTTTACCATTTTTTTTAGATTCCACATATAAACGATATCATGATATTTGTCATCCTCTGTCTGACTTACTTCACTCAGTATGACAATCTATAGTTCCAATCATGTTGCTGCAAATGGCATTATTTTGTTCTTTTTTATGGCTGAGTAATATTCCATTGTATATATGTACCACATTACCCGTTCTGCTGTTGTTGGACATTTAGGTTGCTTCCATGTCCTGGCTATTGTAAATAGTGCTGCAGTGAACATTGGGATCCATGTAACTTTTCGAATTATGATTTTATCCAGATATATGCCCAGGAGTGGGATTGCTGAGTCATATGGCAGTTCTATTTTCAGTTTTTTTAAGGAATCTCCATACTGTTCCCCATAGTGGCTGTACCAATTTACATTCCCGCCAACAGTGTAGGAAGGTTCCCTTTTCTCCACACCCTCTCCAGCATTTACTGTTTGTAGAGTTTTTGATTTATAGCCATTCTGACCAGTGTGAGGTGATACCTCATTGTATTTTTGATTTGTATTTTTCTAATAATTAGTGATGTTGAGCAGCTTTTCTTGTGCCTCTTGGCCGTCTGTGTGTCTTCTTTGGAGAAATGTCTATTTAGATCTTCTGCCTATTTTTTGATTGGGTTGTTTGTTTTTTTGATATTGAGATACATGAGCTCTTTGTATATTTTGGAGATTAATCCATTGTTGGTTGCTTCATTTGCATATATTTTCTGCCTTTCTGAGGGTTGCCTTTTCATTTTCTTTGTGGTTTCCTTTGCTGTGCAAAATCTTTTATGTTTAATTAGGTCCCATTTGTTTATTTTTGTTTTTATTTCCATTACTCTAGGTGGAGGATCAAAAAAGATCTTGCTGTGATTTATGTCAGAGAGTGTTCTGCCTATGTTTTCCTCTAAGAGTTTTATAGTATCCAGTCTTACATTTAGGTCTTTAATCCATTTTGAGCTTACCTTTGTGTATGGTATTAGAGTAGTTGTCCCCAACCATTTTGGCACCAGGGACAGGTTTCTTGGAAGACAATTTTTCCATGGACCAGGGTCGGGGGACGGTTTTGGGAAGAACAAGTGCATTACATTTATTGTGCACTTTATTTCTATTACTATTACATTGTAATATATAATGAAATAATTATGCAGAATCAGTGGGAGCCCTGAGCTTTTTTTCACTTGCCACTGACTGATAGGGTTTTGATGAGTCTGCAGGCAATTGATTTATTATTATCTCTGTGCAGTCAAACCTCTCTGCTAATGATAATCTGTATTTGCAGCTGCTCCCCAGTGATAGCATCACTGCCTCAGCTCCACCTCAGATCATCAGGCATTAGATTCTCATAAGGAACGTGCAACGTAGATCCCTCGCACCTGGAGTTCACAGTAGGGTTTGTGATCCTATGAGAATCTAATGCCGCTGTTGATCTAACAGGAGGTGGAGCTCAGACAGTAATGCAAGTGATAGGGAGTGGATGTAAATACAGATGAAGCTTTGCTCGCTTGCCCACAACTCACCTCTTGCTGTGTGGCCTGGTTCCTAACAGGCCACAGACTGGTACTGTTCTGTGGCCCAGTGGGTGGGGACCCCTGTGTTAGAGAATGTTCTAGTTTTATTCTTTTACATGTACCTGTCCAGTTTTTCTCAGCATCACTTATTGAAGAGACTGTCTTTTCTCTAATGTATATTCTTGCCTCCATTTTCATAGATTAGGTGACCATAGGTGCATGGGTTATCTCTGGAACTTCTATCCTGTTCCATTGATGTATATTTCTGTTTCTGTGTCAGTACCATACTGTGTTGATTACTGCAGTTTCATAATATAGTCTGAAGTCATGTAGCCTGACTCCTCCAGCTCCGTTTTTCTTTCTCAAGGTTGCTTTGGCTATTTGGAATCTTTTGTGTATCCACACAAATTGTACAATTTTTGGTTCTAGCTCTTTGAAAAAGTCTGTTGGTAATTTGATAGGGGTTGTACTGAATCTGTAGATTACTTGGGTAGTACAGTCATTTTGACAATATTGATTCTTCCAATCCACGAACATGGTATATGTCTCCATCCATTTGTGTCATCTTTGATTTCTTCAATCAATATCTAATAGATTTCTGAGTACAGGTCTTTTGCCTTCTTAGGTAGGTTTATTCCTAGGCATTTTATTCTTTTTGATGTGACAGTAAATGGGATTGTTTCCTTCATTTCTCTTTCTGATTTTTTGTTGTTAGTGTATAGGAATGCAGGAGATTTCTGTGCATTAATTGTGTATTGTGCCACTTTACCAAATTCATTGATGAGCTCTAGTAGTTTTCTGGTGGCATCTTTAGGATTTTCTATATATAGTATCATGTCATCTGCAAACAGTGACAATTTTACTTCTGTTTTTTCCAATTTGGATTCTTTTATTTCTTTATCTTTGATAGCCATGGCTAGGACTTCCAAAACTATGTTGAATAAAAGTGGGGGAATTGGAATCCTTATCTTGTTCCTGATTTTAGAGGAAATGCTTTCAGCTTTTCACCATTGAGAAGGATGTTTGCTGTGGGATTTGTTGTATATGACCTTTATTATGTTGAGGTAGGTTCCCTCCAAGCCCATTTTATGGGGAGTTTTTATCATAAATGGATGTGACTATTGTCAGAAGATTTTTATGCATTTATTGAGATGATCATATAGTTTTTATTCTTCAATTTGTTAATGTGATTGGCAGGTACTGAAAAATCCTTGCATCCCTGGGATAAATCCCACTTGGTAATGGTGTATGATCCTTTTAAGGTATTGTTGGATTCAGATTGCTAGTATTTGGTTGAGGATTTTTGCGTCTATGTTCATCAGTGATATTGGCGTCTAATTTCCTTTTTTGTGGTGTCTTTTTCTGGTTTTGGTATCAGGGTGATGGTGACCTCATACAATGTGTTTGAGAGTTTTCCTTCCTCTGAAATTTTTTTGGAAGAGTTTGAGAAGTGTAGGTGTTAGCTCTTCTCTAACTATTTGATAGAGTTCACTTGTGAAGCCATTTGGTCCCGGACTTTTGTTTGTTGGCAGTTTTTTTTTTTTTTTAAACACGGTTTCAATTTCAGTACTTGTGATTGGTCTGTTTATATTTTCTATTTCTTCCTCGTTCAGTCTTGGAAGGTTTTAGCTTTCTAGGAATTTGTCCATTTCTTCTAGATTGTCCGTTTTATTGGCATATAGTTGCTTGTAGTAGTCTCTTATGATGCTTTGTATTTCTGTGATATCCATTGTAATTTCTTCTTTTTCATTTCAAATTTTATTGATTTGAGTCCTCTCCCTTTTTTTCTTGATGAGTCTGGCTATAGGATTATCAATTTTGTTTATCTTCTCAAAGAACCAGCTTTTAGTTTCATTGATCTTTCCTATTGTTTTCTTCATCTCTATTTCATTTATTTCTGCTCTGATATTTATGCTTTCTTTCCTTCTACTAGTTTTTGTTTCTTCTTCTTTCTCTAGTTGCTTTAGGTGTACAGTTAGGTTGTTTATTTGAGATTTTCCTTGTTTCCTGAGGTAAGATTGTATTGCTATAAACTTCCCTCTTAGAACTGCTTTTGTTGCATTGCATACGTTTTGGACCATCGTGTTTTCATTGTCATTTGTCTCAGGTATTTTTTGATTTCCACTCTGATTTCTTCAGTGATCTATTGGTTGTTTAGTAACACATTGTTTAGCCTCCATGTGTTTGTGTTTTATACGTTTTTTCCCCTGTAATTGATTTCAAATCTCATAGCATTGTGGTTGGAAAAGATGCTTGATACATTTTCAATTTTCTTAAATTTACTGAGGCTTGAATTTTTGTCCCAACATATGGTCTATCCTGGAGGATGTTCCATGTGTACCTGAGAAGAATGTGTATTCTGCTGCTTTCAGATGGAATGCCCTACAAATATCAATTTAGTCTATTTGGTCTAATGTGTCATTTAAGGCTTTTGTTTCCTTCTTAATTTTCTGTCTGGATGATCTATCCACTGGTGTAACTGGGGTGTTAAAGTTCTCCACTATTACTGTGTTACTGTTGATTTCCCCTTTTATAACTGTTAGTATTTGCCTTATATATTGACGTGCTCCTATATTGCGTGTGTATATATTTACAATTGTTGTATCTTCTTCTTGGGTTGATTCCTTGATCACTATTTAGTGTCCTTCTTTGCCTTTTTTTTAAAGTTTATTTTGTTTGATGTGAGTGTTGCTACTCCAGCTTTCTTTTGATTTCCATTTGCATGGAATATTTTTCTCCATCCCCTCACTTTTAGTCTGTATGTGTCCCTAGGTCTGAAGTGGGTCTCTTGTAGACAGCTTATCCAGAGGCCTTGTTTTTGTATCCACTCAGCCAGTTTATGTCCTTGGTTGGAGCATTTAATCCATTCACATTTAATGTAATTATCGATATGTATGTCCCTATTACCATTTTCTTAATTATTTTAAGTTTGTTTTTGAAGATATTTTTTCTTCCCTTCCTCTTTTGTTCTCTTACCTTGTGGTTTGATAACAATCTTTAATGTTGTGTTTGGGTTGCTTTTTCTTTTTTGTGTGTGTATCTACTGTAGTTTTGGGGTTTGCTCTTCCCATGAGATTTTGATATAGCAGTCTATATATGTACAAGGTTGTTTTAAGTTGCTGGTCCCTTTTCCACCTAGAGAAGTTCCTTTAGCATTTGTTGTAAAGCTGATTTGGTGGTGTTGAATTCTCTTAGCTTTTGCTTGTCTGTAAAGTTTTTGATTTCTCTGTCAAATCTGAGTGAGAGCCTTACTGGATAGAGTATTTTTGGTTATAGGTTTTTCCCTTTTATTACTTGAAATATGTTGTGCCATTCCCTTCTGACTTGCAGAGTTTCTGCTGAAAAATCAGCTGATAACCTTATGGGGATTCCCTTGTATGTTATTTGTTGCTTTTCCCTTGTTGCTTTTAATGTTTTTTCTTTGTCTTTAATTTTTGTCAGTTTGATTAATATTTGTCTCAGAGTGTTCCTCCTTGGGTTTAATCTTGCATGGGAATTTCTGCACTTTTTGGACCTGGGAGACTATTTTCTCTCCCATGTTAGGGAAGTTTTTGACTATAAGCTCTTCAAATATTTTCTCAGACCGTTTCTCTTTCTCTTCTTCTGGGACCCTTATAATTCAAATGTTAGTGCATTTAGCATTGCCCCAGAAGTCTCTGAGGCTGTCCTCATTTGTTTTCATTATTTTTTCTTTATTCTCTTCTGTGCCAGTGATTTCCACCACTCTGATTTCCCGATCACTTATTCGTTTTTCTGCCTCAGTTATTCTGCTATTGACTCCTTCTAGTGTATTTTTCATTCCAGTTATTGTACTGTTCATCTCCGTTCTTTCAATCTTCTAGCTCCTTGTTAAACATTTCTTGTATCTTCTCGATCTATGCCTCCAATCTTTTGCAAGATTTTGGATAAACTTTACTATGATTACTATGAATTCTTTTTCAGGTAGTTTGCCTATCTCCTCTTCATTTAGTTGTTCTTGTGGGTTTTTATCTTGTTTCTTCATTTGCAGCATATTTCTCTGTCATCTCACTTTGTCTAACTTTCTGTATTTGTGGTCTCCTTTCCTCAGGCTGTAGGATCATAGTTCTTTTTGTTTCTGGTGTCTGTCCCTGGTTAATGAGGTTGGTCCAGGGGCTTGTACAGGCTTCCTATGGGAGGGGCTGGTTCCTGCCCTCTGGTGGGTGGAGCTGGGTCTTGTCCTGCTAGTGGACAAAGCCTTGTCAAGGGGTTTGTTTTGAGGTGGCTGTGAACTCATTATGACTTTAGGCAGCCTGTCTGCTGATGGGTGGAGCTGTGTTCCTATCTTGGTCGTGTGGCCTGAGGCTTTCCAGCACTGGAGCCTGCAGGTTGTTGGGTGGGAATGGGTCTTGGTGCTGAAATGTGGACCTCTAGGAGAGCTCACACAGATCAATATTCCCTGGGGCTTCTGCTACCAGTGTCTTTTTCCCCACAGTGAGCTATAGTCGACTTTTGCCTCCCTAGGAGATCCTCCATGACCCCTAGGTATGTGTAATCCTGGTTCCTATGGAGATACTGCTTTGTGTTGGGTCCCAGTTCATGTGAGACCTTGTGTGTGCCCTCCAAGAATGGAGTCTTTATTTCCCCCACCCCTGTGGAGCTCCTGCACTCAAGCCCTGCTGGCCTTCAAGGCTAAATGCTCTTGGGGTTCTTCCTCCTGATGCCAGACCCTCAGACTGTCTTGGAGTGCTATTTTTATGTGGGAAAGTCCCTGTGTAGCCTGAGTAGTTTAATATTTTTTGGTACAAGGGCTGTTTTTAGTATAAATCTCACCACCTCTTTCCTCAGCGTATGCTGGTCATTATCCCCATAATAGAAGGTGTGACTGATGGTGCGGTGATCAGAGCCTGCACTGGATATTGAGCAGGGCCTCCCCTTTACTCTGTGGTTGTCACTGCCCTGTCATATTTGGGGTCTGCTCCCTAGTTGTTGGAGTAGAGGGCCCCAGATATGTTTCTTAGCTGTGTATCTGATCTGCAGTGCAAGGTAGATGGGATTGAAGCACTCCCACTTGGAGGGAAGCCACTGACTATTCCTCCTCTGGATCTGTTCACCTGTGGGTGTGTCCTGTTGTGTCACCTTTCACCCATTGTGTGAGCTCTCAGGTTACACTGTTCTTGGCACTGTTCTAAGTCCCACCTTAACTGTGGGTATGCTGGCAATTGGCCCTGGTGTGTCTCAGACATTGTTTTCACCAGGCCATCAGCATAGATGCACTGAAGTCAGGTCCTAGGATTGCAGTAATCATGGATCTGGACCTGCTGTGGTCACTACTGGGGCAGCTGAGACTCTGGCTTGGCCCAACCCCCACATGTATGTGCCCACAAAGTCTACAACTGCTAAAACTAGACCTGTCTTGGCTGCTGGAGCACTCGTTGTCTGTTCAGATGTTCTGTAGGCACTGAGTTTACAAAACTGGTCACAGGGATGTCAGTTCTCAGTTTGCACAGCAATGAGGAAAGATTTTAGCTTTTCTTCCTTAGTTGCATGGCCCCTGGGTCTCAACTGTGGTTTCAGTCCCACCTCTACATGTGTGCCATCCACGGAAGTATGATCCTGAGGCTGCCCAGGAGCACACGAGTCCAACCCAGTGTGGAAGCAGCATCAGCTGGGGTTGTGTGAGCCCCAGTGGGGATGTGTCATGCAGGGAAGCTGGCAGCCATGGGCGTGAGAGAGCCAGTCCCAGTGAGAGCCCTTCCTAGTGCCTGGGGAGGCAGGGGTCATCATGTGGGGAGAGAGGCTGCCATAGTGGCTCCACCCATTCTGCATGATTCAACAGTTGTGCTTTACTTCTATGGCAGTCTGGGCTTCCTCTAGGAGCATTCCTGCTTGCGAATTTTCTCACTCCCATCCCCTCAGGCTTTCTCCTCACATCCAACAGCAGTCCTCTCCACTCGTTTGCTCTCCAAACACCATGTTCAAGCACCCAGCTCTTGTTCACACTGGCAGACACATGTCTCAGGCTGGGGCCTGCAGGGCTGTAACACAGACCGTCTTTGTAGGTCTCAATCTGCCTTGTCTGCCACAGACCAGTTGCTGTGTTCTCCTCTGATAGCCCCCAAAGGTCCCCTTCTGTCCCAACTGATCTATCTGCTGGTGAGGGGTCTTCCCAGATGTAGGAACCTCTCTTCTCCTTCAGCTGCCCACCAGGGGCACAGGTCCCATCCCGCTTCTTCTCTTCTTCCTTTTCCCTTCTTCTTTCTTTTATCCTACCTGGTTACACAGGGATCTTCCTTGTCCTTTTAGGTGTCCAAGGTCCTCTGTTAGTGTTCAGCTGGTACTCTGTGAGAATTGTTCCATTTGTGAATGTATTCTTGGTGCATTTGTGGGGAGAGATGAACTCCATGTCCTCCTACTCCTCTGCCATCTTGACTCCTTTTTCATCATACTTTTCAAGTGTCTTCTCTGTGCTTAGGCATGTAAGTGACCAGGTGTATAACTCATGACCCTTAAGAATGGCCAATATCTTTTTTTTGGTGCTTCACATATCATTTGTTTCACAGGCCAGGTAGGCCACCTCCAATAGGTCAGAAGTGTGAAACATATTAAGTTGCATCTGAGCTCAGTAAGCAAATGCAGAGATTGATTGCTCATGTCTTCTATGGGTGGAGGTGTGGTCACTCACTGCACACTTGTCATTTGTGCTACAGACAGAGGTGGCACACTGTGGGCAGCATCTGATACACAACAGTGATATGTTTAGCTAGGATACTATTAGCCCACAATGTGCATGTGTTTGAAAAAGGTATTGTCGGGCTTCCCTGGTGGCGCAGTGGTTGGGAGTCCGCCTGCCAATGCAGGCGACACCAGTTCGTGCCCCAGTCCGGGAAGATCCCACATGCCGCGGAGTGGCTAGGCCCGTAAGCCATGGCCGCTGGGCTTGTGCGTCCGGAGCCTGTGCTCCGCAACGTGAGAGGCCCGCGTACCACAAAAAATAATGATAATAAATAAAATAAAATAAAAAAGGTATTGTCAGCACTTAAACCTCATAGGTTTACATTTTAAAAACCTGGCTTCTTGCTAAATTTCTATTGAAATTTAGAAGATCTGGTGTGATTGAGCCTATATGGCCTGGTGAGAGAAGTTGCAGAAGTTAAGGAGCACCTGTGCTCATGTGCTTCCCAATTCACCTCAGTGCTCTCTGCTCCATATCACTTTCTCAAATCTGTACCTGCTGATCCCCTGTGAGCATTTGAGTTTGTGAATACAGGTCCATGCTCATGAAAAGGCTATTTCTAGTGTGTTCTCTCTCTTCCCCAAAACAGCAATGCAACCCAGCTAAGATGGCACTGACCTTGGAAACAGAAGGTTTGTTTTCACATTTAAGGGCTGGTGTGGCTTTCAGAAAGTCACTTAAACTCTCAATTCCTCAGTTGCCTTAATTATAAAATGAAGAGAGTCAACTCTTAGATAGTTATTTGCCAATCAAATGAGATGGTGTATTTGAAAGTTGTAAGTGTTATGTTTAAGATCACAGATTAACAATGGTAACATTAAAAGCCACAACAACCTATTATTTTTACACAATAAAAATATTGAAGAAAATTTAAATTGTTTTCATAATGAAGAAAATTGCCTTCAATCAGAGGACATTTTTTTAAGAAATTCATTTTGGCCCCAAGAATGGAAGGAAGATAGGAAGTGAGAAGAAAGTAAAAAGTTTATTAAGGAAATTGTGATTTTTGTTTTTGTTTTTTGCAACAGCAACAGAGTGGGGGATTTGACCCTTTCCTATTAACAAGCAAAACAAATTATTGAGCAGGGACAACTGACATGGGAGCCTGATATAGACTTTTGCCACTGCAGTGTGTTTACAGCATTCTGGTTGTCAACCTGTCAACCTGACAATCCTTGGTTACTGGCAACTTATTATTCAAGCAAATAAATGAGAGTGTGTGTAATCTCAGAATATGTATAAAATTCCATGGATCCTAAAAGAAATTCGACTCTGGGTGAGGGAGAATGTCAGCATTCAAAGAAATGGATGACAGTGTTGCTGGTTTTGTTTCATCTATTAGAACAAATGATATAAAATTGTCATTTCTGTAAGTAAAAGATGACAGAATATTGGCAATAGCATATGATTCCAACTTGTTTTAGTCTGTTTAGGTTGCTATAATAGAATACGACAAACTGTGTGTCTTTTAAACAATATCTATTTATCTTTTACAGTTCTAGAGCCTGGCCAATTTATTGGCTAGTGAGAACCCACTTCCTGTTTCGTAGTGGTCATCTTCTTGCTATTCCCTCACATGGTGGAAGGGGTAAGGGATCCCTCTGGGGCCTTTTTCACAAGGGCACTAATCCCATTTATGAGGAGTCCACCTTCATGGCCTAATCATTTCCCAAAGGTCACCACTTCCTAATACCATTACACTGGGAGTTAGGATTCCAACTTATGAATTTGGGGGAACACAAACATTTAGTCTATAGCACAATGAATATTAAAACAAAAACTATTAATTTTGTATCCTGCAACTTTACTGAATTTATTGATGAACTCTGGTAGTTTTCTGGTGGCATCTTTAAGATTTTCTATGTATAGTGTCATGCCACTTACAAACAGTGACAGTTTTACTTCTTCCTTTCCAACTTGGATTCCTGTTATTTATTTTCCTTGTCTGATGCTGTGGCTAGGACTTCCAATACTATGTTGAATAAAAGTGATGAGAGTGGGCATCCTTGTCTTGTTCCTGATCTTAGAGGAAATGTTTTCAGCTTTTCACCATTGAGTATTATGTGGGTTTGTCATATATGGCCTTTATTATGTTGAGATATGTTCCCAATATGTTCATTTTCTGGAGAGTTTTTTTTAAATACCATAAATGGATATTGAATTTTGTCAAAAGCTTTTTTTGCATCTATTGAGATGATCCTATCGTTTTTATTCTTCAATTTGTTAATGTGGTGTATCACACTGATTGATTTGCAGATATTGAAAAATCTTTGCATCCCTGGGATAAATCTCACTTGATCATGGTGTATGATTCTTTTAATGTATTTTTGGAGTCAGTTTGCTAGTACTTTGTTGATAATTTTTGTATCTATGTTCATTAGTAATATTGGCCTGTGATTTTCTCTCATTCTTTCCTTTTGTTTTTTGGTATCTTTGTCTAGTTTTGGTATCAGGGTGGTGGTGTCTTCATAGAACGGGTTTGGGAGTGTTCCTTCCTCTGAAATTTTTTGGAATAGTTTGAGAAGGGTAGGTGTTAACTCTTCTCTAAATGTTTGGTAGAATTCACCTGTGAAATTATCTGGTCCTGGACATTTGTTTGTTAGTTTTTAAATTACTTATTCAATTTCATTATGGTAATTAGTCTGTTAATTTCTATTTTTTCCTGGTTCAGTCTTGGGAGATTTCTAAGAATTTGTCCATTTCTTCTAGGTTGTCCATTTTATTGACATATAGTTGTGCAATTCCACTCCTGGGTATATGTTCAAAAAAACCAAAAATAATAATTTGAAAAGATACATGTATCTCAATGTTCATAGCAGCATTATTTACAGTTGCCAAGATATGGAAGCAACCTAAGTGTCCATCAACAGACGAATGGATGAAGAAGATGTGAGATGCACATTGGAATACTACTCAGCCATAAACAATGGAATTTTGCCATTTGTAACAACATGGGTGGATTTGGAGAGTATTATGCCAAATGAAATAAGTCAGACAGAGGAAGACAAATACTGTATGACATCACTTATATGTGGAATCCAAAAAATAAAACAAACTAGTGAATATATAAAAAAGAAGCCAACTCACAGATATAGAGCACAAACTAGCAGTTAGCAGTGGGGAGAAAGAAGCGAGGAGGGACAATATAAGGGTAGGAGATTAGGAGGTACAAAGTAATATATATAAAATAAAGTACAAAGACATATTGTACCACACAGGGAATATAGACAATATTTTATAATAACTATAAATGGAGTATAAACTTAAAAATTGTGACTCACTATATTGTGCACCTGCAACTTATATAATATTGTACATCAACTATACTTCAATAAAGATTTAATTAATTAATTTACTATTAAAAAAATAACTAAAATAACTAAGAGCTGACTTTGCCCTATTGGACTAGGGTGACATGTGAAGAAACAAGGCTGAATCAGATCTGGACTCTTCCCTCCAGAAACAGCCCTGTTTATGGCCAACCAGGAGAAGGCCCATGGCCGAGCTCAGCAATTACAGTGACAGAGAAGCTAATCTTGTCTGGGGCAATCTGGGAGAGCCTGCTGGAGAGAGTGAGCTGTGAACTGGTTCTTGAAAGAAGAGCAAGAGTGTGGAGTAGGGCTGGGTGATGGTGGTGATGGAAAACATGAGTTTCTCCTTTAAATCCTGTTATTAGCTCATAAAAACACTTATTTCTAGCAACTGGCACGGCAATACCTAAGCCCACAGAGTCTGGGAACATCTGGAAGAAAAGAAAGATGGTTTCAACCAACTCTCCCAGATCCTAAGTCTGTAGAAGAGCATCTGTATGTTAGTCAACATATGAATATTAATATTAAAGTAAAAATTAAGGTCCAATATAGTGACCAGGAAAGGGGTGCAGATTTATTGAGAAATAACTCAGTCCCTGCATTGGTCAGAGAAATGTGTACAGAGCACATAGTACAAACACATTCACATTTCTATTTGCTCCCCTTCCCCCCTCCCAAGATTTAATCTTTCAGCACTGACAGCATAGAAAGGAACTTAGATTTATTTTTATCTTATAGTCTGAGATGTGGGTACAACTTAACTTTTTCATTCTGACTTAAATAAAAATAACTCATGTGCATTTCCATCTCAGCAGCCAGGATCACTCTGATAGTATCTTCATTTTTTTTTGGTACCATTTTCCACTGGGGGTTGTTGCCAGAACTCTAATAAGAACAGTAATTTGTTATATCATGAAAAAAATGTATATAAATCCTTAGGGACTTGTCATATTAGAAAGAATTTAACTTCACGGTATGAGCAAAACTTTGTAGAATCAATGATAATAGTAAATAAGAAATAGCAGGTGGTTTAAATTGATATTGACATTGTACAATGCCAGCTATCTCTACCCCATTACACCTGCCCTAACCCTGGAGGGATGCCTAGGATCACTTATACTGTGTCAAGAGAAGAGAGTTTGAAGAGCATCAGTTTTGAATATGTTATATTTTAGTTCTTTTGTGCACCTAAGGGGGACGCTATAATTCATATTTTAACTTCAAGTCTCTTAAAGATGTAGAGATTGTCACTGCTTGAAAACAGATGGGGATTTCAGACAAAGCTAGGTATCCTTGAAAATGTGCTTAGTGTCAGCCAGAATAAATCTGTGGTTGGAATTCTAGGCAGATTGACTTTTTCTTTAAAAGATTAAAATTTCCAGGTGGAAAGAAAGAATGATGGTGTAAAGGACCTGATGAAGGATTCCCCTGCTATTTCTAGAAAGGAAAGTATATTTCTAGTAATTAAGAATTTCTGAAATGAAATCCCTGCCCAGACCTGCATGGGAGGATGTTGAATAGGGATTTCTGGAACCTCTAGGGCTGGCTATGAAACTGGTGTGAAATGCACAAATCCAGCATGGTGAGGTGTGGCTGTGAGCCAGTGTTTCTGCTTTCACATGTTTAATTGAGGAGTAAACTGACAGAGGGGCAAAAGTTTAGCTTGGTCATTTGGAAGTTAGAAAGTATGTTCTTTATTATTTTTTCTTGGAGTATAATTGCTTTATAATGTTGTGTTATATTCTGCTGTACAACGAAATGAATGTGCTATGTGTATACATATATACCCTCCCTCTTGAACCTCCCTCCTACCCAACCCTTCCCACCCATCTAGGTCATCAGAGAGCTCCTTGTGCTATACCGCAGGTTCCCACTAGCTATTTATTTTACATACGGTAGTGTATATATGTTAATCCTAATTTCCCAATTGATCCCACACTCTCCTTCCCCCTACTGTGTCCACACATCAATTACCTACATCTATGTCTCTATTCCTGCCCTGGAACTAGGTTCATCTGTAACATTTTTCTACATTCCACATACATGTGTTAATATTTGATTTTTTTTTCTATTTCTGACTTACTTCCCTCGGTTTATTTTTCTTATGTCAATGTTACTCTCTCACTTCGTCCTAGCTTACGCTTCCCCTTCCCTGTGTCCTCAAGTCCATTCTCTACGTCTGCATCTTTATTCCTGTCCTGCCCCTAGGTTCATTAGAACCATTTTTTTAGATTTCATATTATGTGTTAGCATACAGTATTTGTCTTTCTATTTCTGACTTACTTCACTCTGTATGACAGACTCTAGGTCCATCCACCTCACTACAAATAACTCATTTTCGTTTTCTTTTATGGCTGAATAATATTCCATTGTACATATGTACCAAATCTTCTTTATCCATTCATTTGTCAATGGACACTTAGGTTGCTTGCATGTCCTGGCTATTGTAAATAGTGCTGCAATGAACATTGTGGTACATGACTGTTTTTGAATTATGGTTTTCTCAGGATATCTGCCCAGTAGTGGGATTTCTGGGTCACATGGTAGTTCTAGTTTTTGTTCTTTAAGGAATCTCCATACTGTTCTCCATAGTTGCTGTATCAATTTAAAACCCCACCAACAGTGCAAGAGTGTTCCCTTTTCGCGACACCCTCTCCAGCATTTATTGTTTGTAGATTTTTTGATGATGGCCATTCTGACTGGTGTGAGGTGATACCTCACTGGAGTTTTGATTTGCGTTTCTCTAATAATTAGTGATGTTGAGCACCTTTTCATGTGCCTCTTGGCCATCTGTATGTCCTCTTTGGGGAAATGTCTATTTATGTCTTCTGCCCATGTTTTGATTGGTTTTTTTTCTTCTTTTGTTATTGAGCTGCATGAGCTGTTTATATATTTTGGAGATTAATCGTTTGTCCATTGCTTCATTTGCAAATACTTCCTCCCATTCTGAGGGTTGTCTTTTCATCTTGTTTATGGTTTCCTTTGTTGTGCAAAACCTTTTAAGTTTAATTAGGCCCCATGTGTTTATTTTTGTTTTTATTTTCATTATTCTAGGAAGTGGGTCAAAAAAGACCTTGCTGTGATTTATGTCAAAGAGTGTTTTTCCTATGTTTTCCTCTAACAGTTTTATAGTGTCCGGTCTTACTTTTAGGTCTTTAATCCATTTTGTGTTTATTTTTCTGAATGGTGTTAAGTAGTGTTCTAATTTCATTCTTCTACATGTACCTGTCCAGTTTTCTCAGCACCAGCTATTGAAGAGACTGTCTTTTCTACATTGTATGTTCTTGCCTCCTTTGTCATAGATTAGGTGACCATAGGTGTGTGGGTTTATCTCTGTGCTTTCTATCCTGTACCATTGATCTATATTTTTGTTTTTGTGCAAATGCCATACTGTCTTGATTACTGTAGCTTTGTAGTATAGTATGAAGTCAGGAAGACTGATTCCTTCAGCTCAGTTTTTCTTTCTCAAGAATGATTTAGTTTTTCAGGGTCTTTTGTGTTTCCATACAAATTGTAAAATCTTTTGTTCAAATTCTGTGAAAAAAATATCATTGGTAATTTGATAGGGATTGCATTGAATCTATAGATTGCTTTGGGTAATATAGTCATTTTGACAATATTGATTCTTCCAATCCAAGAACATGGTATATCTCTGTTTGTGTCACCTTTGATTTCTTTCATCAGTGTTTTACAGTTTTCTGAGAACAGATATTTTGCCTTCTTAGGTAGGTTTATTCTTAAGTATTTTATTCTTTTTGTTGTGATGGTAAAGGGGATTGTTTCCTTAATCTCTCTTTCTGATCTTTAGTTGTTAGTGTATAGGAATGCAAGAGATTTCTGTGCATTAACTGTGTATTGTGCCACTTTACCAAATTCATTGATGAACTCTAGTAGTTATCTGGTGACATCTTTAAGATTTTCTATATATAGTGTCATGTCATCTGCAAACCATGACAGTTTTACTTCTTCTTTTCCAATTTGGATTTTTTATTCCTTTTTCTTCTCTGATTTCCATGCCTAGGAATTCCAAAACTATGCTGAATAACAGTGGCGAGACTGGACACCCTTGTCTTGTTCCTGATCTTAGAGGATACACTTTTAGGTTTTCACCATTGAGAATGAGTTTGCTGTGGGTTTATCTTATTTGACCTTCATTATGCTGAGCTAAGTTCCCTCTGAGCCCACTCTGGAAAGTTTTTATCATAAATGGGTGTTGAATTTTGTCAAAAGTTTTTCTGCATCTACTGAGATGATCATATGGTTTTTATTCTTTAATTTTTTAATATAGTGTATCACATTGATTGATTTGCATATATTGAAGAATCCTTGCTTCCCTGGGATAAATCCCACTTTATAATGATGTATGATCCTTTTAATGTGTTGTTGGATTCTATTTGCTAGTATTTTGTTGAGGATTTTTGCATCTATCTTCCTCAGTGATATTGGTCTGTAACTTCTTTTTTGTGATCTCTTTGTCTGGTTGGGTATAACGGTGATGGTGGCTTTGTAGAATGAGTATGGGAGTTTTCCTCCTTCTGCAATGTTTTGGAAGAATTTGAGAAGGATGGGTGTTAGTTCTCCTCTAAATGTTTGATAGAATTCACTTGTGAAGGTATCTGGTCCTAGACATTTTTTTGTTGGAAGATTTTAAATTACAGTTTCAATTTCATTACTTGTTATTTGTCTGTTTCTATTTTCTAATTCTTCCTGGTTCAGTCTTGGAAAGTTTTATCTTGCCAAGAGTTTGTCCATTTCTTCCAGGTTGCCCATTTTATTGTCATATAGTTGCTTGTAGTAGTCTCTTATGATCCTTTATATTTCTGTGGTGTCAGTTGTAATTTCTCTTTTTTCATTTCTAATTTTATTGATTTGAGTCTTCACCTTTTTCCTTGATGATTCTGGCTAAAGGTTTATCAATTTTATCTATCTTCTCAAAGAATCAGCTTTCATTTTTTTGATCTTTGCTATTATTTTCTTCATTTCTATTTCATTTCAGTTCTAATCTTTATGATTTCTTTCCTTCTACCAACTTTGGGTTTTGTTTGTTCTTCTTTCTCTAGTTCCTTCAGGTATAATGTTAGACTGTTTATTTTAGATTCTTCTTGTTTCTTGAGGCACGCTTGTATTGCTATAAACTTCCCTCTTAGAACTGCTTTTGCTACATCCCATAGGTTTTGTATCATCGTGTTTTCTTTGTAATTTGTCTCTAGGTATTTTTTTTATTTCACCTTTGGTTTCTTCAGTGATCTTTTGGTTATTTAGTAACGTATTGTTTAGCCTCCATGTGTTTGTGTTTTATACTTTTTTTCCCCTGTAATTGATTTCTAATCTCATAACGTTGTGGTTGGAAAAGATTCTTGATATGATTTCAATTTTCTTAAATTTACCAAGGCTTGATTTGTAACCCAAGATGTGATCTATCCTGGAGAATGTTCTGTGCACACTTCAGAAGAAAGTGTAATCTGCTGGTTTTGGATGGAATGTCCTATAAATATCAATTAAATCTATCTGGTCTATTATGTCATTTAAAGCTTGTGTTTCCTTATTAATTTTCTGTTTGGATGATCTGTCCATTGGTTTAAGTGAGGAGTTAAAGTCTCCCACTATTATTGTGTTACTGTCGATTTCCCTTTTTAGCTGTTAGTAGTTGCCTTATGTATTGAGGTGCTCCTATGTTGGGTGCATATATATTTATAATTGTTATGTCTTCTTCTTGGATTGATCCCTTGATCATTATGTAGTGTCGTTCCTTGTCTCTTGTAACAGTCTTTATTTTAAAGTCTATTTTATCTGATATTAGTATTGCTACTCCAGCTTTCATTTGATTTCCATTTGCATGGAATATCTTTTTCCATCCCCTCACTTTCAGTCTGTATGTGTCCCTAGGTCTGAAGTGGGTCTCTTGTAGACAACATATATGGGTCTTGTTTTTGTATCCATTCAGCGAGCCTGTGTCTTTTGGTTGGAGCATTTAATCCATTCACGTTTAAGGTAATTATCGATATGTATGTTCCTATGACCATTTTCTTAATTGTTTTGGGTTTCTTTTTGTAGGTCCTTTTCTTCTCTTGCGTTTCCCACTTAGAGTTCTTTTAGCATTTGTTGTAGATCTGGTTTGATGGTGCTGAATCCTCTTAGCTTTTGCTTGTCTGTAAAGCTTTTTTTTCTCCATTGAATCTGAATGAGATTCTTGCTGGGTAGAGTAATCTTGGCTGTAGATTTTTCCCTTTCATCACTTTAAATATATCCTGTATTCCCTTCTGGTCTGAAAATTTTCTGCTGAAAAATCAGCTAATAATGTTATGGGGATTACCTTTTATGTTATTTGTTTCCTTGTTGCTTTTAATATTTTTCTTTGTATTTAATTTTTGTTAGTTTGATTAATACATGTCTTATTGTGTTTCTCCTTGAGTTTATCCTCTGTGTGACTCTCTTCGCTTTCTGTACTTCAGTGACTATTTCCTTTCCCATGTTAGGGAACTTTCCTACTATAATCTCTTCAAATCTTTTCTCAGGCCATTTCTCTTTCTCTTCTTCTTCTGGGACCCCTTCAATTCGAATGTTGGTGTGTTTAATATTGTTTCACAAGTCTCTGAGACTGTCCTCAATACTTTTCATTGTTTTTTTTTTTATTCTGCTTCTCAGCAGTTATTTTCACCATTCTATCTTCCAGTACACTTATTCATTCTTCTGCTTCAGTTATTCTGCTATTGATTCCTTCTTGTGTATTTTTTCATTTCAGTTATGTTTTTGTTCATCACTCTTTGTTCTGTAGTTCTTTTAGGTTCTTGTTAAATATCTCTTGTATTTTCTCAATCCATACCTACATTCCATTTCCGAGATTCTGGATCATCTTTACTATCATTACTCTGAATTCTTTTTCAGGTAGGTTGCCTATTTCCTCTTGATTTATTTGGTCTTGTAGGTTTTTTATCTTACTCCTTCATCTGTAACATATTTTTTTGTCATCTCATTTTTTTTATTGTGTGGGGCTGTTTTCCCATCTTACTGGTTATTTGACCTGAGGTGTCCAGCAGTGGAGTTTGCAGGTAAGTATGTAGAGCAAGGTCTTGGTGCTGAAATGAGAACCTCTGTGAGACCTCACTCTGATTAATATTCCCTGGGGTCTGAGATTCTCTGTTAGTCCAGTAGTTTGGACTCAGCACTCTCACTATAGGAGCTCAGACCTGACTCCCAGCTTGGGAACCAAAATTCTGCAAACCAAGTGGCACTGAAAAAAAGCAGAACAGTAACAAAGAATAAAAAATAAAATAAAATTAGAAAAATAAAAAATATTATATATTAGAAAAAATAAAACTATTAATGAAAAACAACAAGAAGGCAAAACAGAACCACAACAGCAAAAAAACCACAAGGGGCCAGAAAAGGTCTGGCTGTGGGGGATGGGGCCTAGTTCAGGACCAGCACATCAGGTAAAGGTCCTGGGTGTGTGGTGGGCATGGGGCTTAGTCTCAGTGTGACCATAGGGGCCCTCGGAGTGTGAAGGTTTAGGCCCAGGACACCACAAGGCTTGCTGGTGACCGTGTGGGCAGGAGAAATGCTGGCTGCATTCCCCTCTGATCCCCTAATTGCCCAAATGTCTCTCACCTTCCATGCTGATCCCCTCACCGTAAGTGGGCCCCTCCAGAGCATGGGAACCCCTCACCTCCCCCTGCTACCCCTTAGGGGCACTGGTCCATCTTACCTCTTCTTTTCCTCCCCTCTTCCCTCCTTCCATGCCCCTAGGACTGCACAGACAGATGGGGCCTCGGAAGTTGGAGGCTCAGTTCTGGGACCCCAACACACTCCTCAGGGCCTGAGCAGGTGGGGAAACACTGTCCACATTCCCTTCCAATCCTCTGATTCCCCTGAAGGTCTCTCCCTGTCCCTGCTGATCCCCTTGCCGTGAGTGGGCCTCTCCAAGCATGGGAACCCCTCCCCTCCCCCAGCTGCCCCTCAGGGGTGCTGGTCCCATCCTGCCTCCACTTATCCTCCCTCTCTCAGCCCCCCTTTACCCAGTCACACGGGGGTTCCTTCCATACCCTTAGGTGTCTGAGGTCCCCCAGCAGTTCCTGGTAGGTGCCCTAGTTGTGAGGAGATGCAAACTCTGTGTCCCCCTACTCTGCCATCTTGTGGAAAGTATTTTCATTTCTCTGACGTCCCTCAATCCTGATCTCTTTTGTTGTCTGTTCAGTTGTAAAACAGACCATTCTATATACCAGGAGCTGGAAACAAACCTGTCTGTCACATTTAATAGCAGTTTGAAACTAGTGGTGAATTGGAATTGGACTTAAGTGGTCATGTGAATGATCAGCCTGTACAAACAGATCTTTCAGGCAAAGTAATGAACTTTCTGTTGGATTTACGAGGTGGGGTGAGGCCATTCATCCCCAGACCATGGTATTGCTGCTTGATGGAATACTCATTTCCTATTTGTGTTTCATGTTTTTCTGTAGCAGTTTGTCAGCGTCAATTTTACAGGCTCAGGCTCCTTGAGGCATTTAACAAAGGGTTGTGTTCTCTGTGGAAGCTTTTCCTGGAGGCACTGTAATTCAGAAATCATAGACTATTTTCCACCTTTGGATGGGGGGAAATGGACTCCAAGCATCCTGCTACAATGAAATATTATGAGAAAAGCAACCAGTAATATGGACAATTATTTTAAATATTCTAGATGCACAGATCATCTAGATTCCACTTCTTATGAGTTTTTGAAACAAATGTGATGTTTGGTAAATTAACCTTTCTGTTGCATTTTGCTAGAAAATCTGGGGATTACTGCTTGATGCTGACATTCATTAAAATGTCATTGCAGTTAATGGATGCAAATATTAGTACACTTAATGTTATCCCAGAGGTCTCTTAAACTTTCCTCATTAAAAAAAAATTCTTTCTTCTTTTTGCAGTTCTGATGCAACGATTTCCACCGTTCTTATTCCAGGTCAGTTTTCTCTTCTGTATTATCTAATCTGCTGTTTATTTCCTCTAGAATAATTTTTACTTAAGATATTTTATTCTTTGGTTCTGACTGATTTTTTATTATATTTTAAAGTCTTTGTTGAAATTCTCACCAAGTTCCTCCATTCTTTTCGTGAGTTCGGTGAGCATCCTTATGACCGTTTCTTTGAACTCTTTATCAAGTAAATTACTTATCTCTGTTTATTAGGGGTTTTTTCCCCTGGACTTTTTTTCTTTCATTTGGAATATATTCATCTGTCTCCTTATTTTGTTTGACTTTTGGCTTATGGCCCCTACTTGGAAACACACAGTGCTACACCCAAGGACAACTTAGTGGAGTGACTGGTGCTGGAGTGGTCTTAGCCTGGGGGCAGTGCCTTGGGAACACTGTGCTTGAGACTTCCTTGGTGGAGTGAGGAGCCACATTACTTTTTGAAGATGTGAAGGGAACTGCCTACCCCAGTCTGTGAGTAGTTTAAGACCTACTTGGGAACACCTAGCACCCCTCTCTGTCTCCACATATATACCAGAAGTGCTGGATCAGAGTTGTTATTCCAGCTTCGTTTCCTAGAAACTGAAATTAATGTTTAAGGGAAACTGCTAGAGAGTCTCAGAGTTGCTGGTGGCCAAGTCAGGGAAAGGAGAGCTAGATGGTGGCAGACTCAAAGAGGATTTTAGAGAAAGGAGAGGAGTCAGACACTTTGGTCCTGATTCAAAGCATCACTGCTGTCTACCCCCACCCCACCTTAACCTAGGCCCACACAATGCCAGCCACAAGGAATGATTTAATGCATATACAATAAAATATGAATAAGAAAGTCATTGATTAGCTATTTTCTTGTAAATCTTAACCAGTGTTGTGACAATAATGATAACATTATTATTATTATTTGACATTACTGAGAAACTACTCTGGGCCAGGTCCTAGGCTAAGTACTTTACATGCATTATCAGGCTTAATACTTATATACACAGTCTATGAAGTCCATGAAGCCATTTTTTCCCTCTACAATGAAACAGACATTAAAAAATTTGAGTAACCACCTGAGGTCATATACATAAGAAACCAGAAGGAACCAGGATTCCAGGGACCATGCATGTTCATAACCATGATGCTCTACTGCAATGTCTTGAAGTTCCTACTGGGGTGGCCTCTGTACAATAATTTCTACTTCTCTGCAATGCAAGCTATATGGGTCATGTTACTGTCATGTCCCCAGAATTTGGTGCAGTGCCTGGGACATAGTACACATTCATTAATGCCTATTGACTGGATGTTGGAGGAATGCAGACCCCCTGTTGCAAAATGGAAGGCTCCCAGTGGCCATGGCTATGCTGGAAGATCCTGCCCTTTTGCCTTAGCTCAGGGACAGATCTCTTCCTGCAGCCCACACTGTTGGTGTCCTTCCCAGAACCTTTTTAGCTGGCCAGCGTCTTCCCCATCTTCTGTGGGTGTTGGATGGAAATGGCTCACACTTGCACCTTTTTCAGGAGGATTATTCTCAGCTGACAAGCGCTGTCTTGTCTGGTGATGTCTAGGGGGGTTTATGTGCTGCCACCTCCTAACACGCCTCACAGGAATGGACCTAGCAAACATCTCTAGTGCATTCACACTCTAGAGCACCCCATAGAACCAGGTTAAAGATAGACTTCTCCTAAAAACACATCATTGCTATGCTTCTTCTCCTTCTTTCATTTCCTAACAATCTTTCCTGAGAATATCCCTCAGTAAGTCACTTATACAAGAATTATCATCTTAGTCTTTGCTTTTAGGAAACATGAACTAGGATACCCTAGAATTTAAAATGTGAAAGGAAGATATCCCTACTACCTTTCTCTCATATTCATGAAATACTCTAGCATATTTCTAGACATTTTGCTGAGGCCAACTGGGGTGGATTTTGTTGCCAGTAAGCAAAATAAACTTGAAATATGCAAACCCATCTCTCTGTTTTTAATCAGTCAGTAAAGAGATTTAAAATTCAGAGACTGAACAGAGTTCCTATAATACCACCATACATTGAGGTTGTGGGTATCTTGATCTAAGATGGTGAGTTAGATCTGATGATAGTCCTGATAATCTCAAAATATGTCCTTGCTAGAGGCTAGGACTTGTGTCTGTCACATCAGAGAAGCTTAATTATCTGAAAGCACCACTCAAAAGAGCCTTTATAAACTTCCTGTGGAAGAAAGATTGCTGCTGCCACCAGCTTTTGTTCTTGCTGACAAGGTTGCATTAGCAGCCTTGGATTCTATCCAAATTCATCAAGATCTTAAAGTAGTTAATGGGATCTTTGTACTAATAAATACAGAGTGTCCAGAATAAGGGAGGAGTAACCCCACTTTTCCTGTTGCTGTTCAGATACCAGATGAAGTGTTGTAGTCAGTTAGGAAAGCATCAATTAAGTTGGTGGTTGACAATCTGGATGGAGAAGGACCAGGAGGAAAAGGGCCTGAAAATCATGCCACCTGAAGAACTAAGGATGCTGTGCCTCTTTTTAAAAAAGAGACATCACTGGGACATACCTAGGTCAGTCTTCATGTTTTGGAAAGGCTGTCATGTAGCTGCAGAGGAATAATTAAGAGTGGGTGGAAGCTATGCAGAAATCATGCTGTCCTAACATAAGGAAGTGTTTCTAACAAACAAAATCATTGAAGTACTTGAATTCCCATCACTGACCCGTTGGAGCTGATGTCTGAGGACCATTTACCCCACTGTATAACAAGACAGTGTGTGTTGTGCAGAGGTCTATATTAGGCGGCCTCTGGGTTCCCTTTAAACATGAAAGCCTCAAATTCTATGAATTAGGTTTAAACAGAGAAACATACCTGTTAGATATGATCTGGCAATTTACACAACTTTTGTTGGGCTACTTTTGGGGATAACAGTTGAGATAAACCAAAGAAAAGACAATACATTGCATTTGTAAGATTTTTAGGCTCTAGTCCTTTAGCTTGGGAAGTGAGGTTGTCACTGCTGGGGCAGTTGGATATGTATCCTAACCCTATCAGGCAGCCGTTCTATTTTAGGGATGATTCACTGTGGTTAAATAAGGCTTCCTCAGCACACGTTGGGAAACACCATCAGTGCCAAACCTGGGGGTGCTGGCTCTTCTGCTCATTATCTTTCTGACATTGAGAAAGTTCTCTAAGCTCTCTGTTTCCTGAAAATTTCTGCCATGTCTACTGATGAGATAAAAGAGGATATGGGAAGATACCCAGAGATGACTTCAAATTTCCAGGCTTGGCAGTAGCAAAACTGAAGCCCAGTTACTGATAGAAATGCCACATTTTCTGTGTAAATTGCTGAGCTCCTCTTGAGACGTGCTGAGACTGCTGGAGAGATGGAGAGTTAGGTAAGTAACCCCGAAGCACAATTAAGAGGAAAATCAGGGCTGGGGCTATGAATGTGGGAGCCACTAAGTATTTACTGAGGCCATAGAATGGATGATACCTGAGAAAAAAAGTATGCAGAGAAAGAGCAGATGCTTGAGACAGAACTTGGATAATGAGGGGAAGCCAGGTAATGGAAGGATTTATAGGGTTATCAAAGGAATTCAAGAGAGTGATTTAGAGCCAGAGGGGTCAAAGAGGGGAAGAAGAAAAGCCACCAAGGTGTGGATTCATGGACCAAGTGTATGATTTTTTTTTATTAATTTTTATTGGAGTATAGTTGCTTTACAATGTTGTGGTAGTTACTGCTGTACAGCAAAGTGAATCAGTCATGCATATGCATATATCCACTCTTTTTTAGACTTCCTTCCCATTTAGGACACCACAGACCATTGAGTAGTGTTTCCTGTGCTATACAGTTGGTTCTCATTAGTTATCCATTTTATACAAGGTAGTGCATAAATGTCAACCCAGTCTCCCAATTCATTCTACCACCACCCCCTTCTCCACTTGGTAACCATAAGTTTGTTTTCTACATCTGTCACTCCATTTCTGCTTTGCAAATAAGTTCATCTGTACAATTTTTCTAGATTCCATATATAAGTGATATTATACAATAATTGTCTCTTTCTGACTTACTTCACTCTGTATGACAATGTCTAGGTCCATCCATGTCACTTCAAATGGCATTATTTCATTCCTTTTTATGGCTGAGTAATATTCCATTGTATACATGTACCACTTCTTTATCTATTCCTCTGTTGATGGACATTTAGGCTGCTTCCATGTCCTGGTTATTGTGAATAGTGCTGCAATGAACACGGGGGTGCATGCATCCTTTCGAATTATGGTTTTCTCCGGACATATGCCCAGGAGTGGGATTGCTGTATCATATGGTAGCTCTATCTTTAGTTTTAAAGGAACCTCCATACTGTTCTCCATAGTGGCTGTACCAATTTACATTCCCACCAACAGTGTAGGAGTTCTCTTTTCTCCACACTCTCTCCAGCATTTATTGTTTGAAGGTTTTTTTTAATATAAATTTAATTATTTATTTTTTGCTATATTGGGTCTTCATTGCTGTGTGCAGGCTTTCTCTAGTTGTGCAATTGAGGGCTACTCTTTGTTTTGGAGTGCAGGTTTCTCATTGTGGTGGCTTCTTTTGTTGCCGAGCATGGGCTCTAGGTGCATGGGCTTCAGTGGTTATGGCATATGGGCTTCAGTAGCTATGGCATGCAGGCTCAGTAGTTGTGGCACACGAGCTTAGTTGCTCCACGGCATGTGGGATCTTCCTGGACCACGGCTTCAACTCATGTCCCTTTCATTGGCAGGTGGATTCTTAAGCACTGCGCCACCACGGAGGTCCTATTGTTTGTAGACTTTTTGATGATGGCCATTCTAACCGGTGTAAGATGATACCTCCTTGTTGTTTTGCTTTGCATCTCTCTAGAAAATAGTGGTGATAAGTATCTTTTCATATGCTTTTTGCCCATCTGTATGTCTTCTTTGGAGAAATGTCTATTTAGATTTTCTGCCCATATGTTGATTGGGTTATTTGTTTTTTTTCATATTGAACTGCATGAGCTGTTTGTATATATTGGAGATTAAAACCTTGTCAGTTGCTTCATTTGCAAATATTTTCTCCCATTCTGTGGATTGTCTTTTCATTTTGTTTATGATTTCCTTTGCTGTGCAAAAGCTTTTAAGTTTAATTAGGCCCATTTGTTTATTTTTGTTTTTATTTTCATTACTCTAAGAGGTGGATCAGAAAAAGATCTTGCTGCAATTTACTTCAAAGAGTGTTCTGCCTATGTTTTCCTCTAAGAGTTTTATAGTATCCAGCCTTACATTTAGGTCTTTAGTCCATTTTGAGTTTATTTTTGTGTATGGTGTTAGGGAGTGTTCTAATTTCATTCTTTAACATGTAGCTGTCCAGTTTTCCCAGCAACACTTATTGAAGAGACTGTCTTTTTTCCATTGTATATTCTTGCCTACTTTGTCATAGATTAGGTGGCCATAGGTGCGTGGTTTTATTTCTGGACTTTCTATCTTGCTCCACTGATCTATGTTTCTTTTTTTTATGTGTGTGCCAATACCATACTGTCTCAATTACTGTAACTTCTGGTAGAGTCTGAAGTCAGGGAGAATGACTCTTCTAGCTCTGTTCTTCTTTCTAAAGATTGCTTTGGCTATTCAGGGTCTTTTGTGTTTCCAAGCAAATTGTAAAATTTTTTGTTCTAATTCTGTGAAAAATGCCATTGGTAATTTGATAGGGATTGCATTGAATCTGTAGATTGCTTTGGGTAGTATAGTCATTTTTACAATGTTGATTTTTCCCATCCAAGAACATGGTATCTACCTGTTTATGTCATCTTTGATTTCTTTCGTCAGTTTCTTACAGTTTTCCGAGTACAGGTCTTTTGCTTCCTTAGGTAGGTTTATTCTTAGGTATTTTATTCTTTTTGTTTCAATGGTAAATGAGATTGTTTCCCTAATTTCTCTTTCTGATCTTTTTGTTGTTAGTGTATAGGAATGCAAGAGATTTCTGTGTATTAATTTTGTATCCTGAAACTTTACCAAATGCATTGATTAGCTCTAGTAATTTTCTGGTGGCATCTTTAGGATTTTCTATGTTTAGTATCATGTCATCTGCAAGCAGTGACAATTTTACAATTTTTCAATTTGGATTCCTTTTGTTTTTTTCTCTTTTCTGATTGCCATGGCTAGGACTTCCAAAGCTACATTGAATAGAAGTGGTGAGAGTGGACATCCTTGTCTTGATCCTGACCCTAGAGGAAATGCTTTCAACTTTTCACCATTGAGTATGATGTTAGCTGCAGGTTTGTCATATACAGCCTTTATTACATTGAGGTAGGTTCCCTCTAAGCCCACTTTCCAGAGAGTTATTATCAAAAATCAGTGTTGAATTTTGTCAAAAGCTTTTTCTGCATCTATTGAGATGATTGTATTTTTTTACAATAATATATATGTATATTTATTGGAGTATAGTTGATTTACAATGTTGTGTTAGTTTCTGTTGTACAGTGAAGTGAAATAGCTATATGTATAAATATATATCCTCCCTCTTGGACCTCCTTCCCACTCCCCACCCATCTAGGTCATCACAGAGCACCAGGCTGAGCTCCCTGTACTATACTGCATGTTCCCACTAGCTATCTATTTTACACATGGTAAGTGTATATATGTCAATCCTAATTTCCCAATTCATCTCACACTTCCCTTCCCCCAAACCCCCATGTCCACATGTCCATCCTCTACAACTGACCTCTGTTCCTGCCCTGCAAATAAACTCATCTGTACCATTTTTCTAGATTCTACATATATACCTTAATATATGAAAAATTTTTTCTCTTTCTTACTTCACCCTGTATGACAGACTCTAGGTCCATTCACATCTCTACAAATGACACTGTTTCATTCCTTTTTATGGCTGAGTAATATTCCATTGTATATATGTACCACATCTTTATCCATTTATCTGTCAATGGACATATAGGTTGCTTCCATGACCTGGCTATTGTAAATAGTGCTGCAGTGAACACTGGGGTACATGTGTTCTTTTGAATTATGGTTTTCTCAGGGTATATGCCCAGTAGAGCATTTTCTGGGTCATATGTTAGTTCTATTTTTATTTTTTAAAGGAACCTCCATACTGTTCTCCATAGTGGCTGTATCAATTTACATTCCCACCAACAGTGCAAGAGTGTTCCCTTTTCTCCACACCCTCTCCAGTATTTATTGTTTGTAGATTTTTTGATGATGGCCATTTGACCAGTGTGAGGTGATACATCATTGTAGTTTTGATTTGCATTTCTCTAACAATTAGTGACGCTGAGCATCTTTTCATGTGCCTCTTGGCCATCTGTATGTCTTCTTTGGAGAATTGTCTATTTAGGTGTTCTGCCCATTTTTTGACTGGGTTATTTTGTGTTTTTATTTTTTAATATTGAGCTGCATGAGCTGTTTGTATATTTTAGAGATTAATCCTTTGTCCATTGCTTCGTTTGCAAATATTCTCTCCCAACTGAGGGTTGTCTTTTCGTCTTGTTTATCATTTCCTTTGCTGTGCAAAACATTTTAATTATAGATCAATGGTACAGGATAGAAAGCCCAGAGATAAACCCACACACCTATGGTCACCTAAAATATGAAAAGGGAGGCAAGAATATACAATGGAAAAAAAGACAGTCTCTTCAATAATTGGTGCTGGGAAAACTAGACAGCTCTTGTAAAAGAATGAAATTGGAACACTACCTAACACGACACAAAAACTCAAAACGGATTAAAGACCTAAATATAAGGCAGACACTATAAAACTCTAATAGGAAAACATAGGAAAAACACTCTTTCACATAAATCACAGCAAGATCGTTTTTGACCCACCTCCTAGAGTAATGATAATAAAAACAAACAAATGGGACCAGATTATATGTTTTTTATTCTCCAATTTGTTAATGATGTGTATCACATTGATTGATTTGTATATATTGAAGAATCCTTGCTTCCCTGGGATAAATACTGCTTAATCACGGTGTATGAACATTTTAATGTGTTATTGGATTCAGTTCGTTAGCATTATGTTGAGGATATTTGCGTCTATGTTCATCAGTGATATTGGCCTGTAAATTCCTTTTTTGTGATATCTTAGTCTGGTTTGGTATCAGGGCGATGGTTGCCTCACAGAATGAACTTGGGGGTATTCCTCCCAATGCAATTTTTTGGAAGAGTTTCAGAAGGGTAGGCGTTAACGCTTCTCTAAATGTTTGATAGAATTCACCTGTGAAGCACGTGGTCCTGGACTTTTCTTTTTTGGGAGTGTTTTAACCACAGTTTCCATTTCGTTGCTTGTGATTGGTCTGTTTATATTTTCTATTTCTTCCTCCTTCAGTCTTGGAAGGTTTTACCTTTCTAGGAATTTTTCCATTTCTTCTAGGTTGTCCATTTTATTGGTGTATAGTTGCTTGTAGTAGTCTCTTATGATCCTTTCTATGTCTGTGGTGTCTGTTGTAACTTCTCCTTTTTCATTTCAAATTTTATTGATATGAGTCCTCTCCCTTTTTTTCTTGATGAGTCTGGCTAAAGGTTTATCAATTTTGTTTTTCTTCTCAAAGAACCAGCAGTTGGTTTCATTGATCTTTTCTATTGTTTTCTTCATCTCTATTTCATTTATTTCTGCTCTGATCTTTATGATTTCTTTCCTTCTATTGTACTGTTTGGGTCTTGCTTGTTCTTCTTTCTCTAGTTACATTAGATGTAAAGTTTGATTGTTTTGGGTTTTTAATTTTTTTACATCGTTATTGGAGTATAATTGCTTTGCAATGGTGTGTTAGTTTCTGCTTTATTACAAAGTCAATCAGTTATACATATACATATGTTCCCATATCTCTTCCCTCTTGTGTCTCCCTCCCTCCCACCTCCCTATCCCACCCCTCCAGGTGGTCACAAAGCACCGAGCTGATCTCCCTGTGCTATGGGGTTTTATTGTTTTTTGTGGGTTTTTTTGAGATTTTTCTTGTTTCTTGAAGTAAGCTGGTATTGCTATAAACTTCCCTCTTAGAACTGCTTTTGCTGAGTCCCATAGGTTTTGGATTGACGTGCTTTCATTGTCATTTGTCTCTAGGCATTTTTTGATTTCCCCTTTGATTTCCTCAGTGACCCATTGGGTATTTAATAACATTGTTTAGTGTCAATGTGTTTGTGTTCTTACAGTTCTTTTTTTCCTTTAATTGATTTCATATCTCATAGTGCTGTGGTCAGAAAAGATGCTTGATATAATTTCAATTTTCTTAAATTTATCAAGGCTTGATTTGTGTCCCAAGATGTGATCTACCTTCCAGAACATTCTGGTGTACTTGAGAAGAAAGTGTATTCTGCTGCTTTTGTATGGAAAGCCCTATTAATATCAATTAATTCTATTTGGTCTAATGTGTCATTTAAGGGTTGTGTTTCCTTATTAATTTTTCTGTCTGGATGATCTGTCCATTGGTGTTAGTGGGGTGTTAAAGTCTCCCACTATTATTGTGTTATTGTTGATTTCCCCTTTTATGGCTGTTAGCATTTGCCTTATGTATTAAGGTGCTCCTATGTTGGGTGCCTATATATATTTACAATTGTTATATTTTCTTCTTGTATTGATCCACTGATCATTATGTAGTGACCTTCCTTGTCTCTTGTAACAGTCTTAATTTTAAAGTGTTTTTGTCTGATATGAGTACTGCTACTCCAGCTTTCTTTTGATTTCCATTTGCATGGCATATCTTTTTCCATCCCCTCAGTCTGTTATGTGTCCCTAGTTCTGAAGTAGGTCTCTTGTAGACAGCATATATAGGGGTCTTGTTTTGGTATCCATTCAGCCAGTCTTTCAGTTGGAGCATTTAATCAATTTACATTTAAGGTAATTATCAACATGTATGTTCCTATTGTCATTTTCTTAATTGTTTTGGGTTCATTTTTGTAGGTCTTCTTTCTTCCCTCCTCTTTTGTTCTCTTCTCTTGTGGTGTGATGATTATTTTTAGTGCTGTGTTTGGGTTCTTTTTTTCTTTTGTGTGTGCATATCTATTGTAGTTGTTTGGTTTGCATTCCCCATGAGGTTTTTTTTTCTTCTTTTAACATCTTTATCGGAGTATAATTTGTTTACAATGTTGTGTTAGTTTCTACTGTATAAAAAAGTGAATCAGCTATATGTAAACATATAGCCCCATATCTCCTCCCCCTTGTGCCTCCCTCCCACCCTCCCTATCCCACCTCTTTAGGTGGTCACAAAGCACTGAGCTGATCTCTCTGTGCTATGCAGCTGTTTCCCACTAGCTATCTATTTTACATTTGGTAGTGTATATATGTCAATGCTACTCTCTCATTTTGTCCCAGCTTACACTTCCCCTCTCCGTGTCCTCAAGTCCAATCTCTATGTCTGTGTCTTTATTCCTGTCCTACCCCTAGGTTCATCAGAACCATTTTTTAAAATTCCATATATATGTGTTAACATATGGTATTTGTTTTCTAGAGTCTGTCATACAGAGTGAAGTATGTCAGAAAGAGAAAAACAAATCTCATGAGGTTTTGATAAAGCAGTCTATATGTATACAAGCTTGTTTTAATTTGCTGGCCTCTTCGTTTCAAATGCAATTCCCTTTTCCTGCATTTGTACTCTTCTCACTGTTGCTGGTTTTTATATCATATTTGTGTTTGGTTGATTTCCTGTTTTTACTGTATGTTTGCCTTTACCAGTTAGTGTTCCTATTTGTGATTTTCTTGTTTCTAGTTGTGGTCTTTTCTTTCCCCCTGCCTAAAGGAGTTCCTTTAGCATTTGTTGTAGGACTGGTTTAGTGGTGCTGAATTCTCTTAGTTTTTGACTGTAAATGTTTTGATTTCTCTGTCAAATCTGAATGAGAGCTTTCTTGTTAGAGTATTCTTGGTTGTAGGTTTTCCCTTTTACTACTTGAATTATATCATACCACTTCCTTCTGGCCTGCAGAGTTTCTGCTGAAAAATCAGTTGATAATCTTATGGTGACTCCCTTATATGTTATTTGTTGATTTTCCCTTGTTGCTTTTAATATATTTTCTTTGCATTTAATTTTTGTTAGTTTGATTAATATGTGTCTCGGCATTTTCCTCCTTGGGTTTATCCTGCATGGGACTTTCTGCACTTCTTGGACTTGGGTGACTATTTCCTTTCCCATGTTCAGGAAGTTTTTGACTATAATCTCCTCAAATATTTTCTCAGACCCTTTCTCTTTCTCTTGTTCTTGGACACCTATAATTCAAATGTTAGTGCATTTAACGTCCCAAAGGTCTCTGAGACTGTCCTCATTTCTTCTTATTTTTCTTTATTCTGTTCCATGGCAGTGATTCCCACCATTCTGTCTTCCAGCTCACTTATCTGTTTTTTTGGCCTCAGTTATTCTGCTATTGATTCCTTCTAGAGTATTTTTTTCATTTCAGTTATTGTGTTGTTCATCTCTGTTTGTTCTTTAGTTCTTCTAAGTATTTGTTAAACTTGCCTTACATCTTCTCAATCTATGCCTCCATTCTTTTTCTGAGATCTTGGATCATCTTTACTATCATTATGCTGAATTCCATTTCAGATAGATTTCCTATCTCCTCTTCATTTATTTGTTCTTGTAAGTTTTAATCTTGTTCCTTTGTCCACAAGAGATTTCTCTGTCATCTAATTTTGTCTAACTTATTGTGTTTGTGGTCTTTCTGCAGGCTGCTGGATTGTAGCTCCTCTTCCTTCTGCTGTCTGCCCCCTTGTGGTTGAGGTAGATATTGAGCGAGGTCTCCCCTTTGCTCTGTGGTTGTCACTGCCCTGTCAGAGGCATGGTGTTGTCCCTAGTTGTTGAAGTAGAGGCCTCAAGATTTGTTTCTTAGCTGTGTTTCTGATCTTCCATGTGAATTAGGTGGGATTGGAGCACTCCCACTGGGAGAGAAGGCTCCTAGTATTCCTTCTCTGGGACTGTTCACCTCCGAGTGTGCTCTGTTGTGACCCCTTTTTCCCATTGTGCAGTCTCACAAAGTACACTGTTGCTGACACTGCTCAGTCCCACCTTAACTGTGAGAAGGCAGGCAAATTGTTCTCAGGTGTTGTTTTCACCAGGCCACTAGTGCAGATCCACTGAGGTCAGGTTCCAGGATTGCATTTGTCATGCACGTGGACCTGCTGTGGGAGCAATGGAGGTAGCTCAGACTTTGGACTGTCTCAACCTGCATGTGTACATGCCCACAAAGCCTACAGCTGTTAGAGCCAGACTTGTCTCAGCTACAGGAGTGCTTGTTTTGTCCATTCAGATGTTCCACAGGTTCTGAGTATAGGAAGCTGTCAGCAGAGGTGTAACTCTGTGGTTCATGTAGCTGCTAGGAGAGATTTCAGCTTGTCTTCCTTAGTTGCACGACCTCTGGGGCTCAGCTGTGGTTTCAGCACCTCCTCTGTGTTTGTTCCTCCTACCAGCATCTCTTCCCAAGGATGCCCCAGAGCACACATGCCCACACAGGCAGGCAGGGGTGGAGGCGTCATTAGGCATGACCACTGGGACAGGCATGGCCCAAGGAGTTTGGTGGGGTTGGCACTTGGGCCGCCAGGGCCTGCACAGTTGGAGGAGGCTTTGGCTTGAGGGGTGGGTGAGACTGCTCAGGCAGGCACGCCTACTAGTACCTGCAGAGGCAGGGGCTGGTGCATGGGGAAGGGGGTTGCAATGGCAACCCTGCCTCTTGCACACTACTCAAAAATGGCACCTTGCTTCTATGGTGTCCCTGGCTTCTTCTGCAAATTACCCAGTTGTGGAGCTCCTTACTCCCATCCCTTCAGGCTGTCTCTTCACAGCCAACACTGTCCCCTTCCTGGGCCCACTCTCGAAATCCCACATTCCAGCACCCCCACACACACCAGGAGACACACAATTCAAGCTGGGATGCTCAGGGATGCGGCATGGGCCATGCACCTAGGTCTTGCTCTGTCCTGCCTTCCACAGACCAGTTGTTGCATTCCACTCCAATCTCTTGAAGCTCCCTCTCACTCCCAGTTGATCTCCCTGCTGTGAGGATGCTTCCCTGCATCCAGGAATCTCTCCTCTCTTTCAGCAACCCCCAGGGGTGCTGCTCCCATGCCATTTCCAATTTTTCTTTCTTTCTTTCATCCTATCCAGTTGTGTGGGGATTTTTCTTGTCCTTTTAGGTGTCCAAGGTCCTCCGCTAGTGTTCAACAGGTGCTCTGTGAGAACTGTTCCTTTTGTAGATGTATTCTTCATGCGCTTGTGAGGAGAGGTGAACTCCACGACTTCCTATTCTGTCATCTTGACTCCTCCCCCTAGTGTATGATTAACAGTGTTATATTTTCAGGCTTTCAAGGAGGCTGAGGACTAAGAAAGGAATACTGGTCTGGTTGACTGGGGAGTCACTACTAGTGAGTGAACAGCATACGACTCTCTTAGCTGAAACCTAACAGAAATTAGGAGAGTTAAATCGGGAATGTAATAGCTCTTAAAATCACAGGAAGGACTGATTCAGCAAATCACAAAGAGGGCGAAAGGTGTAGATATCTTTAGATAGCTGGAACCGAGAACACAGGCCACCAAGCCTCTCTAGCTTTCACTCTTGCTTCTCTCTGCATATTGGCTCCATTCTTTCAGATTGACTTTTTCACAAGGCCAGAAACCTGATAAAAGCAACTCTACACTAACCCGAACTTTTCCACAATGTAGTATAGGCATCACTTTTCAAGCCCACGTAAATTTCATAGAGAACACACCGGGCCTCGGTGTGCCTTCTTGTGGTAAGGAAACTTTGCATTTCATTCCTTGGGTGGCACACTGGCTCAGGACTGCCCTACCCCAGAGACTCACAGCGCGCAGCCCGATTGGTTGAGATCAGCCCCCTTGGCGCTTCCAAGGATGAAACCAACTCGGGAAAGAGCCGTTCAAAAGCTGGGGACCGTGGTGGCTTTCACTAGTCTTCACAGCCTGAGCACCCTGAAGGAGAGGAGCTGCTGAAGTCCGCTAGCAAAGTCTTTTAATCCGAAGAGGAGCCTTTCCTTTAAAGGGGCTTCCAAAGGCCGTGATGCATTTTCGCCGTTATCTAGAGTGGAGGCCTGTCGCCTGGCAGACTCCCCCAGTGGCCTGCTTCCCTGGCTGGGATACGGACACGCCGCCTGCTGCAGCCGAAAGGGACAGCTTAGAGTAAAGGTAAAAACGCAGTGTGTAAACGTTCTTGCCTAGCCCTCGCCACAAGCACAAGCGTACAGGCCTCTGGTCAAAGGCTTTCGCCACAAGCTGAACACGTTTGGTCTCATCTAGCCTCTGAAGCCCGAGTTTACCCAGCAACGAATCAAATTTCAGAAAACGTACTCAGGGTGGTTCGGACTGCCAAGTACTTCACCAGGCAGCCCAGATCGAGTACAAATACTTGTGTATTAAACAGGCAGAAGAAATGGTGTCAACAGCAGGCCTCCATCTGCCGGGTGACGTACAAATTTTCTCCATAAGATGCAAGCCCTTCCTTCAAGTGTGAAAGGCCTCTACTCCTCTTCGCACTCACAGCACAGAGGTGCCACCAGCTCTGAAAATCTTCCAAAGGCACAGGGTCACACAACGTGTGAACCACCGAGCGGGTGCAGCACACACCTAGGTCTTCTCTGTCGGCCTGAGAACACCCACGGCACAGGGCTTCTTGGGTGCACACACGTGGTGGCGGTCGGTGATGCATTCTGCTACATGAAACCTTCTAGCGGACACATAGAATGAGCGCACGTAGATTAGCCCTACACCTCATTCCTGTTTCTTGAGTGAGTTGTACTGCTACAAGGCAAAACTCCCCGCTGGAATCTCAGTGTGGCGTAAGTATCCTCCGGGAAGCGATCGCTGCTAGAGACACTGTGCTGGTATCTAGGATAACGGTCTGTGCCTCCACTGCGCTGTTGTTGTCTCCAAGCCATTTGCAAAGGTTTTTTGGAAGATGTTGCTCACAGTGTCGTTTCTTTAGAGTAACCCACAGGCATACGAGGATACTGGTTCTGTGAAGTAAAATGCTACCTGCCTCAGCCACTTGGGCGCAGTTTTGTACAGGAAAGGACACTCCGCCTTGAAGGTTCTTCCTTCCGGATTGCCACTTGCACTGGCAGTGTCTCCTAAATCTCGCAGGGTTTCCAGCCGTCACAAGGTCCATATCTAAGGCCTAGAACGGCAGAGCGTCCGGCAGCTTTGAAAGAGACCTTTGGCATTCTGGCCCTTTGGCTCCCTCCATGAGGAACAAGGCCCTCAGGACCATGCGTCTTTAGTTCTTTCATGTCAGAACGGCTGTGGGCGACCTCATTCCTCCCCCCACGTAAGAGACACACAGACTTGCCATTAGGGGTGGAAGGTTTCAGAGTCCAGAAGGGAGGCTGGCGCTCCCACGCAACATTCCTACACGGAACTGAGCCCGGGTACGTGAGACCGTGAGAGGGGGCAAGACAGGCGTACCAGCGAGCTGTTCACAGTGTGCTATGACGCATCACCCTTCAAGCTCACATTCATTTCATGGAGAGAACACGAGGCCTTGATGCGCTTTCCTGTGGTAAGTAAACTTTGGTTGCATCCCTTGGTGGGCACATCGGCTCAGGACTGCCCTGTCCCAAAGGCTCAAGGTGTGGAGCCCGATTGTTGGAGATCAGCCTCCCGTGGATCTTGCACGGATGAAACCGGCTCGCAATGGGACCGTTCCCACGCTGGGGACCGTGGTGGCTGTTAGGCGTCGGCACACCAAGAGCACTCCGAGGGAGAGGAGCTGCTGACGTTTGCCAGCACAGTCTCCAATTCCGAATTGGAACCTTTCCTTGTAAGTGGCTCCCGAAAGCCTCGACGCATTTTCTCAGTTAGCTATAATGGAGGCCAGTCACTTGGCAGACTCCCCCAACGCCCTGCCTCCCAGGCTGCGAAACAGACACGCCGACTGCTTCTGCCAACAGGGACAGCTTAGAGTAAAGGTAAGAATCCTGCGTGTCAAAGTACTTGCGTGACGCTGGCCAGAAGCACAAACATTTAGGGCAGGGCATCAAGGCTCTTCGCCGCACGCTGAGCAAGTTTGTTCTCATCTCGCCTCTGAATGCCGAGTTTAAGCAGCTAGGAAGCAAACTTCAGGAAAGGTACTCAGGGTGCCGCCGATTCAAAATTCTTTCACCAGGCAGCCCAAATCGTGTCCGCCTGTTTGTATTTTCCATGGGCAGAACAAAATGGTGTCAACCTGCACGCCTCCAGCTGGGGGTGGTGTGGTGTGGGGTGGGGGGTGGATGACGTACACTTTCTCCCTGGGAAAGAAGCCCACGCCTTCAGTGTGAAAGGCCTCTACGTCTCTCTGCTTTCGCAGCCCAGGGGTAGCCTCAGCTCTGAAAAGCTTCCAGAGGAGGAAGGTCAGAGAACCTTTGAAGCACCCAGCAGGTGCAGCACAGAACAAGGACTTCTCTCTTGGCCTGAGAACACCCAGTGCCCGGTGCTCCTTTGGTGTACACACGTGGTGGTGGAAGGGTGCTGGATTCGGCTCCGTGAGAACTCCTCCGGGCCACGTAGTGTGAATGCAAGTTGATGAGCCCTACCTCTCATGCCAGTTTCCTGTGCAAGTTGGACAAGGCAAACTCCCTGCTTCAATCCCTGGGTGGGTTAAGTACCCTCCAGGGAAGGATCGTTGCTTGGGACACGGGGCTGGAATTAAGGTGAATGCGCAGAAAGGTGAGGAACCCAGGCAGGATCAGACTCTCACCACAGGGCCCACATTACCAAGGGGATGGGAACCAGGCAGGAGTGTCCTCACACCAGTGGGGCCACATCCACATCATCGAAAGTTGTGGAACCCAGCACATGTGGCCTCAAACCAGAGGACCCACATCACCAAGGGGCTTGGAGTGAGGCAGGCAGGAGGAGCCTCACAACAGAGGGCTCACGGAATAAAAAGGTGAGGAATCCAGCAGTTGGAATCCCCCAGCAGGCGGCACGGAGCACTAAGGCTATGGGATCCAGGCTGCAGTGAACTCACACCAGAGGGCTCCACACCATGAAAGTGTGAGAAAGCCAGCCGTTGAGACCTCAGAGCATAAGGCTCACAACCCCATGGGGATGGGAACCTGGCAGGGGTGTCCTGGCAACACTGGGCACACATCAGGAAACGTGGGGGGTGCCCAGCAGTTAGGGCAACAGTCTTGCCTCTTATGCTGATGCCATTATGATGTGTCTAACTCAGGCCCTGAATTTAGTCCCAAGGCCGTGGCACTGTCCCTAACTGAGGCCTAGATGCTCTTCCTAAATCTGGCCCAGAACTGTCCCTCACTAAAGCCCTAACACTATTCCTAACTCAGGTCCTGATACGATATCTAACAGAGGCCCAGATGCTAGTCCTAATGCAGGCTCTGACACTGTCTCTAACTAAGGCCCTGCTGCCATCAATGTCTAAAGTCCTGACATTATCCTGAGGTAATATCCTGAACCAAGTCTCACCAAGGTCTTGAAATTGTCCTAAAGTATGCCCTGACGCTGTCCCTAACTGAGGCCCTGAAGCTGTGCCTATCAGAGGCCCTGAGAAGGTCTTTAACGAAGACCCTAATACTGATACTACAGAGGCCGTTATACTACTAAGTCATGCCCTGACACTGTCCCTCACTCAGGCTCTAAAGATAGGCCTCACTTAGGCCCTGTTGCTGCACCTTAGTTAGGCTCTGACGCTGTCCCTACATCAAGCCCTGACACTGTTCTTGATTAAGCCCCTCACACTGGTCCTAACTAAGGCCCTGATGCTTTCAATAACTAAGGTCTTCGCGCTATCCCTGGCTCATTTACTGACACTATCCCTGGCCTGGAACCTGACTCTGTCCCGAGATAATTTCCTGCATCTTATCCTCACTGAAACCCTTATGCTCTCCCTAACAAAGGCCCAGAGTAGTCCTAACTAAGGCCCTGACACTGTCTCTAACTAAGCCCGGAATCTGTCCCTAATATAGGACTTCCTGCTGGCAACAACAAAATCCAGACACTATCTTGAGTTAATAAACTCACACATTTCTAACCAAGGTCCTATCACTGTCCCTAATAAAGCTCTGTCGCTGTCCCTATGTGAAGTCCTGAGGCTGTACCTAACTCAGAACCTGATCATGTCTTTAACTAAGATCCTATTGCTGACCCAACAAAGGCGCTGATGCCGCTCCTACATCATGCCCTGACAGTGTCCCCAGCTAAGGGCCTGACGCTAGGCCTCACTCAGGCCCTGTGGCTCTCCTTAAGTCAGGCTCTGACGCTGTCCCTACCTGAAGCCCTGACACTGGTCCTAATTAAGGCCCTGATACTCTCAGTGACTAAGGTCTTGACACTACCCCTAGGTCATTTCCTGACATGATCCCTATAATTTACCCTAAGCCTGTTCCTTGCAACTGTCCTGCATCTTATGCTAACTGAAGCACTTTTGCTGTGCCTAACTCAGGCCCTGAATTCAGTCCCAAGGCCGTGACACTGTCCCTAACTGAGGCCTAGATGTTCTTCCTAAATCTGGCCCAGAACTGTCCCTCACTCAAGCCCTAACACTATTCCTAACTCAGGCCCTGACACGGTACCTAACAGAGGCCGAGATGCTAGTCCTAATTCAGGCCCTGACACTGTGTCTAACTAAGCCACTGCTGCCATCAATATCTAAAGTCCTGACATTATCCTGACCTAATATCCTGAGCCATGTCTTACCAAGGTCCTGAAACTGTCCCAAAGTAAGCCCTGACGCTGTCCCTAAGTGAGGCCCTGAGGCTGTCCCTATCAGAGGCCCTGAGAATGTCTTTAACGAAGACCCTAATGCTGACCCAACAAAGGCCCTGACGCAGCTCCTACATCGTGCCCTGACAGTGTCCCCAGCTAAGGGCGTGACGCTAGGCCTCACTCAGTCCCTGTGGCTCTAAGTCAGGCTCTGACGCTGTCCTTACCTGAAGCCCTGACACTGGTTCTAATTTAGGCCCTGATACTCTCAGTGACTAAGGTTTTGACAGTATCCCTAGGTCATTTCCTGACACGATCCCTAAACTTTACCCTAAGCCTGTCCCTAGCAACTCTTCTGCCTCTTATGCTAACTGAAGCCCTGATGCTGTGAATACCTCAGGCCCTGAATTTAGTCCCAAGGCCGTGACACTGTCCCTAATTAAGGCCTAGATGCTCATCCTAAATCCTGCCCTGATACTGTCCCTAACTATGGCCCTCACACTCTTGCTAACACAGGCCCTGACATGGTACCTAACAGAGACCCAGATCCTATCTAAGGCCTTGACACTGTCCCTAACTAAGGCCCTGCTGCCGTCAGTATTTAAAGTCCTGACAGTATCCTGAGCTTATTATATCCTGACCCATGTTTTATTAAGGTCCTCAAACTGTCCCAAAGTAAGCCTTGACACTGTCCCTACGTGAGGCTGTGAGGCTGTCTCTCACAGAGGCCCTGAGAATGTCTTTAACAAACCCCTTAGGCTGTTCCTACTGAGGCCCTTATGCTGCTTCTAAGTCATGCCCTGACACTGTCCCCAGCTAAGGCACTGACTCTAGGCCTCACTCAGTCCCTGTCGCTCTCCCTAAGTCAGGCTCTGACGCTGTCCCTACCTGAAGCCCTGACACTGGTTCTAAATTAGGCACTGATGCTCTAAGTAGCTATGGTCTTGACACTATCCCTACGTCATTTCCTGATGCTATTCCTAGACCTTAACCTAACCTTGTCTTTAGCTAATGTCAAGTCTCTTATGCTAACTAAATCTCTGATGCTGTCCCTAACTAAGACCCTGAATTTAGTCCCGAGCCCGTGAACCTGTCTCTAACTGAGGCCTGGAGGCTGTCCTTAACAAAGGCCCTCAACTTATCTTTAACTGAGGCCCTGACACTCTCCCTAATTAAGGACTGAGGCTGTCTCTGACTAAGGCCCTGAGTCTGTCTTTAACTACTGGCCTCACTCTTTCCCTAACAAAGGTCCTGAAACTTTCCCTAACTAAGACCCTGACACGATCCCTAATAACTTGAGCTGTCCCTCATTACTGCCCTGATGTGGCCCATAAATGATGTACTGAAGACGGCACGAAGGTCCAGATGATGTCACTAATGACCCAAAATGTCTCTTACTAAGGCCCTCAAATTACCTCTAACTGAGGCCCTAAAGATGTCCATAACTAAGGCCCTGACACTATCTCGAACTAAGACCCTCAAGTTATCTTTAACTGAGGCCATGACAGTGTCCCTAAAAAAGAACCTGACACTGTCTCTAACTAAGGCCCTGAGTCTATCTTTACCTAACGGCCTCACTCTTTCCCCAACTACTCCCTGATGCTGCCCCTACTCAAGGCCCTGACGGTGTGCCTAACTGCCTGAGCTGTCTTTCACTAATACCCTGACCCTGTCCATAACTAATGCCCTGATGATGTCCCTAACGAACAGCCTGAAGCCTCTCTTACTAAGGCCCTCAAGGTTTTCTCTGAGGCCAGGAAACTCTCCCTAATTAAGGCCTTGACACTGTCTGTAAGTAATGGCCTGATGCAGCTCCTACCTGAGATGCTGATGCTCTCACTGAGACCCTGAAGTCTCTACCTGAGAAGCTGACACTGTCTGTAACTAATTTTCTGGCTTTTTCCTTAACTAACATCCTAATTTTGTCCCTAAATAAGGCCCTGACACTGGTCCTAACTACGGCCCTGATGCTGACCCTATCTAAGGCCCTGACGATGTCCCTAATAGACTTAGATGTCCCTTACTGTTGGCCTGAACCTGTCCTTCACCAAGGCCCTGACCCTCTTCCTAACTAAGGCTGTGATGATGTCTCTACCTGAGGCACTGTCACTGTCTATAATAACGGCCGACTCTTTCCCTAACACCCTGATGCTGTCCCAAATAGCCTCATGTATCTCTCAATAATGCCCTGATCCTGTCCATAACTAAGGCCCTGAATATGTCCCTAAGTATGTCTCTGACGCTGTCCTTCACTAAGGCCCTGATACTCTCTCTATGTAAGGCACTGACACTATCTATAATAATGGCCTGACTCTTTCCCTAACTAATACCCTGATGTTATCGCTAATTGAGGCCCTGAAGATGTCGCTAATACGCTTAGGTGTTCCTCTCTATGACCCTGATCCTGTCCATAGCTAAGGCCCTGAATATGTCCCTAGGTAAGTCTCTGACCCTGTCCCTAACTAAGGACCTGATGCTGTCTCTACCTCAGAATCTGAAATTCTAATGTCCTGACTCTCCCTAACTAACATCCTGACGCTGCTCCTAAGTGAGGCTCTGACACTCCTCTTAATTAAGGACTTGCCGCTGTCCCTACGTAAAACCCTGACACTGTCTGTAACTAATGACCTGACTCTTTTCCTAACTAACACCCCAGTTTTGGCCCTAACTAACGCCCTGACACTGGTTCTAATTATGGCCATGATGCTGGCTCTAAGGCCCTGAAGATATCCCTAAATAACAGCCTGAACTGTGTCTAACTGAGGCTCTCACGTTATTTCTAAGTAAAGCACTGATACTGTCCCTAACTTAGTCCATGATGCTGGCCCTTATAGTCTAAGCTGTCACTAAATAATGCCCTGATCCTGTCCCTAAGTAAGGTCCTGAATATGTCCCTAAGTGCATCTCTGACGATGTCCTTAACAGCCTGAACTCTCTCCAAGTTATCTCTGAGGCTCTGACACTGGCCCTTCCTAAGGCCTCACCCCAGGGTTGTCCCAGGCTGCTGGGCGGTTTTCTCTTGTCCGCATCTCTAGCCAGCTGCCTGCCATCGGCCACTCTAAGATTCTGCGATACAGTGGTCCCACGTGGGATGTGCCTGTGTAGGCTCACCTGCGGGAGGAGAGTCATGGCCACTCCGCCTTCCAGGGGACTGCGGCTCAGGGTAGGAGCCTCACAGCCAGTGTCTGGACACAGGGTTCTGTGTCCTTGTTTGTTGTAATTCCCTTGGAGTTACCTCTAACATTTTTGAATGGATATCGCCCCCTCTGCATATTTATAATATAAATTATTTACCACATTCAAATCCAGGAATGACATTCTTAGAACGAGCAGGAGAACACTGGATGCCCCCCCCCCCAATGATCTATTACTTGGAGGATTTAAAATTCTAATGAGAAAACACTCATTCTCCTCACACTCTTGGGCGTCAGCACAAGGCGGGAATCAGCTGCGTCCTTTATTTATCCTTCTGATTTTCCAGAACCTTTCCTTCCAGAAGAAATCTCTGGGCTCTTCAGGAGCTGTGAGTGGTGGCCGTCAGGTAAATCTGAGACTGAAAAGCAAGAGAAAGACAGACAGAGGAGGAGATGAGAATTGGTGATGGGGAGAAGCAGGGGCGTCCACGTTCAATCGCAGGCTGAGAGTCTGGGTTAGTCTCCAGCGAAGCTAAGGACCACCAGGGTCTGGCCCCACTGGCCTTGTCACCTGGTGTGGGGACTGGGGACAGCCAACCCCCCATGGCCACTCTCAGAGAAATCAGGGAGGTGGGAGGGCACCCCTGAGAGCCAGATTGAAAATGGTCATGCTGTGAAATAATAAGATGCCCTTTCAGAAAAGTGAAGACTGTTCTCTTGGTTCTCAAAGACTTGCAAATACTCTGTGTCCTTCTGGAGGCATGCTGAAGCCTTCAGCCTTTGAGGGCAGTAATGGGAGTGCATCTGGGCTCAAAACCATCCAGCACTCACTCCCTGAGGGTGCTGAGGATGACCCGTGTCCACCCCTCGGGTGCTGTGGGGCCTGAAACTCCCTGATCACCGAGGACGGGAGGGGTCGCACAGACACTCCACTGGACCACCAGGGGCTTGGCTGCTGGGCTACAGTCCTTTATCAGATACATGGTTTGCAAACATCTTGGGCCATTTTGGATGGTGGATTATCTTATTCCTTGCTCCTTTTATACACAACTGTTTTTCATCTTGAGGAAGTCCAGTTCATCTATTTTGTCTTTTGTTGCTTGTGCTTTTGGTAGATCTAAGAAATCATGACCAAATCCAAGGTCATGAAGATTTACTCTCATGTTTTCTTCTAGGAGTTTCCTAATTTTGGTTCTTGCATCTAGGCCTTCGGTTGATTTTGTATATGAGGTGGGGGGAGGTAAGGGTCCAACTTTACTCTTCTGCATGTGGGTATCCAGTTGTTCCGGAACCTGTGCTCATTCTTTGGGAGAAAATACCTGCAAATGACGTGACCAACAAGGGCTTAATTCTAAAATATACAAACAGCTCATACAACTCAAAAGAGAAAAAAAATCAAAAAATAGGCAGAATTTTAGAAGGTCCAAATAGACATTTCTCCAAGGACATACAGATGGCCAAGAGGCACGTGAAAAGATGCTCCACATCGCTAATTATGAGAGAATGCAAATCAAAACTACAGTGAGTTATCACCCCGTAGTGGTCAGAATGGCCATCATTAAAATGTCTAGAAATAAATGCTGGAAAGGGTGTGGAGAAAAGGGAACCCTCCTACACTACTGGTGGGAATGTAAATTGATGCAGCCGCTATGGAAAACAGTACGGAGGTTCCTCAAGAACTAAAAATAGAATTACCATATGAACCAGCAATCTCACTCCTGGGCACACATCCAGACAAAACTATAATTGGAAAAGGTACGTGCACCCCAGCATTCACAGCAGCACTCTTCACAATAGCCAAGACACGGAAGCAACCTGAATGTGCCTCAACAGATGAATGGATATAGAAGATGTGGTACATATATACAATGGAATATTACTCAGCCATAAAACAGAATGAAATAATGCCATCTGCGGCTACATGGATGGACCTAGAGATTATCATACAAAGTTTAGTAAGTCAGACAGAGAACAACACATACCATGTGATATCACTTATATGTGGATTATAAAATGAGACCCAAATGAACCTATCTACAGAACAAAAACACACTCACAAATATACAAAACAGACTTGTGGTTGTCAAGGGGAAGACAGGGGAGAGGGATGGATTGGGAGTTTGGGATTAGTAGATGCAAATTATTATATATAGGATGGATAAACAAGGTCTTACTGTACAGCACAGGGAACTGTACTCAATACCCTGTAATTAACCATAATGGAAAAGAATATGAAAAATATGTATATATGTATGTTTCTATATATGAATCACTTTGCTGTACAGTAGAAATTAACACAACATTGTAGGAGCACGGACACTCCGGTCAGACTCAAGGTGACCTCTGGAGCCAGGACAGAGGCCCGGCCTGTCTGTGGGCAGGCAAACCCACACCGCACGGGCCCTGGTGCAGTGCCCGTTCCGTGGGGTCAGGTGGGTGCACGCAGGTCAGCCAGTGTCTGTGTGTCTCAGCCTGTAACCACAGACCACACTGTCCTGCTCTGCTCACAAGAGCGAGGACAATGGAGGGACAACAGGGGTGGGAACAAAGCCGGGTCATGGTCTGGCCGGGTGAGAAAAGGTCCAAGGAGCGAGAACCCGGCTGCCCTTGCCTGGTGAGACGAGAGCTGACGTCCACCCTGTGGGCAGCCCCTCTCCCCACGTCCCGAGGTAAGGCTGCCTTTCCTGCACCCTGGGCAGTGTCATGCCCATGTATACAGCAGGACGCACAGCAGTGCACGCAGCAGGCCTGATGCCTGCCCTTGCCATGTACTTGGGGGCTTCCTGAGGGTGGAACATCCCGACAGGACACGGGCCGACCAAGGGGAGGATGCAGGGGTGAAGCATTTGGGAGCCTCTGGAGGGGATCCTCACCTGTCTGCACAGGTGGAATGAGGACACCGACCAAGGGTGAGCAGGTGGGGAGCCCCGCAAGGGTCCTAGGACTTCCCAATATAAAGGACTTCCCTTTCCTCCCTGTTGTGGATGACTTGGATGTGGTCGAAAAAGCGGGATTTTGGAAGTTCAATTTTCCACATCATTCCACCAAAAAATACTGTTAGAAATAATAAATGAATTCAGTAAAGACACAAAATCAGTACACACAGCTCAACTGCATTTCTAAACACTAATAATGAACCATCAGAAAGAGAAAAAAACCCTATTTACAACCGCATCAAAAAGAACAAAATACCAAGGAATAAATTTAACCGAGCATGTGAAAGACCTGAAAACTTTAAGACACTGAAGAAGACACAAGTCGGTGGAAAGACTCCCCGTGCTCATGGAATGCAAGAAGTACTGTCGCTAAAATGTCCATTCTACCCAAAGCGGTGCACACAGGGAAGGCAGGCTGTCCTGAAATTCCAATGGTGTTTTTCACAGAAATGGAGCAAATCCTCCTAAGATGTGTGTGGAGCCACAAAGGACCCCGAAGAGCCAAGGCGACCCTGAGAAAGGAGAACGGGCCGCAGGCATCTCCCTCCCTGACTTCACACTTCATCCCGAAGCTACAGTCCCCAAAACAGTGCGGAACTGGCTCAAAACAGGCACACAGACCAGAGGGAAGGGTCGGCGAGCCCAGAACACATCCTGCACGGTGGGGGGGGGAGGGGGCCATTAAGTTACGACAAGGGGGCCAAGGACACACCAAGCGGAAGGGCAGCCCCACGGTAAACGGCGCAGGGAAGACTGCACACCCCATAACCCACGCGGCTCCACCGCACGCAGCCTGACCAAACACCCAGCTTTGCACACCAAGGCCTTCCTGGGTCGCATGAAGATGGACCCCCGCAGCCATCAGTCGCCCCCAGGAAGCTTCTCCCCACTGTTCCTCACTGTCTCCTCACCTGTTCCTCCGGCGTCGCCTGCGTCCTCAGGAAACCCAGCTCCCGCCAGCGTGGACGCAGCCCCACGTTGTCCTGAAGCCAAAACCACAGCGAGTCCTTAAGGAGACCGAGCGCCCGTCAGCAGCCACAACCCCGCGGTGCCTGAGGAGACACAACTCCCCTCAGCTGCGCTCAGAGCGGGGTCCGCGGGGAACGCGCATGCGCTGTGGGTCACAGAAGGGGTGTCAGCGCCACCCTGTGGTCGGAGCGGGAACTGCAGGCCGCCCCTCCCTCATGGGTCACTGGAGACAGAGACCCTGCTGGCAGAACTGCTGAACCCATTAAATGGTGGAAATCAAACAAATGAAGACAATATCCCATAGCTTCTCCAAAGTAGTTAGGGAACAATGAATTGGAAACCATATGGAATAAGATGAATGTAGACACGAGCTTTACAACTTACACCAAATTCACTCAAAATGATTCAGATACAAGTTTGAAATGCAAAACTATTCAAAATTATAGGAGAAAACATAAAAGAAAATTGATATGAGCTTGGGCTTGGTCATGTCCATCACAAGCTTTGTGGTTTTAACACACAACACAAAAAAGGAGTCCAGAAATAAAAACAAGGGATTCTGTGGACGTTATAAAATTAAAGATTTCTACTGTGTGAAAAACCTCATTCAGAAAATCAAAAGACAACACACACTGGGGGAAAAAAACTGCAAACATATCTAATAAAGAATTTGTCTCAAAATATACAAAGAACTACAACACAACCCCATTAAAAATAGGGAAAGCTCTAAATAGACACTTGGTCAAAGAAGGTACAGAGATAGTATACAAAACTATGCCCAGGACAGGGGGGCAGAGAAACAGTGGTCCAGTTCAACTCCCTGAGTCATGTGTGACCCAGGACTAGTCCTGTCCTTCCTGGAGGCCTCAGAGTGATAGGGAGGGAGGAAGGGGAAGAGGGCGGATTCTGCTTAAACCTAACTCTAACCCCGACCACTCTCACCACTTTCATTCAACATGGTCTAGGAGTCCTAGACATAGTAATTACATGAGAAAAAGAAATAAAAGGAATCCAATGGCAGAGGAAAAGGTAAAACTGTCACTGTTTGTAGATGAGATGATGCTTTATATTTCATTTATTTATTCATTCATTTATTTATTCTGGTTTCGCTGGGTCTTAGTTGTGGCAGGTGAGCTCCTTAGTTGTGGCAGGCAGGCTCCTTAGTTGTGGCATGCGAACTCTTAGTTGTGGCATGCATGTGGGATCTAGTTCCCTGACCAGGGATCGAACCCACACCCCCTCCATTGGGAGCGCGGAGTATTAACCTCTGGACCACTGGGGAAGTCCCGACATGATGTTTTATTTAGAAAATCCTTCAGATGACCCCCCAAAACAAATAGAATTCATTGGAAAATTCAGTTAAGTTGCAGGATACAAAATTCACCTATAGAAATCAGTTGCATCTCTATCCACTGGCAACAAACTTTCAGAATGAGAAATTAAGAAAACAAACCCATTGACAATGGTATTAACAAAAATGAAATACCTAGGAATACATCTAACCCAGGAGGTAAAAGACCTGTACTCAGAGAACTGGAAGACACTGATGAAAGAAACTGGAGACGACACAGACAAATGGACAGATATAATGTGTTCATGGACTGGAAGAATTCATATTCTTAAAATGATTCCACACCCCAGAGCAATCTAGAGATTTGATGCCATTCTTATCAAAATACCAATGGAATTGTATGAGAACTAGAACAAAGAATTCTGATATGTGTAAGGAAACAGAAAAGAACCTGAATAGTCAATACGATCTTAAGAAAGAAGAACAAACTTGGACATATCACACTCCCTGTTTCAAACTAGACGACATATGTAGAGTAATCAAGACAGTATGGTACAGGAACAAAAGAAATACACATAGACCCACGGAACAGAACTGAGAGCCCCAAAATCAACATAGGCACTTATGGTCAATTCATCTAAGACAAAGGAGGTGAGACTATACAATGGGGAAAAGATAGCCTCTTCAATGAATGGTGGTGGGAAAACTGGACAACTACATGCACAAGAATCAAACTGGAATCCTTTCTTATACCACCTACACAAGCAACCTCAAAATGAATCAAATACTTCAATGTAAGACCTGAAGCCATAAAGCTCCTTGAAGAAAACATAAGCAGTCTGCTCTTTGACATCCGTCTTAGCACTATTTTCTGGATCTGTCTCCTCAACAAGAGGAACAAAAGCAGAATAAACCAATGGGACTCCATCCAACTTTAAAGCTTTTCAATGGCAAAGGAAACCATCCACAAAATGAAGAGGCAGGCTACCGAATGTGAGAAAATAGTTGCAAACAATATGTCTGAAAAGGGGTTCATATCCAAAATAGACGAAGAACTCACACAACTCAACCTCCAAAAACCAAAAACCCAATTAAAACATGGGACTGAACATGTTTCCAAAGAGTACTTACAGATGGCCAAGAGACATAGGAAAAGATGACCAATATCACTTATCATCAGGGAAACGCACATCAAAAGAAAAATGAGATTATCACCTCACACCTAAAACTTTGGCTATCGTCCAAAAGACGACACTGTACCTAACAAAGGCTCTGATGCTCGTACTAAGTCAGGCCCTGACACTGTCTCTAAGACCCTGCAGCCATCAATATCTAAAGTCCTGACATTATCCTGAGCTAATATCCTGACCCATGTCTTACCAAGGTCGTGAAACTGTCCCAAAGTAAGCCCTGACGCTGTCCCTAAGGGAGGCCCTGAGGCTGTCCCTAACAGAGGCCCTGAGAATGTCTTTTACGAAGACCCTAAGGCTGATCTTACAGAGGCCCTTATACTACTCCTACGTCATGCCCTGACACTGTCCCTCACTCAGGCCCTAAAGATAGGCCTCACTTAGACCCTGTTGCCGTACCTTAGTTAGGCTCTGACGCTGACCCTACATCAAGCCCTGACACTGGTCCTGATTAAGCCCCTGACACTGGTCCTAACTAAGGCCCTGTTGCTCTCAATCACTAAGGTCTTCACGCTATCCCTAGCTCATTTCCTGACACTGTCCCTGGCCTGGAAGCTGACTCTGTCCCGAGCTAATTGCCTGCCTCTTTTCCTCACAGAAGCCCTAATGCTCTCCTTAACTAAGGCCCAGACTAGTCCTAACTCGGGCCCTCACACTGTCTCTAACTAAGGCCTGGAATATGTCCCTAATATAGGCCCTGCTGCCGGCCATAACTAAAACCCGGACACTATCCTGAGCTAATATCCTGACCCATTTCTAACCAAGGGCCTGATGCTCTCCCTAAGAAAGCCCTGTCTCTGTCCCTAAGTGAAGGCCTGAGGCTGTACCTAACTCAGGCCCTGAAGCTGTGCCTACCTGAGGCCTTGAAGCTGTGACTACCTCAGACCCTGATCATGTCGTTAACTAAGACCCTATTGCTGACCCAACAAAGGCCCTGATGCACCTCCTACATCATGCCCTGACACTGTCCCCAGCTAAGGGCCTGACGCTAGGCCTAAATCAGGCCCTGTGGCTCTCCCTAAGTCAGGCACTGGAGCTGTCCCTACTGGCAGCCATGATAGTGGTTCTAAATAAGGCCCTGATACTCTCAGTGACTAAGGTCTTGACACTATCCCTAGGTCATTTCCTGACATGATCCATAAACTTTACCCTAAACCTAGCCCCAGCAAATGTCCTGCCTCTTATGCTAACTGAAGCCCTTCATCTGTGCCTAACACAGACATTGAATTTAGGCCCAAGGCCATGACACTGTCCCTAATTGAGGCCTAGATGCTCGTCCTAAATCTGGCCCAGAACTGTCCCTCACTAAAGCCCTAACACTATTCCTAACTCAGGCCCCGACACAGTACCTAACAGAGGCCCAGATGCTGGTCCTAACGCAGGCCCTGACTCTGTGTCTAACTAAGGCCCTGCTGCCATCAATATCCAATGCCCTGACATTATCCTGAGCTAATATCCTGACCTATGTCTTATCAAGGTCCTGAAACTGTCCCATAGTAAGCCCTGACGCTGTCCCTAAGGGAGGCCCTGAGGCTGTCCCTATCAGAAGACCTGAGAACGTCTTTAACGAAGACCCTAATGCTGATCGTACAAAGGCCCTTATACTACTCGTACGTCATGCCCTGACACTGTCCCTAACTCAGGCCCTAAAGATAGGCCTCACTGAGGCCCTGTTACTGTACCTTAGTTAGGATCTGACGCTATCGCTACATCAAGCCCTGACACTGGTCCCAACTAAGGCCCTGATGCTCTCAATGACTACGGACTTCACGCTATCCCTAGGTCTTTTCCTGACCCTATCCCTGGCCTGGAACCTGACTCTGTCCCGAGCTAATTTCCTGCCTCTTATCCTCACTGAAGCCCTAATGCTCTCCCTAACTAAGGCCCAGACTAGTCCTAACTAGGGCCCTGACACTGTCTCTAAATAAGGCCCGGAATCTGTCCCTATGATAGGTCCTGTTCCCGGCAATAACTAAAATCCGGACACTCTCCGGAGCTAAGAATCTGACCCATATCTAACCAAGGTCCTGAAACTGTCCCTAAGAAAGCCCTGTCTCTGTCCCTAAGTGAAGGCCTGAGGCTATGCCTAACTCAGGCCCTGAAGCTATGCCTACCTGAGGCCTCGCCTCTGTGACTACCTCAGGCCCTGATCATGCCTTTAACTAAGACCCTGTTGCTGACCCAACAAAGGCCCTGATGCACCTCCGGCACCATCATGCTGGAACGGTGTCCCCAGCTAAGGGCCTGATGCTAGGCCTCACTCAGGCCCTGTGGCTCTCCCTAAGTCAGGCTCTGACGCTATCCCTACCTGAAGCCCTGACACTGGTTCTAATTAAGGCCCAGATACTCTCAGGGCCCAAGGCCTTGACACCACCCCTAGGTCATTTCCTGACACGATCCCTAGACTTCACCCTAAGCCTGGCCCTTGCAAAGGTCCTGCCTCTTATGCTAACGGAAACCCTTATGCTGTGCCTAACTCAGGCCCTGAATTTAGTCCCAAGGCCGTGACACTGTCCCTAACTGAGGCCTAGATGCTCTTCCTAAATCTGGCCCATAACTGTCCCTCGCTAAAGCCCTAGCACTATTCCTAACTCACGCCTTGACACGGTACCTAACAGAGGCCCAGATTCTAGTCCTAACTAAGGCCCTGAGTCGGTCTTTACCTAACGGCCTCACTCTTTCCCCAACTACTCCCTGACGCTGCCCCTACCCAAGGCCCTGACGGGGTGCCTAATTGCCTGAGCTGTCTTTCACTAATACCCTGACCCTATCCGTAACTAACGCCCTGATGATGTCCCTAACGAACAGCCTGAAGTATCTCTCACTAAGCCCCCCATGTTTTTCTCTGAGGCCAGGAAACTCTCCCTAATTAAGGCCTTGACACTGTCTGTAAGTAATGGCCTGATGCAGCTCCTACCTGAGATGCTGATACTCTCACTTAGACCTTGATGTCTCTACCTGAGAAGCTGACACTGTCTGTAACTAATTTCCTGACTTTTTCCTTAACTAACATCCTAATTTTGTCCCTAGATAACGCCCTAACACTGGTGCTAACTACGGCCCTGATGCTGACCCTATCTAAGGCCCCGACGATGTCCCTAATAGACTTAGATGTCCCTCACTGTTGGCCTGACCCTGTCCCTCACCAAGGCCCTGACCCTCTTCCTAACTAAGGCTGTGATGATGTCTCTACCTGAGGCACTGTCACTGTCTATAATAACAGCCGACTCTTTCCCTAACACACTGATGCTGTCCCTAATAGCCTCATGTATCTCTCAATAACGCCCTGATCCTGTCCATAACTAAGGCCCTGAATATGTCCCTAACTATGTCTCTGACGCTGTCCTTAACTAAGGCCCTGATGCTCTCTCTACGTAAGGCACTGACACTATCTATAATAATGGCCTGACTCTTTCCCTAACTAATACCCTGATGTTATCGCTAATTGAGGCCCTGAAGATGGCCCTAATACCCTTAGGTGTTCCTCTGTATCACCCTGATCCTGTCCATAACTAAGGCCCTGAATATGTCCCTAGGTAAGTCTCTGACGCTATCCCTAACTAAGGCCCTGAGGCTGTCTCTACCTCAGAATCTGAAATTCTAATGTCCTGACTCTCCCTAACTAACATCCTGACGCTGCCCCTAAGTGAGGCCCCGACACTCTTCTTAACTAAGGACTCGCCGCTGTCCCTACCTAAAACCCTGACACTGTCTGTAACTAATGACCTGACTCCCTAACTAACACCCTAGTTTGGGCCCTAACTAACGCCCTGACACTGGTTCTAATTATGGCCATAATGCTGGTTCTAAGGCCCTGAAGATATCCCTGAGTAACAGCCTGAACTGTGTCTAACTAAGGCTCTCACGTTATCTCTAAGTGAAACACTGACACTGTCCCTAACTTAGGCCCTTATAGTCGAAGCTGTCACTAAATAATGCCCTGATCCTGTCCCTAAGTGAGGTCCTGAATATGTCCCTAAGTGCATCTCTGACGATGTCCTTAACAGCCTGAACTCTCTCCAAGTTATCTCTGAGGCTCTGACACTGGCCCTTCCTAAGGCCTCACCCCAGGGTTGTCCCAGGCTGCTGGGCGGTTTTCTCTTGTCCGCATCTCTAGCCAGCTGCCTGCCATTGGCCACTCTAAGATTCTGCGATACAGTGGTCCCACGTGGGATGTGCCTGTGTAGGCTCACCTGCGGGAGGAGAGTCATGGCCGCTCCGCCTTCCAGGGGACTGCGGCTCAGGGTAGGAGCCTCACAGCCAGTGTCTGGACACAGGGTTCTGTGTCCTTGTTTGTTGTAATTCCCTCGGAGTTACCTCTAACATTTTTGAATGGATATCGCCCCCCTGCATATTTATAATATAAATTATTTACCACATTAAAATCCAGGAATGACATTCTTAGAACGAGCAGGAGAACACTGGATGCCCCCCCCCCAATGATCTATTACTTGGAGGATTTAAAATTCTAATGAGAAAACACTCACTCTCCTCACCCTCTTGGGCGTCAGCACAAGGCGGGAATCAGCCGCATCCTTTATTTATCCCTCTGATTTTCCAGAACCTTTCCTTCCAGGAGAAATCTCTGGGCTCTTCGGGAGCTGTGAGTGGTGGCCGTCAGGTAAACCTGAGACTGAAAAGCAAGAGAAAGACAGACAGAGGAGGAGATGAGAATTGGTGACGGGGAGAAGCAGGGGCGTCCACGTTCAATCGCAGGCTGAGAGTCTGGGTTAGTCTCCAGCGAAGCTAAGGACCACCAGGGTCTGGCCCCACTGGCCTTGTCACCTGGTGTGGGGACTGGGAGCCAACCCCCCATGGCCACTCTCAGAGGAATCAGGGAGGTGGGAGGGCACCCCCGAGAGCCAGATTGAAAATGGTCATGCTGTGAAATAATAAGATGCCCTTTCAGAAAAGTGAAGACTGTTCTCTTGGTTCTCAAAGACTTGCAAATACTCTGTGTCCTTCTGGAGGCATGCTGAAGCCTTCAGCCTTTGAGGGCAGTAATGGGAGTGCATCTGGGCTCAAAACCATCCAGCACTCACTCCCTGAGGGTGCTGAGGATGACCCGTGTCCACCCCTCGGGTGCTGTGGGGCCTGAAACCCCCTGATCACCGAGGACGGGAGGGGCCGCACAGACACTCCACTGCACCACCGGGGGCTTGGCTGCTGGGCTACAGTCCTTTATCAGATACATGGTTTGCAAACATCTTGGGCCATTTTGGATGGTGGATTATCTTATTCCTTGCTCCTTTTATACACAACTGTTTTTCATCTTGAGGAAGTCCAATTCATCTGTTTTGTCTTTTGTTGCTTGTGCTTTTGGTAGATCTAAGAAATCATGACCAAATCCAAGGTCATGAAGATTTACTCTCATGTTTTCTTCTAGGAGTTTCCTAATTTTGGTTCTTGCATCTAGGCCTTTGGTCCATTTTGCGTTGATTTTGTATATGAGGTGGGGGGAGGTAAGGGTCCAACTTTACTCTTCTGCATGTGGGTATCCATTTGTTCCGGAACCTGTGCTCATTCTTTGGGAGAAAATACCTGCAAATGACGTGACCAACAAGGGCTTAATTCTAAAATATACAAACAGCTCATACAACTCAAAACAGAAGAAAAAAATCAAAAAATAGGCAGAATTTTAGAAGGTCTAAATAGACATTTCTCCAAGGACATACAGATGGCCAAGAGGCACGTGAAAAGATGCTCCACATCGCTAATTATGAGAGAAAGCAAATCAAAACTACAGTGAGTTATCACCCCGTAGTGGTCAGAATGGCCATCATTAAAATGTCTAGAAATAAATGCTGGAAGGGGTGTGGAGAAAAGGGAACCATCCTACACTACTGGTGGGAATGTAAATTGATGCAGCCGCTATGGAAAACAGTATGGAGGTTCCTCAAGAACTAAAAATAGAATTACCATATGAACCAGCAATCTCACTCCTGGGCACACATCCAGACAAAACTATAATTGGAAAAGGTACGTGCACCCCAGCATTCACAGCAGCACTCTTCACAATAGCCAAGACACGGAAACAACCTGAATGTGCCTCAACAGATGAATGGATATAGAAGATGTGGTACATATATACAATGGAATATTACTCAGCCATAAAACAGAATGAAATAATGCCACCTGCAGCTACATGGATGGACCTAGAGATTATCATACAAAGTTTAGTAAGTCAGACAGAGAACAACACATACCATGTGATATCACTTATATGTGGATTATAAAATGAGACCCAAATGAACCTATCTACAGAACAAAAACACACTCACAAATATAGAAAACAGGCTTGTGGTTGTCAAGGTGAAGACAGCGAGAGGGATGGATTGGGAGTTTGGGATTAGTAGATGAAAATTATTATATATTGAATGGATAGACAAGGTCTTCCTGCACAACACAGGGAACTGTATTCAATACCCTGTAATTAACCATAATGGAAAGGAATATGAAAAATATGTATATATGTATGTTTCTATATATGAATCACTTTGCTGTACAGTAGAAATTAACACAACATTGTAGGTCAACTACACTTTAATATCAATTGGTTTGAAGGCACTTTTATAAATTAGGTCTTATTTCTCTTGTCCTTTCATCCTGGGACAAATGTATAACAGAAACTAACCTGGATTACTCCGGGATGAACTCGTATCACAGAGAACTTTAATTGTTGAACAAACCATGAATACGAGTTACACCATGGGATGTCCTGACCCAATATGAAGTTTGTAAACCTTGTATCAAGCCGGCAGAATCTACTAAATTTGGAAATTCAAACTGAAATGAAGCCACCTATCCCATGACTTCTCCACAACTAGTTATACAACATCAATTGGAAACCATATACAATCAAATGAATGTAGACAAACAACTATAGCCTTCCTTTTTTTGCCTTTTAAATGAAGACGGTATTTAAGGTGATGTCTTGGGCCGTTTCAGGGTGTTACTCAATTTCCTGGGTATCTGCCATGCACACAGGGGGTACACATGTTAGTTAACTTGTTTGTGCAACTACATGAAGGTAGTTAATACCACAAAACTGTATACGTAAAGTGAATTAAATGCTAAAGTTGTGTTTTGTATTTTTAATGACAATGAAAAAAAGTGCAGCGCTGATATTTGTTACAAAAATGAACATTAAAAACATTCTTGGGCTTCCCTGGTGGCGCAGTGGTTGAGAGTCCGCCTGCCGATGCAGGGGACACGGGTTCGTGCCCCGGTCCGGGAAGATCCCACATGCCGCGGAGCGGCTGGGCCCGTGAGCCATGGCCGCTGAGCCTGCGCGTCCGGAGCCTGGGCTCCACAACGGGAGAGGCCACAACAGTGAGAGGCCCGCGTACCGAAAAAAAAAAAAACATTCTTAGTGAAAAAAGTCATACAGAAAAGGCCACCTAGATCCCATACTCATCTTGTCTGCTTCAAATCCATCAAGGTTGTCCAAAGGAGGGAAAAACTCAGTAATGGTTCCAGAAAAAGAAAACTGGATCAGGATGGATAAAGACATTTTCATACAGTTGGGAGAGTAGGTGAAAGTTGAAGTGGGGCTGAGTATTAAATTATAATGTGGACATCCGGATTTCTTCATTTAGGGGTTATGTGCTGGTTCCTTGGGCAAAACACACTGTGCATTTTGTGTGAAGTGGCAAACGTGAGTACTTTTTGCCATTATTGCAACTTCTCAGTACATTTTAAATACTGGAAAGTAAATTACTTTTCTAGACAACCATGTCAGTACCATGCCAGAAAATCAGATAAGATGGACATCAAATTTTGTTATAGAGGCTAAGACTTACCCAGACCACGTTCAACCAAAGTTGTGATACTTATTTCCCTTGTCGGAGTCCGCATGGTATGAAGAGGCACCGTGGGAAGAGTATATTAGTAGCTACCATCTCTTGGGTCCTGTGGATTACCTGGGGTGCAGTAGAAACTGTGAGATTTTAGTATTGCAATTTTTCACATTACTTCAAAAAATATGCTAAAAAATAAATTCAGTAAAGTTGCAAAATATGGATCAATATACACAAATCAGTTTTGTTTCTATACACTAATAATGAACCACCAGCAAGAAAAATTAAGAAAACAATCCCATTTACAATTCCATCGAAAAGAACGAACTATTTAGCAATAAATTTAACCAAGGACATGAAAGACCTATACTCAGAAAACTATAAAGCATTGATAAAGAAACTGAAGACACAATAGAAAACAATACTCCATGCTCATGCATCAGAAAAAATTACTATTATTAAAATGTTTGGGATGGGGGAAGATGGTGGAAAAGGAAGACACGGAGATCACCTTCCTCCCCACAGATACACCAGAAATACATCTACACGTGGAACAACTGATACAGAACACCTACTGAACGCTGACAGAAGACCTCAGACCTCCCAAAAGGCAAGAAACTCCCCACGTACCTGGGTAAGACAAAAATAAATAAATAAACAGAGACAAAAGAATAGGGACGGGCCCTGCACCAGTGGGAGGGAGCTGTGAAGGAGGAAAGGTTTCCACACATTAGGAAGCCCCTTCGCGGGTGGAGACTGTAGGTGGCAGAGGGGGAAAGCTTCAGGGCTGCGGAGGAGAGTGCAGCCACAGGGGTGCGGAAGGCAAAGCAGAGAGATTCCCGCACAGAGGATCGGTGCCGACCGGCACTCACCACCCGATAGGCTTGTCTGCTCCCCGGCCTGGGCAGGCGGGGCTGAGAGCGGAGGCTCGGGCTTCGATCGGAGCGCAGGGAGAGGACTGGGGTTGGCAGCATGAACACAGCCTGCAGAGGACTAGTGCACCACGGCTACTCAGGAGTCCGGGGAAAACTCTGGACCTGCCGAAGAGGCAAGAGACGTTTTCTTCGCTCTTTGTTTCCTGGTGCGCGAGGAGAGGGGATTCAGAGCGCTGCTTAAAGGAGCTCCAGAGGCGGGTGCGAGCCACGGCTAAGAGCGCGGACCCCAGAGACGGGAATGAGACGCTAAGGCTGCTGCTGCCACCACCAAGAAGCCTGTGTGCGAGCACAGGTCACTATCCACACCCCCCCTTCCGGGGAGCCTGTGCAGCCCGCCACTGCCAGGGTCCTGGGATCCAGGGACAACTTCCCCGGGAGAACGCACGGCGCTCCTCAGGCTGGTGCAGCGTCATGGCAGCCTCTGTCGCCGCAGGCCCGCCCCGCACTCCATGCCCCTCTCTCCCCAACGGCCTGAGTGAACCTAGCCCCCCAATCAGTGGCTCCTTTAACCCCGTCCTGTCTGAGCGAAGAACAGACGCCCTCCGACGACCTACATGCACAGGCAGGCCAAATCCAAAGCAGAGCCCCGGGAGCTGTGCGAACAAAGAGAAAGGGAGATCTCTCCCAGCAGCCTCAGAAGCAGCGGATTAAAGCTCCACGATCAACTTGATGTACGCTGCATCTGTGGAATACCTGAATAGACAACGAATCATCCCAAATTGAGGAGGTGGACTTTGAGAGCAAGATTTATGATTTTTTCCCCTTTTCCTCTTTTTGTGTGTATGTGTATGCTTCTGTGTGAGATTTTGTCTGTATAGCTTTGCTTTCACCATTTGTCCCAGGGTTCTATCTGTCCTTTTTGTTTGTTTGTTTTTTCTACTTTCTCAAAAATTTTTTCTTAATAATTATTTTTTATTTTAATAACTTTATTTTATTTTACCTTAATTTATTTTATTTTCTATTGTCCTCTTTCTTTCCACATTTTCTCCCTTTTATTCTGAGCCGTGTGGATGAAAGGCTCTTGGTGCTGCAGCAGGAGTCAGTGCTGTGCCTCTGAGGTGAGAGAGCCAACTTCAGGACACTGGTCCACAAGAGACCTCCAGCTCCATGTAATATCAAACAGCGAAAATCTCCCAGAGACCTCCATCTCAACACCAACACCCAGCTTCACTCAATGACCAGCAAGCTACAGTGCTGGACACCCTATGCTAAACAACTAGCAAGACAGGAACACAACCCCGCCCATTAGCAGAGAGGCTGCCTAAAATCATAGTAAGTCCACAGACACTCCAAAAAACGCCACCAGACGTGGACCTGCCCACCAGAAAGACAAGATCCAGCCTCATCCACCACAACACAGGCACTAGTCCCCTCCACCAGGAAGCCCACACGACCCACTGAACCAACTTTAGCCACTGGGGACAGACACCAAAAACAACGGGAACTACGAACCTGCAGCCTGTAAAAAGGAGACACCAAACACAGTAAGATAAGCAAAATGAGAAGACAGAAAAACACACAGCAGATGAAGGAGCAAGATAAAAACCCACCAGACCTAACAAATGAAGAGGAAATAGGCAGTCTACCTGAAAAAGAATTCATAATAATGATAGTAAAGATGATCCAAAATCTTGGAAACAGAATAGAGAAAATGCAAGAAACACTTAACAAGGACCTAGAAGAACTAAAGAGGAAACAAGCAATGATGAACAACACAATAAATGAAATTAAAAATACTCTAGATGGGATCAGTAGCAGAATAACTGAGGCAGAAGAACGGATAAGTGACCTGGAAGATAAAATAGTGGAAATAACTACTGCAGAGCAGAATAAAGAAAAAAAGAATGAAAAGAACTGAGGACAGTCTCAGAGACCTCTGGGACAACATTAAACGCACCAACATTTGAATTATAGGGGTTCCAGAAGAAGAAGAGAAAAAAGAAAGGGACTGAGAAAATATTTGAAGAGATTATAGTTGAAAACTTCCCTAATATGGGAAAGGAAATAGTTAATCAAGTCCAGGAAGCACAGAGAGTCCCATACAGGATAAATCCAAGGAGAAACACGCCAAGGCACATATTAATCAAACTGTCAAAAATTAAATACAAAGAAAACATATTAAAAGCAGCAAGGGAAAAACAACAAATAACACACAAGGGAATCCCCATAAGGTTAACAGGTGATCTTCCAGCAGAAACTCTGCAAGCCAGAAGGGACTGGCAGAACATATTTAAAGTGATGAAGGAGAAAAACCTACAACCAAGATTACTCTACCCAGCAAGGATCTCATTCAGATTTGATGGAGAAATTAAAACCTTTACAGACAAGCAAAAGCTGAGAGAGTTCAGCACCACCAAACTAGCTTTACAGCATATGCTAAAGGATCCTCTCTAGGCCTGAAACACAAGAGAAGGAAAAGACCTATAGTAACAAACCCAAAACAACTAAGAAAATGGGAATAGGAACATACATCTCGATAATTACCTTAAATGTAAATGGATTAAATGCTCCCACCAAAAGCCACAGACTGGCTGAATGGATACAAAAACAAGACCCATATATATGTTGTCTACAAGACACCCACTTCAGACCTAGAGACACATAGAGACAGAAAGTGAGGGGATAGAAAAAGATATTCCACGCAAATGGAAACCAAAAGAAAGCTGGAGTAGCGATTCTCATATCAGACAAAATAGACTTTAAAATAAAGACTAGTACAAGAGACAAAGAAGGACACTACATAATGATCAAGGGATCGATCCAAGAAGAAGATATAACAATTGTAAATATTTATGCACCCAACATAGGAGCACCTCAATACATAAGACAAATACTAACAGCCATAAAAGGGGAAATTGACAGTAACACATTCATAGTAGGGGACTTTAACACCCCACTTTCACCAATGAACAGATCATCCAAAATGAAAATAAATAAGGAAACACAAGCTTTAAATGATACATTAAAGAAGATGGACTTAACAGTTATTTATAGGACATTCCATCCTAAAACAACAGAATACAGATTTTTCTCAAGTGCTCATGGAACATTCTCCAGGATAGATCGTATCTTGGGTCACAAATCAAGCCTCGGTAAATTTAAGAAAATTGAAATTGTATCAAGTATCTTTTCTGACCACAACGCTATGAGACTAGATATCAATTACAGGAAAAGATCTGCAAAAAAATACAAACACATGGAGGCTAAACAATATAATACTTAATAACGAAGTGATCACTGAAAAAATCAAAGAGGAAATCAAAAAATACCTAGAAACAAGTGACAGTGGAGACACGATGACCCAAAATCTATGGGATGCAGCAAAAGCAGTTCTAAGAGGGAAGTTTATAGCAATACAATCCTACCTTAAGAAACAGGAAACATCTCGAATAAACAACCTAACCTTGCACCTAAAGCAATTAGAGAAAGAAGAACAAAAAAAACCCCGAAGTTAGCAGAAGGAAAGAAATCATAAAGATCAGATCAGAAATAAACGAAAAAGAAATGAAGGAAACGATAGCAAAGATCAATAAAACTAAAAGCTGGTTCTTTGAGAAGATAAACAAAATTGATAAACCATTAGCCAGACTCATCAAGAAAATGAGGGAGAAGACTCAAATCAATAGAATTAGAAATGAAAAAGGAGAAGTAACAACTGACACTGCAGAAATACAAAAGATCATGAGAGATTACTACAAGCAACTCTATGCCAATAAAATGGACAACCTGGAAGAAATAGACAAATTCTTAGAAATGCACAACCTGCCAAGACTGAATCAGGAAGAAATAGAAAATATGAACAGCCCAATCACAAGCACTGAAAGTGAAACTGTGATTTAAAATCTTCTAACAAACAAAAGCCAGGGACCAGATGGCTTCACAGGCAAATATTATCAAACATTTAGAAAAGAGCTAACACCTATCCTTCTCAAATTCTTCCAAAATATAGCAGAGGGAGGAACACTCCCAAACTCATTCTACGAGGCCACCATAACCCTGATACCAAAACCAGACAAGGATGTCACAAAGAAAGAAAACTACAGGCCAATATCACTGATGAACACAGATGTAATCTTCAACAAAATACTAGCAAACAGAATCCAACAGCACATTAAAAGGATCCTACACCATGATCAAGTGGGGTTTATTCCAGGAATGCAAGGATTCTTCAATATACGCAAATCAATGTGATACACCATATTAACAAATTGAAGGAGAAAAACCATATGGTCATTTCAATAGATGCAGAGAAAGCTTTTGACAAAATTCAACACCCATTTATGATTAAAACCCTCCAGAAAGTAGGCATAGAGGGAACTTTCCTCAACATAATAAAGGCCATATATGACAAACCCACAGCCAACGTCTTCCTCAATGGTGAAAAACTGAAAGCACTTCCACTAAGATCAGGAACAAGACAAGGTTGCCCACTCTCACCACTCTTACTCAACATAGTTCTGGAAGTTTTAGCCACAGCAATCAGAGAAGAAAAATAAATAAAAGGAATCCAAATCGGAAAAGAAGTAAAGCTGTCACTGTTTGCAAATGACATGACACTATACATAGAGAATCCTAAAGATGCTACCAGAAAACCACTAGAGCTAATCAATGAATTTGGTAAAGCAGCAGGATACAAAATTAATGCACAGAAGTCTCTGGCATTCCTACACACTAATGATGAAAACATCTGAAAGTAAAATCAAGAAAACACTCCCATTTACCACTGCAACAAAGAGAATAAAATATCTAGGAATAAACCTCCCTAAGGAAAGAAAAGACCTGTATGCAGAAAATTATAAGACACTGATGAAAGAAATTAAAGATGATACAAATAGATGGAGAGATATACCATGTTCTGGGATTGGAAGAATCAACATTGTGAAAATGACTCTACTACCCAAAGCAATCTACAGATTCAATGCAATCCCTGTCAAACAACCACTGGCATTTTTCACAGAACTAGAACAAAAAAAATTCACAATTTGTATGGAAACACAAAAGACCCCGAATAGCCAAAGCAATCTTGAGAACGAAAAATGGAGCTGGAGGAATCAGGCTACCTGACTTCAGACTATACTACAAAGCTACAGTAATCAAGACAGTATGGTACTGGCACAAAAACAGAAAGATAGATCAATGGAACAGGATAGAAAGCCCAGAGATAAACCCACGCACATATGGTCACCTTATCTTTGATAAAGGAGGCAGGAATGTACTGTGGAGAAAGGACAGCCTCTTCAATAAGTGGTGCTAGGAAAACTGGACAGGTACATATAAAAGTATGAGATAACATCACTCCCGATCACCATATGCAAAAATAAGCTCAAAATGGATGAAAGACCTAAATGTAAGGCCAGAAACTATCAAACTCTTAGAGGAAAACATAGGCAGAACACTCTATGACATAAATCACAGCAAGATCCTTTTTGACCCACCTCCTAGAGAAATGGAAATAAAAACAAAAATAAACAAATGGGACCTAATGAAACTGCAAAGCTTTTGCACAGCAAAGAAAACCATAACAAGACCAAAAGACAACCCTCAGAATGGGAGAAAATATTTGCAAATGAAGCAACTGACAAAGGATTAATCTCCAAAATTTACCAGCAGCTCATGCAGCTCAGTAACAAAAAAACAAACAACCCAATCCAAAATTGGGCAGAAGACCTAAATAGACATTACTCCAAAGAAGATATACAGACTGCCAACAAACACATGAAAGAATGCACAACGTCATTAATCATTAGAGACATGCAAATCAAAACTACAATGAGGTACCATCTCATACCAGTCAGAATGGCCATCACCAAAAAATCTAGAAACAATAAATGCTGGAGAGGGTGTGGAGAAAAGGGAACACTCTTGCACTGCCGGTGGGAATGTGAATTGGTACAGCCACTATGGAGAACAGTATGGAGGTTCCTTAAGAAACTACAAATAGAACTACCATATGACCCAGCAATCCCACTACTGGGCATATACCCTGAGAAAACCATAATTCAAAAAGAGTCATGTACCAAAATGCTCATTGCAGTTCTATTTACAATAGCCAGGAGATGGAAACAACCTAAGTGTCCATCATCGGATGTATGGATAAAAAAGATGTGGCACATATATACAGTGGAAAATTACTCAGCCATAAAAAGAAATGAAACTGAGCGATTTGTAATGAGGTGGATGGACCTAGAGTCTGTCATACAGAGGGAAGTAAGTCAGAAGGAGAAAGACAAATACCGTATGCTGACACATATATATGGAACTTAAGAAAAAAAAATATCATGAAGAACCTAGGGGTAAGACAGGAATAAAGAAATAGACCTACTAGAGAATGGACTTGAGGATATGGGGAGGGGGAAGGGTTAGCTGTGACAAAGTGAGAGAGTGGCATGGACATATATACACTACCAAGCGTAAAATAGATAGCTAGTGGGAAGCAGCCGCATAGCACAGGGAGATCAGCTCGGTGCTTTGTGACCACCTAGAGGGGTGGGATAGGGAGGGTGGGAGGGAGGGAGACGCAAGAGGGAAGAGATATGGGAACATATGTATAACTGATTCACCTTGTTATAAAGCAGAATCTAAAACACCATTGTAAAGCAATTATACTCCAAAAAAGATGTAAAAAAAAAAAGTTTATTCTACCTAAAGCAATCAACAGACAGTGCCAGGAAAAGTAGACACCAATCTCCAAAGAACGACACTGGTCACCATCTACACTGCACATAAAACTAACTAAAAGTGCACAGTATTCCACATTAAACCCTCTCTCTCCTGAGTCCCCTGAAGATGCACCCCACCCAGCCAGCAGTCAGCTGCACAGGAAGATTCTCCACACTTGCTCATTTTTTCCTCTTGTGGAGTCTCCTTACCAGTGGTTCCTGAGAAAACCCAGCTCCTGTCAGTGTGGACAATGCCTCATGGTCCGGAAACCTAGGCCCTGACAGGAGACAAAGCTCCTGTCTGCTTGTCACAGAGCAAAGTCTGTGGGCAGGGTGCACCTGTGCCCCCAGGGTCACACAGGTGGGTTCGGCGCCCCCTGTGGGATGTGAGAAAAGTGCCGGGAGTGTCGCACTCACAAACCCAGAGGCCTCATCTGGGAGGCAGTTCTGCTATATATACTAAGTTTGGAAATCCAAACTGAAATGGAGCCAAGTATCTCATTGTATCTTCTCAAAAGATGGTTAAGGAGCAATTAATTACAAACCATATGTAATGAAATGAATGTAGACACAAACTTTACAACTTAAACCAAAATTCACTCAAAATGCCCGTAGCCAAATTTAAATTACCAAACTATAAAAATCCTAGGGAAAAAAAAAGATAATCTACATGACTTTGGGTCTGGTGACCTTATTCAGAAAACCAGAAGACAAACCACAAACTGCAAGAAACTATTTCCAAAACACATATCTGATAAAGGATTTGTACTCAAATTATGCCAACAACGCCATTAAAAACTGGTAAAGATTGAAACACACACCTGGCCCAAGAAGATAAACAGGCAGTAAATAAGCATACAAGAATAAACTCAAGATGCTGGTGGAATGCATGTACAACCAACTTTGAAAGACAGTTTGGCAGATTTTTCCAAATCAAAAGTCTCACCTTAGGATCCAAGAAGTGTACCTCTTGTATTTAGACAACGGCTTTGAAAAACTGTATTCAAACCAAAACTAGCATCAAGTAATGCACAGCAGCTCTATTCATAATTGTTAAAAACTTAAAGATATCAGGATGTCCTTCTGTAGATGAATTCATAAGCAAATTAGGGCACATACATGTCAAGGGGAGCAGAATACACCACCCCAAAATATGCCCATTTGACAAAAGGATTATTTTGGACTGATTAATTTAAGAAACAGCAGACCCAGGAGAATCTTTCAAAACCAAGTAGAAAATGCCCTTTTAGTAGGTAAATTTACATTTATTAAGAATATCTCCATTTGTAAGGGTATGTCCCTCTCTGGACCAGGAATTGAATGATGACTAAATATCAAGGAAAGCTTGTTGGGACCTCCCTGCTGGTCCAGTGGTTAACACCCTATGTTCCCAATGCAGGGGACCAGGGTTCAATCCCTGGTCAGGGAACTAGATCCCGCATGCTGCAATTAAGAGCCCGCATGCCGCAACTAAAGATTCCACAGGCCGCAACTAAGACACGGTGCAGCCAAATAAATAAATGTTTTTTTTAAAAAAAAAAAGCTTGTCAATGAAATAGGCCTGGATGTAAATCTGTGTAACAACCTTACCCTTGTTTACTGGGCTTTGCCTAATAACATCCCTTAAATGGCTGCCTCCATTCCCTGACATCTTTTTTTTTGTTCTCAGCAGAAGTGTCTAAGGTAACGGCTTGGGCCATTTCAGGGAGTGACTCAGTTTTCCTGGGTATCTTTCAAGTATACAGGAGGTATGCATGGTATATATTAAACTTCTGATTGTTTTCTCCAGTTCATCTCTTTTTCATTACAAGGGGGATCTCAATAAAGAACATAGAAGTGTAGAGGGAAAATTATTTTTCCTCTCATATACATGCAGTGCAATAGTATTCAGAGATATAAAGGAATGGATCATCAACCCGTGCCCCCCCCCCAAAAAAATAATACATGCATCTAACACTTACATTGCTAAGTGAAAGAATCCAGTCTGAAGTGCTACACAGTGTATGACCTCATTTATATGACATTCTAGAAAAGGCAAAACTGACATGGTAAACAGTTTACAGAATATGTGCTTGAAAATAGTCCATATGATACTTCAGTGGTGAATACCTGTCACTGCATTTGGCTATACCCACAGATTTTTACAACCCAACAAGTAATTTACAATCTATTCAAACTTAACTACTTAGGATATGGGAGTGTCAAAAACTGGGATACAGAATGTAACAAAGAATCTAACTGATTCAGAAATGTATGAAAAAACTCACAGTTGGTAGTGGGACAAATGGGCTGACCTAAGTTAACTTTGGAAATGTACAGAATCTTAGGCCAAAGACAAAATGTGCCATACATACACAGTGGACTCTATGTTCTTTCCCATGAGGGGTAGCAGCTAACAGTACTGAAACTACTATATCAGTCATCAAATGGAACAAGCACTGAATTTAATAAATGACAAATGGTGGAAGCCAGGTTTCTTACCACTGGAGTTGGATGTTACAGTCAAACGAAGGGAGAAGGTTACAATATCCATGTCATAACAGATCCACTTGGAGATATCAGTATAAACTATCTTTAGCCTACACATAGTTCCACATGGAAATCTTTGTAATTATGTGTATATGCATAGGCTGGGATACATGCATATATTTCTATGTACTGTCAGCTGAGCATATTTAGCTCCCACATGTAAGTTTTTAATACCATTCTCTAATAAAAGGAACTAGGGCTCTTTGAAGAAAGGGCTGATGGTAGGACTGAGACAGTAAATATATGAAGCAGGATAATCTTAAAATATCAGAAAGTAAAGAAGTACCAAAAATTTTTTAAACCCACAAAAGAAAAAATATGTAAAATGAAAACAAGAGCAAATGGAAGAAGCTCTCAACAGCCAAAGCAACAATGAACTAAGCAGTCTAATAATGCAGTGCTGGATTATAACCAAAAGTTTACAATAATTATTCACGTGTCCAAACTGGTATAAATAAATTACATAGTTTTTGATGAATGGTGTTAAATAGAAATCTCCTATGCAGAAAGCTTCTAAACAATGTATATAGCAAGTCAGCTGTCCATCAGGGATGTGAAGCTAACCCCTCTCCTCAAGTGTGGCTTCTGCATTATGACTGCCTCCTACATAAGACACACAGGATGGACATGGGAAAAAATTAACCTCACTGTGGGAAAACGTGACAAACATTACCTCAGCTAGGTGACCAAAATTAAGAATATAAGGGAGAAGTTCCCTTAAGAGCCTGTCCTCTTGATATATAGTGAAGAGGAAGCACTTCACATCTGTGGTCTGCTTTTGCAAAGCCAAGTCTAACCACGACAAAACCACCAAGCAAATCCCAGCGCCTGGCAGTCTATACAATACCTGAGCAGCCCTCCTCCACGCTGTCAAGGTCATGGAAACAAGGAGAATCTGAGCAACTGTCAGAGCCCAGAACAGACTAAACAGACATGATGACCCCATGTCCTCTGAGACCCTGGAACAAGGAAAGGTATAACAAAGGGAACGTGAATAGAGACTTCAGTTAATAGTAGAGTATCAGTATATTGTTCATTATTTGTCATGATTCTGTAGAAAATTAGACAGGAACAATTAAACGTCAAAATAAGAGAGACCTACTGTAACAAACTGGAAATCTAGAGGAAAAGGGGGATTTCTTTGTAAAAACACATTACCAAAATGGACCCTAAATGAAGGAAAACACAAAAAGGCCAATTAACCACTGAGGAAAGACAGAGCTGTTTGCCAGCTCCCCTAGTTTATGACCCCACCCAGTGTTTTCACCTACCCCAGCCACGCCTACCCAGTGAGGACACCTGAGGAAGGGTCAGGGATTATTGACTCAGATGTATCAACCAGGACTTTTTCTTTTCCCAGTGACTGGACACACTTACGGAAATAAAATAAATTAGTATTTATTGTAAGGGTAGAAATACGTTAATATTTACAAGTGGCAAGTTGAAGAATGGGTTTGGACCTGGCAGGTCCAGGGGCTCACACTGTCTCAGTGTGACCTTGCTTCTCTCCAAAACTTTGTCCCGCTCAGTGCCTTTGGGGGAGCCCATTCATAGGCACAGGCTCTCTCACTGCACTTGGACCAACAGCAGTTCTAGGCTGACAACCACTCACCATCCATTTTCCAAGGAAGAGTTTCTCCTTTTCTTGGATTCCAAGAAAGTCATGGTTTTAAATGCCTTTGATCTGGCTTGGGTTGCACTCTCATCCTTGACCGATCACCAGAAGATGGAAAATGGGACTGGCTAGATGTGGGTTGTAAACCCATCTTCGAGCTGGGTGGAATATGGGGTCATCCTTCTGCAACTGTTTGGACTGGAAGCAGGTGACATGTAATTCCCAAAGGAAAACTGAGGCACTTAGGCCTGAGAACAGATGCTGGCTGGGAGAAAGCAACAGATTCTATGTCAATGACAGCTCACTGCACAGCACAGAATCTGACACAAAAGGAGGAAAGGGGTTCACTTAGGGTCAGGGGCTGCAGCGACTCATCCAGTGCCCTTACTGTCCCTCCCAAGACTGCAAAAAGTTCTTTCACTTGCTGAAAAGTCAGGATCATTGGTGGTGGTAAACTCAAGTCTCTTTCCTTGGGCATCAGGTCCTCACATCTCAGAGGCTGGCCCAGAACAGCCCATGTGTCCTGAGAAGACACACAGACCTCATTCCTGCCCCTGAGAGGTGGGAGCCCTGAGTGATGCCATCTCCCTGGCCATATTAATTGCCCATCCCTGAAAAACAATACTGCTCCTTTTCCAGTTTCTTCTCTCTCCTTTACTAAGAGGAAGAAACCAAATGCTAAGGTGGTAAGGACACTTGAGCAATGAAGTAACGGGAGGCTCGAGAATTATTCCATGCCATGGAACCCATAATTGGCAGGCTTTCCAGAGGCCACATGGATGCATATGGCTCTCCAAGACAATGGCAGTGGCAGTGTAAACCTCACACTGGGAGGTCCAGTTGCTCCCATATCTTTGATTCTTAATGAATATGCATGTCAAAAGTTTCTAACGACTGAAAGGACAGAGGATTGCAGGGCCATGGTCTGCTGCATGGGTGTTGCATCAGGGCCACACTCCAATGTCTAGAGGATTACTCCCTCGCTTGGCAGCCTATGAGGCCGTGAGCGGGAGGCCTTTTTCTCAGCCACATGCATGTTGGTGGTTGAAACTTCTCAAAGGAATGTCTACACTGCTCAGGTAGCTCTTGAATTGCCCAGCATCATGGTCAGCTCCATAGCTGTACATGAGGGCATGACAATGCCCAGGCTGGACTGAGCTAGAGGACCACAGATGCCTGCCTGGATAGTCAGAGGTCGAGGGATGTCCTGCCTGAGACTTGATCATCTATTCATGCCCACTCAGATGGGACAAAGGATGCCTCCAGTGCCAGGAGGGCCCCAGCAGCCCTCAAGAAGGCAGCATCTGGGGGCTGGCAGGTCACTGCACCCAGTCCTGTATAAATCCACACATGTCCACTGAGTGCCCTCCTGTCTGGGCTGTGCTGGAACCTGGGGCTGCCCAGGCAGAGTAGGGCCAGCATCACCCTTCCCAGATAGGAGGGCAGAAGGAAACCATGCATGACTTCTGACACCCTCCCCAATGCTTGACAGAGGTTGAGGTGGATAAGAAACAGTCCTAGACAAGAACAGACAGTTCATTCTTCTCTCAGAGCCCAGGACTGGGGGAAGGGAGGCCAGAAAAACAGTTATTGACCTCAGCTCCCTGACTCCTGTTTGACCCTGGGCAAGTCCTACCCATTCTGGAGGCTTCACAGAGAAGGAGAGGGGAGGACAATGAGGGCCAATTGTGCTTAAACCTAACTCTAACCTTTACCCTAAGAACCCTAACCTCTAACCGTAACCCCCTAACAACCCTAGCCACAGACCCCTAGACCCTCACCACTGACCCCTAAACTCTAATCCCTGACCCTTTAACCACAACCCTCTACCATGACTCTCCAACGATGACCCATAACCCTAAACCGTGACCGCTGAACCCTCACACTGACTCAGCCCCAGGCCTAAAACCTGGCCTAGTGGGCGCCGAGGGATGACTGAATGAACTCTCAAATAAACCGAGGAATTAAATCTTCCCGACCATGAATTTAGCAATGGTTTCTTAGATTTGATAGTAAAGCATAAGAAATGAAAGAAAAAAATAGATAAATTGGATTTCCTCAAAATTACAAACCTTTGTGCATCAAAAGAGGCTATCCAGAAAGTAAAAAGACAGCCCACAGAATGGAAGACAATATTGGCACATTATATATCTCATAAGACTCTTTACCTAGAATGTACCCAGGACTTTTCCAACTCATCAACAAAAAGACAAACAATACAATTTTTGAAACAGACAAATAACTTGCATGGACTGCTCTCCAGGCAAGACATACAAATGGTCAACAAGGACATGAAAAGATGTCAAATGTCAGGAGTCATGATGAAAATGCAAATTAAGGCCACAGTGTGATGCCCCTTCACACACACTAGAATAAAAATAAAATTTTAAATAAATTTTAAAATATGTAAATAAAAATAACAAACGTTGGCAACAATGCAGAGGAATTGGAACCCTTAAAAGTTACTTATGGAGATGTACAATGGTGCAGTCTATGTGTACAAACCTTTAGCATTTACTCAAAAATATAAAATATAATTACCATGTGGTTCAACAACTCCACTCCTAGATATATACCAAAAAAATGGAAAACAGGCATTCAAACAAAAACTTGTACACCAATTATTCACAGCAGCACTGTTCACAATAGCCTAGGGTAGGAAAGATTTAAATGTCCCTCAGCAGGTAAACGGATAAGCAAAATAAGGTAGATCCATAAGCTGCATTATTCTGTCATATAAAGGAATAAAGTAAAATTATACAGCCGCTGTGGAAAACTGTATGGTGGCTCCTCAAAAACATGGAAAATGTATGATTCCTTGATTCCACTCCAGGGTGTACACCCAGAATATTAGAAAGCAAGGACTGGAACAGATATCTGTACCCCATATTCATAGCAACATTATTCACAATAGCCAAAAGGTGGAAGCAACACAACACATCCTTCAACAGATGAATGGATAAGTACAGTGTAGTATATACGCAATGGAATATGATTCAACCTTTAAAACTAAGGTAATTCTCACACATGCTACAATGTGGATGAACCTTGAAGTCATTATGCTAAGTGAAACCAGCCAGACACAAAAAGGACAAACGTTCTATGATTCCACTAGTATGAGGTATCCAGATAAGTCAAATCCAAAGACAAAGTAGAATAAGGTTGCCAGGGGTTGAGGTGAGTTAGTGTTTAATGGCTACAGTTTCACATGGGGAAAATAAAGTTCTGGAGATGGATGGTGAGGATATTTTTACAACAATGTGAATGTACTTAAGGCCATAGAACTATATACTTACAAATGGTTTAAATGGGGCTTTCCTCGTGGCACAGTGGTTAAGAATCCGCCTGCCAATTGCAGGAAACACGGGTTCAAGCGCTGGTCCTGGAAGATCCTGCATGCCGCAGAGCAACTAAGCTCGTGAGCCACAGCTATTGAGCCCTCGTGCCACAACTACTGAAACCCGTGCGCCTAGAGACCGTGCTCCGTAACGAGAGAAGCCACCGCAATGAGGAGCCTGCACACGGCAATGAAGAGTAGCCCCCGCTGGCCGCAACTAGAGAAAGCCTGCGTGCAGCAGCAAAGACCCGACACAGCCAAAGAATAGAAAATAATTTTTTTAAAAAGCTTTTAAAAAATGGTTTAAATGGCAAATGTTATGTGTTTTTAATCACAATGGAAAAATGAATGAAATAATGATCAACGTTACAATGCGGATAAACAGTGGAAACATCCTAAGTGAAAGAAGCCATACAGAAAAACCACCCAGATCATGCTCATCTTGTACACTTTCAATCCAGCAAGGTTTTTAAAGTGAGGAAAAGCCCTAGTGATGGTTCCAAGAAGAGAAAACTGGATTCGAATAGAAAAATACATTTCCACAAAGCTGGGGCAGCTGGTGAAAGTTGAAGCGGGTCCGTGGATAGGATTATAATGTGGAAACCTTAATTATTCCTCACTTTGGGGTTATGTGCTGGTTCCCTGAGAGAGTGGCCCTCCCACTCTCACAGGGTAAAACAAACTGGAGTATTTTGTGAAGATGGAAAACTTTATACTGCTATTTAAAGTCTTTTATACACTTGAAATTTACTAGAAAATAAAGTACTTATCAAAACAACCACGTCATACCATGCCAGAAATACAGACATCAAACTCTGTTATAGAGGCCAAGCCCTACCCAGATCCAGTTCACCCACAGTGGGGAGGCTAATCACCCTTGTAAGGAGTCCACATACTACAAGAGGCACCATGGGAAGATTATATTCGGAGCCACTATGTCTTGGGTGCTGTGGATGACCTGGATGTAGATGAAACAGTGGGATTTCTGAATTCTAGTTCTCCACATTCAACCACCAAAAAACTGTTACAACTAAAAAATGAATTCAGTAAAGCTGAAGGATACAAAAAAAAGAGAAAAATCAATGCACAAAAATCATTTGTGATTCTATACACTGATAATGAACCATCAGAAAAAGAATTTTAAAAAAATCCCACTTACAGTTGCATCCAAAAAGATAGCTAGGAGTAAATTTAACCAAGGACATGAAGGACCGGCACACTGAAAACTGGGAGACACTGATAGAGGACACTGAACAGACGAAAATAAATGGAGGGGCTTCCCTGGTGGCGCAGTGGTTGAGAGTCTGCCTGCCGATGCAGGGGACGTGGGTTCGTGCCCCAGTCCAGGAAGAACCCACATGCCGTGGGGCAGCTGGGCCCGTGAGCCTTGGCCGCTGAGCCTGCGCTCTGCAACGGCAGAGGCCACAACAGTGAGAGGCCCGCATACCGCAAAAAACCAAAACAAAACAAGGGCTTCCCTGGTGGCGCAGTGGTTGAGAGTCCGCCTGCCGATGCAGGGGACACGGGTTCATGCCCCGGTCTGGGAGGATCCCACATGCCGCGGAGTGGCTGGGCCTGTGAGCCATGGCCACTGAGCCTGCGCTTCCGGAGCCTGTGCTCCGCAACCGGAGAGGCCACAACGATGAGAGTCCCGCATACCGCAAAAAAAAAAAAAAAAAAAAAGAATACTGTGAAAATATGCATTCTATGGTGGGAATTCCCTGGCTGTCCATGGGTTGGGACTCTGTGCTCCCACTGCAGGGGGCGCGGGTTCGATCCCGGGTTGGGGAACTAAGATCACGCACCCTGCATGCTACATGGTGTGACCCAAATTTTTGTTTAATTTAAAACAAATATGCAGTCTAGCCAAATTAATGTATGCATTCAATGCAATCCTTACCAAAAGTCCAATGACATTTTCCATAGAAACAGAACAAATAATCTTAAGTTGTGTGTGGAACCACAAAGGACCCAGAAGAGCCAAAACGACCTTGAGGAAGGAGAATGGGCTGGAGGTGTCTCCCTCCCTGATTTCACACTACATTACGAAGCTACAGTCCCCAAAAAGTGTGGAATGGGCACAAAAACAGGCACACAGACCAGAGGAACAGAGCAGAGAACCCAGGAATCAACCTACAGGTATGTGGTCAGTTAATTCACAAGAAAGGAGCCAAGAACATACACCAGGGAAAGGACAGTCCCCTCAATAAATGGTGCTGGGAAAACCAGACGCCACACGCCAAAGAACAACACTGCATTCTGTCTACACCACACACAAAAGGGGCCAAAAACCCAGTTTTCCACATCAAGCCCTTCCTCTCCTGGGTCCTCTGAAGACAGACACCCTCAGTGGTCAGCCACGCACAGGAACCTTCTGCCCACTTTTCCTCACCTTCTCCCTCAGCAGCATCACCTCCCGGCAGGTCCTGAGGAGACCAGGCTCCTGTCAGCATGAACTGGACCCCACAGTGTCCCAAAGCTGAAGGCCCAGCGGGTCCTGAGGAGACCCGGCTTCTGTTAGTGTGGATCCGACCCCGGCTTGTTCCGAAGCCCGGCCATCAGCGTGGACACAGCCCCACGTGTTCCAGAAGCCAAAGCCCCAGCAGGTCCTGAGGAGACAGGGCTCCTCTCAGCATGAACATGAACAGCATGATCTGAACAGACATTCCGCCAAAAAAGATATACAGATAGTAAAAGTCATACAGAAACAAGCTCAAGGGCTTCTCTGGTGGCGCAGTGGTTGAGAGTCCACCTGCCGATGCGGGGGGCACGGGTTCTTGCCCTGGTCCGGGAAGATTCCACGTGCCACGGAGCAGCTGGTTCCGTGAGCCATGGCCGCTGAGCCTGCGTGTCCAGAGCCTGTGTTCTGCAACGGGAGATGCCACAACAGTGAGAGGACCGCATACCGCAAGAAAAAAAAAAGAAAAAGAAACAAGCTCAACATCATATACCATTAGGGAATTACAAATTAAAATCATGAGCTATCACAGCACACCTATTAGGACTGCTAAGCTCCAAAAATATGACAATACCAATTGCTAGAGGGTGAGGAACAAAAGGAACTCTCCCTCATACCTGGGGGGATGCATGTGCAGCCACTTTGTAAGACAATTTGGCAGTTTTTTCCAAAGCTAAACAAGTCTCATGTTGGGATCCAACAATCACACTTCCAGTATTTAGGCAACTGCTTTGAAAATCTACGTCCAAATGCAAAGAAGGATGCAATTATGAAGAGCAGCACTTCCATAATGGCTAAAAACTTGAAGAAATCAGGATATCCTTCAAAAGATGAATGCATAAGCAAATTGGGGTACATCCATGTCAACGCGAGTAAAATATGCCACCCCAAAATATGTCTCTCTGGCATGAGGATTACTGGTCTGCTTTAAAAAAAAGGGCTTCCCTGATGGCTAAGTGGTTAAGAGTCCACCTGCCGATTCAGGGGACACAGGTTCGAGCCCTGGTCCGGGAAGATCCCACATGCCGCAGATCAACTAAGCCTGTGAGCCACAACTACTGAGCCTGCGCTCAAGAGCCCGCGAGCCACAACTACTGAGCCTGTGTGCCACAACTACTGAAGCCCACACGCCTAGAGCCTGTGCTCCGTGACAAGAAAAGCCACCACAATGAGAAGTCCACACACCGCAATGAAGAGTAGCCCCTGCTCGCCACAACCAGAGAAAAGCCTGCGCGTGGCAATGGAGACCCAATGCAGCCAAAAATAATAAATTTTTTTAAAAATCTTAGAAAACTGAGATTGCCGTTTTATGAAGGACATTTACAACAGAGAAATCTCCATTTATAAGGGTATGTCCCTCTTTGCACCCAAAATAGAAGGATAATTAAATATTAGGTAACTCTTTTCAATGGGGAAGTCCTGACTTAAATGTGCAGTCATACCCTTGTTTACTGTGCTTTGCATGATAACCTGCCATAACTGGCCTTCCCCCCTTCCCCAGCATCTTTCTTCTGTTTTTAGCTGAAGACAGTATTTAAGGGGATGGTTTTGGTCATTTCAGGGCGTGACTCAGTTTTCCGTGGTATCCCCCCTGTATTCAGAAGGTATACATGTTATTAAACTTCGGCTTTTCTTCTGGTAATCTGTCTTTTATTACAGGGGCGGGGGGGGGGGCCTCAACCAAGAACCTAGAAAAGTAGAGGGAAAATTGTTTTTCCTCCCATACACGTGCAGTGGAATACTACTCAGCAGAAAAGAATGCACAACCAACCTATGGAAAGACATTGATAAATCTTCAGTATATACTGCTAAGTGAAAGACTTCAGTCTGCGGAGGCTGCACACAGTATGACCCCATTGATGACATTCCGGGAAAGGCAAAGCTACGTAGACGATAAGCAGATCATGGGGTGGGGTGTCTGAAGTAGTCCACGTGATACTCTAGGGTGGATACCTGTCACTATGCATTTGTCTAAGCCCACAGATGTGCATAGCCCAAGGGGCCAATCATAATCTATTCAAATTTAGTTATTTAGGATGTAGGAATGTTGCAGGATGGAATACATAATGTCACAGAATCTAACTGTATTAGAAATATATGGAAGCAACTCACTGTAGGGGATGGGATAAAAGGTGCTGACTTAAGTCACCTTTGGAAATGAATGGAATCTGTAGACTAAAGGCAAAATGGACCGTATATAAACAGTGGGCTTTATTCTATGAAGTTCTTTCCAGGGTGTAGTAGCTAACAATTCTGAAACCTCTGCACATGTATCCTGGAAAGGAGCAATGCACAGATAAATGGCAGATGGTGGGAGCCAGGGAGCCAGCCACAGCCTTGCTGTGGGAGTGGGAAATTACAGATAAGCAAGGGGAGAGCCTTTGCCCTCGTAATACTGGATCTGGGCTTCCTGGGAGGATGCTGACTGGCCGGGGGAAACACAGAGATCTTCACGCTGGGAAGACCCTGCAGGCACAGGAAGTTCACGCCCCATCTTTCCACCCATACCTGCTGGAAACACTCAGCCCTCCATAATCAGTCAATTGCAGCGTTTAAGACATTCTCACCCCCAGGCAGATAAAGGAGCGTGAGGGTCTTGCTTACCCCTAAGCTGTCCCAGAATCCAGGCCCTGGGTGTGGAGCCAGGTTGGGGGTTCCTGGGCCTCTGACCAGCAGGTGAGAGGAGGGAGGAAGACCGGTCCTGAGGACAGAGGTTCCCTCAAGTCTGTGAGCCCAGGAGCCCCGATGGGGCTCATTCCCAGTGCGGACATGGGCGGGACCTGCAGTGGTTCTCTTCCCCCTGGGCCCTTTGATGAAGCCATGGCAGCACTGGGCCCTGACATCTCCTGGCGGTGTCTCAAACTCTTACACAGCAGTTTTACAAAGGAACAGGAGAATGGAGCTGAGCCCCTGACGGCCACTCCTTTGTGGCTCTGAGTTGCTTCCACCAGGACCGCAGTCACCTGCACATAGTCCGCTGTGACCTACCTGCCCCCATTGGCCTTTCCTCTCCCTCCTTGTGATGATTCCCGTGACATTTCCAGCCTGGACCCCTCTCCCAGGCCAGACGTCTCTGTCCAGCCACTGCACCCCCATCTCACCTTGGGGGCTAACAGGCCCCTCAGAGGACTGAGCCCACAGCTCCCCACACCCAGGAGCAGCCCCACCTTCCCAGGTTGCCGAGCCCAGGCACCGGGTGTAACCAAGCAGGACCCTATTGGGCCTTCCCAGGACAGGCCCCTCCCCCACATGCTCTGCTGTAGCTCCTGTCTGAAGTACCTGGATAACAGTATCTGATACACGCTTCCTGAGTTGTTTTACAGATGCTAAAACCACCACCAAGTGGAAGAACTTAACTAACTTGATGATCATGAACATGTAGCCCCGGAACTTCTAGCGCCTAAGAATTTATAATGTTAACCGCCTGTTACCTCACCATCAACCAGAGAATTGTGCACCAGCTGATCACATACCCTGCGACGCCCCTCCTTCACCTGGCCTTTAATATTGCTTTACTGAAATCCTTCAGGGAGCTTGGGGTTTTAGAGCACAAGCCACCTGGCCTCCTTGTATTGGCACTTTTACAACTAAAGCTGCACTTTCCTTCACCACACCCGGTGTCAGTAGATTGGCTTTACTGCACTCGGGCAAGGGGACCCAAGTTTTGTTCGGTAACACTGGGGCCTCCCAGGCTCCCACCCTCCTTGTGCCCCAGTGACTGTCATCTGCTCCTCCAGTCTTGTTGCAGCAAAAGTAGAAATGAAGTTTTCCTTCCCCTGAGAACAAGGAAAACAAAGGGAACTGCAAACAGGCTAGAGAAGAAACATAACCTGGCCTGAAAGAGTTCATCACTCCTTGTTATACTTTGTCACTAATCTGTAATAACTACATTTGTACTTTACAAAGCTAACCTCACTCCCTGACACTATGTAATTTACATTCGGCACCCATCACCCCTGACTCTGTGAGTTACATCCCCTGCCTCTCACTCCCTAACCTTATTATGTCCAGCACTTACATTCTATACGCCCCTCATAACAAATCACCCCCTATAGCTTTTGCATTTCAGAAACGAGGTCACCGCCGATAAACCAGAGGCAAACGTATGCAATTACCAGACTGCTGGACCCCAATTACCACGCGGCCTGATGCCAGCTATGACTGTTTTGAAATAATGCAAAGGAAAGGAAGAATGCAAGACATTCACTACTTTTATACTCACCCTATACCCCGGACTGCGAGAGCCCCACGCATAAAATTTTCCCTGATTCTCAAGGAGAGTGGGGTGCCCAGTTCTTGTGGCGCTAGCCAGCTGTGTCTTCCCTTCTGCCTGGCAGAAAAATAAAGCCATCGCTCTCTTCCTCCAAAATTCCTGTCTCCGTATTTCTGTCTGGCCTCGGTGCACGGGGAAGCCGAGATTTCGACAACAGTCTGTGGCCAGTTCCCACACTAATTCCCCTCTACGCCCACAACCCTGGCCCAAGCCCGAACTTGTGCCTGGTTCCTCCATCAGGCCTGACAAAGCTCCCTGCCCGCACAGTGCGTCTCACATCCCACCCCAACCTGGTCTTTCTGAAGCATAAACGAGACTGACTCTCCCCCGCCTGTAATCCCCCAAATGTTTCCCCACTTTCTCTAGGGTATCTGCCGGGAGAGACATCTGCCAAGGCCCTGAGAGTCCCCGGCATCCCCACTAGGCTGCTGGCTCCTGAGTTCCCTGACAATGAGCACCTCAGCAGGCCGGGATACACAGCAGGAAACCCCAGAACTGCTCATCTCAGGACAGGGCAGGCACTGCCATGGCCTGATCAGAGAGAGCAGAGAAGGGCTCCCCAGCTGGGACACAAACTCTGCACGAGTGGCCTCTCCTTCAGCCATTACATCGCCTCGTGTGACTGGAGGGAAGGAAGGACCGAGGCACATGTTAGTTCCTAAGCAGGATGGTATAGGCTCAGTCACGTCCCTCCAAATTCACATGCTGAATCCCTAACCCCCAGGACCCCAGGATGTGGCTGTATTTGGAGATGGGATTTTTAAAGAGGTGATCAAGGTAAAAATGAGGTCACCAGGGTGGATCCTAATCCAATAGGATTGATGTCCTACAAGAAGAGATTAGGACACAGATAGGCACAGGGGGAGACCATGTGAGGACCTGGGGAGAAGATGGCTGTCTAAGCACCAAGGAGAGAGGCCTCAGGAGAAGCCAGCGTGCACACACCTTGATCTCCGACAGCATCCAGGACTGGGAGATAGGTCTGTTACCCAAGCTGCCCTATCTGTGCTATTTGTTACGGCGGTCCTGAGCAGACTCACACGCAGGGTTAACTCAGAGCTCAGACTGGACAGAGCCCACTCTCCATCCCCCTGTACGTGGGTTACAGGAACCCCAGGAACTGAGGAGGGGGTCCCTGAGGGGAGGCACAAGATAGAAGATGCTAGGCATTAACATGGCTGCATTCATGTTAAACGTGCCTGAAGTCCAATCACACGAGATGGTTTTGTCCTGTATGTACATCGGCACCTTCAGTCTGAACTGCAGATCTTTGGCTTCACCAGCTCCACTGAGAGCATTAGCTTCACCTGCTGTGGACCGTCTCCTACAGGATTTCCAGAACCACAAAGCACTGAAGCTTCACAGGACCCAATGTCTGTGTGCTACCATCCAGATGACCGTCACAACAGGGCTGCGCAGCTGGCCATAAGAACCCATTTCCCTTTTTCCTGTTCACAGCTACCCTGCACCTCCCAGCCTTCCCACCCCTTCCAGCTGGGGCGTACTCTCTCCTGTTACCAAGGGAAACAGGTGAAGTTGGTGAGGGCCTTGGCCAGCCTGCATCCTACAACAGAGGGCATGAAGCCCAGCTGTTCACCGCACCCTGCTGGTTGGAGACCTCACCTGGAAGCAGGGAGGAGAAACAAGGGGGCCAGAGCTTGGGACCTGACACTCACCTGCCCTGGACTGACTCTCACAAGAAGGGGACAGACACATCTTGAGCTCCAGCCCAGTTTTGGGAGACACTTTGTTCCAGCAACAAACTTTACCTTAAAACCCAAGGTGCTTTACAAACCCCTCCCCAGCTGTCACAGAAAGTCAGGCTTCATCTCATCACACTTTTCTCAAACCCCAGCTCATGCTGAGACCACCTCTCAGGTGATGGTGCTTCAGAGAAGCCCCTTTAAAAGATCCCTGGAGTTCAGCTCTCCCAGCCCTGCCTTCAGTTTAAGGGAGAAGTTTCCTTGACAAACCTTCTCAGTTTCCTTGACAACCAAGCTTCACAATCTCCCAAACTCTTCTCCTTCAAACATTCCTATTCTAGGCTGGATGAGCCTAAAGAGACAGTGCTGTCATCACATGCCAGAAACCGATTCCAAGCCCGTAGTTATTGGTTACATGATGCTATTGATGATGAAGTCCAGGAGAGCCTGCTTTCCAATATAACCAATTCTGGACTCGGCACTGGGTCCCTTTCCACGGACAGAGTGGAGTGGCTGTTTCCACGTGCCCCGTGGTAGAAGAGCTCACCTAATGCAGCCAGGACTTCATCCTTTCCAGGTGATTCCAGGGTCCTCACTCTGCCCAGACCCCACCCACATGGCTGCTGTCTGTGCCAGTCTATACAGGACCTTGGCAATCTCCAAAAATGAGGGTTATTTTATACACAGGCAATGGGTTGAATGCTGGCCCCGAAAGATGTGCCCCCCCCCCAGAACACGTGAACAGGACCATATCTGGGAAAAGGGTCTTTCTATATGTAGTTAAGGATCTCGAAGTGAGGTCATCTTGTGTTAGGGTGGCCCTCAATCCAATTGAGAAAGTCCTTATGAGAGACAAAAGAGGAGAGACACAGAGGAGAAGCCACGTGAAGACAGAGGCAGAGACGGGAGGGATGCAGCTGCAAGCCTGGGAATGCCTGGAGCCCCCAAAAGCTGGAAAAGGCAGGAAGAACCCTATCCTGGAGCCTTTGGAGAGACTTCTGTCCTGCAACACCTTGATCTCAGATGTCTGGTCTCCAGGACTGGGGGAGGATGAATTCCTGTTGTTTTGAACCACCCAGCTTGTGGTCATTTGTTACAGAAGCCACAGAATGGTCACACAGACCCTGCTCTGTAGGATCCTGGAGTGCAGGCCTCATTAAAGGTCCACAGAGGCTGGGTTACAGAACCCTTAGGGTCAGCATTGGGCCTCAGAAATACTAAAACAGTGGCTGGACACCAGAATGTTGAGGGGTCAGTCAGAAGCCCATCCCTAAGGGTGCCGGCTGCACACGGCCTCCCCTGGTTTTTACGCCTGTACCTGTTGGGGATAAGTATTTCCATCCTGATTCATGACTTCTGATGTCACCCTTCACGTTGCTAATCAAGAACCCACTAGTTATACAGATGAAAACCCTATCAGGGCACTTGCTCCAGTGGTAAACAATTCTGAAGTTGGTCAGAGGTGGGGAATCGTCTCCCATGCAGCCAGCAGCTCCCCCGCAAGGAGTGTCCTCATTGCAAGGCTGGGGGACGGTGCCAAGGCATCTGTGAGTAAACGTGAGCTGAGCCCCAGGCCAGCTGTTGCTGAACTGTTCCCACCCTTCCCAGGCAAATCACCTGAATGTGTGCAAGGACTTGAAAGCCTAGCGGAAAGGGCTTGGAGTCACACCAGCCACAGCACGCAGGCCGAGTTGGTGCCTGCAGGCCAGCCAGGATGGTCCTGGCCCCGGGCGCTCTTCTGGAAGCTTTCCATTTCCCTGCCTGAGGTACCCCTCCTGTCCCGGCCCCCCCTGGGTTTTTCCTTCCTCACCTCTGCCCGGGGAGAAATTCCAGCAGAAGGTATGGGTGACACATCCTCTCCTTTAGGAGGTGGCAGCCCGGCAACTCCTGCAGAAAGTCCAGCAGAGCCCCACTCACACTGGGCCACCAACAGAGCCGTGGCCCCTCACTCCCTCCCAGCAGCCCAGCTCCGAGACTGCTGACGGGGCAGAGAATATGGCGTCAGGCCCAGCTGCAGGGGCTCTTGCTGCCTGGAGCGGTGTTTATATTGACCTCAACGCAGGCACACCTGGGGAGGGCTGGCCGGCAGGGTCAGGCTGCCCAGGTCAGCCAATCCTCACCCCTCAGGGTCTCACAGTTGCATTCTAGCCAAATTCTAGCTCTCACATTCCTGCCCCAGTGCACCTGGGGTCGGGGGCAGCAGACCCAGGCTCTGTTCCGGCAGAAGTTCCCTTTCTGTGAACAGGTCTTCCCCCACTCCCATTATCCTCACTGGAGACTCAGGAGGTCACAGCATTGGGGCACCTCCAGCACCAGGACCCCACCCTAGGGAATCTCTCAAGAGCAGGGACCAGGCCTGCAGGTGGAGGGGAGGAGGAAGCCGGCCTCTTCAGGATCCCCGGGGCTAGGAAGCCTCTTACGCAGGAGGGCCTTGGACTCAGCTTAACTGCCACCCAGGGTCTCCTAACCCTCCCCTGGTAGGGGGGGCCCTTCAGATTCCAGGGCCCCAAGATCCTCCCCACCGACTTCTGACCCCAACTGCAGGGTAGGGGACCCCCTCCGCGCCTTCTTTTTTCTTGCTCCCAGAATTCCCTGAAGCTGTTATACTCAGGGCGGGATCAGGGCTGCTCCCTGCAGGGCCAGACCCTGATGTCCGGCCAGACCCCAGCTGGCAAGAAAAAGGAAGCCCCGTCTCCGCTGCTGAAAACACCAGTGTGGGACGTTTGCCGTCCACTTCACCTGGCGGGGAAACGGGCACACTGAAGTGGAGAGTGATGGGGCGGAGGTGGGAAATGCAGGTGCTCGGAGCCTGGAGAGGAGGGTTCCTGAGGGGTTGAGGTCACAGGGTGCAGGAGGGGGCCGGGAGATGGGCAGGGGGACGGGCTGTGCGTGTCCAGCGCTGGAGCACGTGCACCCTCGCTTGGGCCGGCCCCCTGACCTGAAGGCTGCGTCTAGTAACACAGGGGACCCTGGAAGGGGGTTTGCTGTGTGGCTGGTTCACTAAAGCTGGGTGTCTGTGGGCACATGGGCCTGGCTGCAGTCCCGGTGAACACACTGTTCTCTCCAGGGAAATGAGTTGGACACTCAGTCCCCGGTCTGTGGATGGTCTAGTCCTCTGGGTGTCTTGTCTCTTCTTGGGGGTCACTGGGGCTTTATCCTCACTCCGTGGGGTACAGGAGGGGAGGGATGCACACACCCCGGGCTCACTGTGCCTGGGCTCCTGGGGAGGACCTCTCTGGCCCACATGTTCACAGACCTCAGTCACCCCTGCTCGACACTCCCCTCCAGAGACTCGGCAAGAGGACCTGCCCTGTGAAACGGGGCGCCTGGGTCGGGGGGCTTGTGGGTCCCTCCTCAGATGGCCACACTCAGGTCTCGGGGTGGGTGCGGTGGCCTGTGACCACTCGCCAAGTCACCACGCTGCTGCGGCTCCTTTCTGGGGCCTGAGATGCCCCAGGGGTGGCTGGGGGAGTGGGGGAGGTTGCTGTGATGGGGAAGTGTGGGACGGGGGTCCTGGGCCCTGGGTCTCTCACCGAGGAGGAGAGGGGGTCATGCCCAGAGGGGGGGAGGCCAGTGACGGTCCTGGGTGTCAGCAAGCACAGCGCCACGCCCCGCAGGCCGGGTGTGGGATTCCTGTGGCCCCGGCACAGAACACCAGATGGGGGGTAGGGTTGGGACAGGGGACGCTTCCTCTCAGGCCTGGAGCCCAAGGTCAAGGTGCTGGGGGCCCACTCCTCCACGGCTTCTGGGGTCAGTCAGTCCCAGGCCACTCCCAGCCCCGTCTCCGTCTCTGCCATGACATCGCCTTCTCTCCCGTGTGTCTGGGTGCAAATGCCCCCCATGAGGACGCCCGCACACTGGTCAGTGACCTCAGCTCACCCCGGGCAGCTCTGTGGTGGCCTATCTGCACACAAAGTCCCATACTGAGGTCCCGGGGAGTCCATCTTCCGGGGCCTCTTGAGGTGACAATCCTCGTGGTCGACACAGCTCGTGGGGGTGTGTGGGTCCCCCAGGCAGGAATCCAGGAGCCTCATGGAGGACGGGGTGTCCTGAATCAGGGAGGACGGACAGACGGGCAGAGGGGGGAGGGAGGCTGAGGGGCGGTCAGCCCTGCCCTCCAAGGACGGGGAGAGTCTCTAGAGGGCCGGGCTGGAGCTGGCGAGGGGACGCGGTGGTCAGAGGCGGGCGGCCTGGGCTGCAACGTCAGGGTCACTTAGGGCAACCATAACCCAGTCCCAGCCCTAATGCTGACCCTTCAAAGCACCAACACCAAGCCACATCTAATCAAGTCACACAAATACATCATGAGAAAGAAAAGTACACCAGTATACCTTAGAAATATGAACGCAAGAATCCTCCACAAAATTAGAACAACATGGAGCCAACAGAACATTAAATGGATGATGCCATAAGCAAGTATCTCTACACTGGAAATGTCAGGTTGTTCAACATATTAAACCTAAGCAATGTACTGAAGAACTATAAAGAAGTGAAGTCAAAGCACATGATCCTATCAATTACTGCAGGAAAAGCTATAATCAAAATCCGGTGCTATTTCATAATACAAGCACTCAAGAAAGTAGGAATAAAAGGAAGTTTGTTCAATATGAAAAAGAGTAGTATACAAAGCCACAGCAAACACCATGCTCAATGTTAAAAACTGAAAGATTCACTCCTGAAATCAGGAACAAGGCCAGGAAGCTGGCCTCCACCGCTGATAATAGTGTACTGGAAGTTCTACCCAGAGTTTTGAGGGAAGAAACCAAAGGCATCCATATGTGAATGGAAAAATTAAAACTGTGTCTATTCACAGAATACAGATCACACCATCTTAAATATAAAACTTCCTATAACAACAAAAATTATTTGACTAATCAGTAATTCAGCAAAGTTATAGAAAAAAAATCAATTCACAAAAATCTATCTTATACATATATACTAGCAATAAACAATCTAAAAAAGAACTTACGAAAACAACTCCATTTTAAATAATGTCAACATTAATATTTAGGAATATATTTAATCAAGATACAAGACTTGCTTTTCTGTATGTAAAGCTGTCTGTACATTTGAAAATAATGGAAAGTCAAGTACTTTTCAAAACACCATGTCAAAACCATGCCAGAAAGGCAGAGGAAACATCAAACTTCCATACAGAGGCCAAGCCTTACCCAGATCCAGTCCACCCCAAGTCCACATGTCGTTTAGAGGCACTGTGGAAAGAATTATTAGGACTTCCCAATATAAAGGACTTCCCTTTCTTCCCTGTTGTGGATGACCTGGATGTGGCAGAAACAGTGGGATTTTGGAAGTTCAATTATCCACACCATTCCACCAAAAAAACCTGTTAGAAATAATAAATGAATTCAGTAAAGACGCAAAATCAGTACACACAACTCAACTGCATCTCTAAACACTAATAATGAACCATCAGAAAGAGAAAAAAAACCCTATTTACAACCGCATCAAAAAGAACAAAATACCAAGGAATAAATTTAACCGAGGATGTGAAAGACCTGAAAACTTTAAGACACTCATGAAGACATTGAAGAAGACACAAGTCGGTGGAAAGACTCCCCGTGCTCATGGAATGCAAGAAGTACTGTTGCTAAAATGTCCATTCTACCCAAAGCGGTGCACACAGGGAAGGCAGGCCGTCCTGAAATTCCAATGGTGTTTTTCACAGAAATGGAGCAAATCCTCCTAAGATGTGTGTGGAGCCACAAAGGACCCCGAAGAGCCAAGGCGACCCTGAGAAAGGAGAACGGGCCGCAGGCATCTCCCTCCCTGACTTCACACTTCATCCCGAAGCTACAGTCCCCAAAACAGTGTGGAACTGGCTCAAAACAGGCGCACAGACTAGAGGGACAGGACGGAGAGCCCAAAACCCACCCAGCACGGTGGGGGAGGAGGGGGCCGTTAAGTTACGACAAGGGGGCCAGGGACACACCAAGTGGAAGGGCAGCCCCACGGTAAACGGCGCGGGGAAGACTGCACACCCCATAACCCACGCGGCTCCACCGCACACCAGCCTGACCAAACACCCAGCTTTGCACACCAAGGCCTTCCTGGGTCGCATGAGGACGGACCCCGGCAGCCGTCAGTCGCTCCCAGGAAGTTTCTCCCCACTGTTCCTCACTGTCTCCTCACCTGTTCCTCCGGCGTCGCCTGCGTCCTCAGGAAACCCAGCTCCCGCCAGCGTGAACGCAGCCCCACGTTGTCCTGAAGCCGAAACCACAGCGAGTCCTTGAGGAGACCGAGCGCCCGTCAGCAGCCACAACCCGGCGGTGCCTGAGGAGACACAACTCCCCTCAGCGGCGCTCAGAGCGGGGTCCGCAGGGAACGCGCATGCGCTGTGGGTCAGAGAGGCGGGATCAGCGCCACCCTGTGGTCGGTGCGGAAAGTGCAGGCCGCCCTTCCCTCACGGGTCACTGGAGACAGAGACCCTGCTGGCAGAACTGCTGAACTCATTAAATGGTGGAAATTCAAACAAATGAAGACAATATCCCATAGCTTCTCTAAAGTAGTTAATGAACAATGAATTGGAAACCAGATGGAATAAAATGAATGTAGACACAAGCTTTACAACTTACACCAAATTCACTCAAAATGAATCAGACAAGTTTGAAATGCAAAACTATTCAAAATTATAGGAGAAAACATAAAAGAAAATTGATATGAGCTTGGGCTTGGTCATGCCCATCACAAGATTTGTGGTTTTAACACACAACACAAAAAAACAGTCCAGAAAGAAAAACAAGGGCTTCTGTGGACTTTATAAAATTAAAGGTTTCTACTGTGTGATAAACCTCATTCAGAAAATCGAAAGACAACACACACTGGGGGAAAAAAACTGCAAACATATCTAATAAAGAATTTGTCTCAAAATATACAAAGAACTACAACACAACCCCATTAAAAATAGGGAAAGCTCTAAATAGACACCTGGTCAAAGAAGGTACAGAGATAGTATACAAAACTATGCCCAGGACAGGGGAACAGAGAAACAGTGGTCCAGTTCAACTCCCTGAGTCATGTGTGACCCAGGACTAGTCCTGTCTTTCCTGGAAGCCTCAGAGTGATGGGGAGGGAGGAAGGGAAAGAGGGCGGATTCTGCTTAAACCTAACTCTAACCCCGACCACTCTCACCACTTTCATTCAACATGGTCTAGGAAGTCCTAGACATAGTAATCACATGAGAAAAAGAAATAAAAGGAATCCAATGGCAGAGGAAAAAGTAAAACTGTCACTGTTTGTAGATGAGATGATGTTTTATATTTCATTTATTTATTTATTTATTCATTTATTTATTCTGGTTGCGCTGGGTCTTAGTTGTGGCAGGTGAGCTCCTTAATGGCGGCAGGCAGGCTCCTTAGTTGTGGCATGCGAACTCTTAGTTGTGGCATGCATGTGGGATCTAGTTCCCTGACCAGAGATCGAACCCAGGCCCCCTGCATTGGGAGCGGGGACCCTTAACCACTGGACCACTGGGGAAGTTCCGACATGATGTTTTATTTAGAAAATCCTTAAGATGGCCCCCAAAAACAAATAGAATTCATTGGAGAATTCAGTTAAGTTGCAGGACACAAATTTCACCTATAGAAATCAGTTGCATCTCTATCCACTGGCAACAAACTTTCAGAATGAGAAATTAAGAAAACAAACCCATTGACAATGGTATTAACAAAAATGAAATACCTAGGAATACATCTAACCCAGGAGGTAAAAGACCTGTACTCAGAAAACTGGAAGACACTGATGAAAGAAATTGGAGATGACACAGACAAATGGACAGATATAATGTGTTCATGGATTGGAAGAATTCATATTGTTAAAATGATTCCACACCCCAGAGCAATCTAGAGATTTGATGCCATTCTTATCAAAATACCAATGGAATTTTATGAGAACTAGACCAAAGTATTCTGATATGTGTAAGGAAACAGAAAAGAACCTGAATAGTCAATACGATCTTAAGAAAGAAGCACAAACTTGGACATATCACACTCCCTGTTTCAAACTATACTACATATCTAGAATAATCAAGACAGTATGGTACAGGAACAAAAGAAATACACATAGATCCATGGAACAGAATTGAGAGCCCCAAAATAAACATAGGCATATATGGTCAATTCATCTATGACAACGGAGGTGAGACTACACAATGGGGAAAAGATAGCCTCTTCAATGAACGGTGGTGGGGAAACTGGACAACCACATGCACAAGAATCAAACTGGAATCCTTTCTTATACCACCGACACAAGCAACCTCAAAATGAATCAAATACTTCAATGTAAAACCTGAAGCCATAAAGCTCCTCGAAGAAAACATAAGCAGTCTGGTCTTTGACATCCATCTTAGCAATATTTTCTGGATCTGTCTCCCGAAGCAAGAGGAACAAAAGCAGAATAAACCAATGGGACTCCATCTAACTTTAAAGGTTTTTCAATGTCAAAGGAAACCATCCACAAAATGAAGAGGCAGCCTACCGAATGTGAGAAAATAGTTGCAAACAATCTGTCTGAAAAGGGGTTCATATCCAAAATAGATGAAGAACTCACACAACTGAACCTCCAAAAACCAAAAACCCAATTAAAACTTGAGACCGAACATTTTTCCAAAGAGTACGTACAGATGGCCGAGAGACATATGAAACTATGACCAATATCACTTATCATCAGGGAAATGCACATCAAAAGAACAATGAGATTATCACCTCACACCTAAAAACTTGGCTATCGTCCAAAAGACAACAAATAACAAGCCTTGGCGAGGATGAGGAGAACCTTCACGCATTCTCTTGGGAATGTTCATTGGTGCAGCCACTATGGAAAGCAGTACAGAGGTTCCTCAAAAAATTAAAAATAGAACTACCATATGATGCAGGAATTACACTTGGGGGTATCTTTCTGAAGGAAACAAAACCACGAATTCAAAAAGATATACACAAGGAGATCAGCTCAGTGCTTTGTGACCACATAGAGGGGTGGGATAGGGAGGGTGGGAGGGAGGGAGACGCAAGAGGGAAGAGATATGGGAACATATGTATATGTATAACTGATTCACTTTGTTATAAAGCAGAAACTAACACACCACTGTAAAGCAATTATACTCCAATAAAGATTTAGAAAAAAAAAGAAAAAAGAAAACAAAAAATACATGAATGCATCTAAATCACCTCTACAATGGACACTTAGGTTTATCTTGTATGTCTGAACCACAGTTACTCCTTTTTGACAGTAAAATGCATTCCCCTCCTCAATGCCAAAGCAGATGTACAATTCGTATCCAAAAGACCACAAAACAGGCCAATTTGGTCAGTAAAATTTAAGTTAAACCATGTATAAGCCAGAGTGACTTCCTCACACCTCAATATGTGAAGAATTTTTTTCCCTTTTGATTACAAGTCTTTCAATAGAAAGCACTGATGATCAAAATGTCAATCCCTCAGTGCCAGAATGAGTCAGCTGTTTGGCCCAGGTGTAGATCATGTCCCTCAGTGATAGGCCTCCTTTATATTTGCCTAGTTAATCCACATTGGGGGAATACTGATCAGGTATCGTGAACATGCTCAGAGGAATGTTAATGAGAAAACGCTTTATATAGGTCATACATTTTATTATTCATACCCAATTGTCACACAAGCATTGCACATGTGCTTTTAGCAGTAGACCTAAAGCAAACAGTGATACATCATGAGTAGTTACATTCTCATAAATTCACTAGGTAATTTTCCTTTCCTCTTAAATATCAGGGCAAAATGAAGCCAACACAGTAACTTTCATAAATACACACTTCCATACAGAGGTGTCATTTATCCAATTGCTCCAAGTCCTAAGTAGCTTGAGGGGAAGGACTTCCCTGTGTCTGGAAAACACAGATCAAAGCCAGTAACAAAAAAACCCAAAAACATTATAACCATATTCACCAGTTCACTCAATAACCAATCCTTCTGTTAACTTTTTATGAAGCCATACGATTCTCCATTAAGATTTTTCATTTCTTACCCAGTTTGGCATTATGATATGAAATTTATCAGAGACCTGTGCTTGCCAAAAGGTCCTTCACATAGATCTTCTTGAAGATGGAGCACTTTTGCAAAGTGTTAGAGCACAACAGTAACTATCTATAAATCACATAAAGACTTAAAAGGTCATGGTTAAACATTTGACCACAATGTAAATGACAAAAGAAACCATTAATGCTGTTACATACAACATTTAAAAATAACTAGAATTATGACCGATAAAATTTTACCAGGACATACTAGCTTTTTAGGAATTCCATGTAATTTAACATACTAATCAAACATTTCTCTCTGAGATGGCTCAAGGACCTTCGAAAGCAGCTCAAAGTTAGCTGGAGATCAAAAGTACTGTTAGACTTGGCCAAACAACACTTATTCACTGAACCAAAGTAAAGAGATTTCAAACAAAAATACAGATGACAGACAGGCAAAGGAACTCACAAGCTGTTCACAATCAAAAGCAGCATTCCAAGGAAACTTTGGAGGGAGAATCCAAATCCAGGCTTGCCCTAACCCACTTCCAACAAAATCCATCTTAGAAAATCCTGGTCATGCACAACTCTTTCCTCAGTGTTCCCTTTTCACAAATTACCTTCTGTATCCATCTTATGTTGCCCCTTATTTTTTTCTGCATTCAGACACAACTAGCTCTACTACAAAGTGACTTTCTTTTCTCTTTGTACCATCAGGCTGTTACCTAGCTGCTCACTTTCTTTATTATGTAGCTTAATAAATGCTTGAACATATGGAACTCCTTTTGTCTTTCTCTTCCTGTGACAAAATAACTCTTAGCTGAAGGATGGTATAGTCATTTAGGCTCCCACTCAAAGACCACCATTCCTCATTTTTCAAGAATGTATCCATACATTGGCCAGACAAAATTACAATAGAATTGCATTCTTTTCTTAGTCTTAGGTTTACAACTATAGGTTGACCAGTCTGCCAGGATTTTGCCCATTGGCTATCACATGGAACTGAAGAAGAAGCACTTCTTATGCTTGAACCATAGAACACTCACACACGGACTAAAAACAAAACAAAATCCTAAACACCAACGGAAGCCTCAAACCAAAGGAACCAGAAACCAAACAGAAACCAAAAACCAAACAGCACAAGACTCAAATCATCTTCCAACTCTCAACTTAGCCTGTGACCTCTGTCCAAGTGGTGCACCTTCCAAATGAGATTTCCTGGAATGAAAAGTCACCCAAATGGGAACCAAGGTTACCCCAAATGTACAGGGTTAAAAGGACCTCAGACTGCATGCCAGGGGAGTTACCACACGCTGGCTGAGGTGCTGCAACCTCCCAAATGCTATTTTTCTGGTTCCCCAAAATAATCCCTTGGAGTAAGACATTCGGGGCAGCCCAGGCAGGAGGAAGAGAGGAACGTCCTCAAGGCAAAGATGGCCTCGGCAGCTGGTAGGGTGTTCCCTCTTCCACCATCTATTCCTGCCCCAGAGTTCTAACTACTGGGATGACTGGGGCACAGCCTTCCCAGGCAAGGGTCCCAGGTGGTCTGCCCTCTAAAGGAATTCTCCAACCCTACACTCTCTCGAAAGAGGCTGGCGTGGAGAAAATCTCAGTACCCGATTGAGTCAGGGAACCCACAGGGGCCAACCCCAAGTCAGCCCCACATTGGGTACTAAATTTGATGTTGAAAACTCGACCACTGTGCACCAGTGCCAAATCGAATCTGAGAGAGAGTGGTTTGGAGGAAGTAGAAAAGAATAGCTTTACTGCTTTGGCAGCCAAAGGGGGACACAGAAAACTCGTGCCCTCAAAAACCGTGCGTCCCAATGCAGGAGGATCTGGTGAGGAGTTTTACACCAATGGTTTAAGGATGCAGCTCCTCCTGAGGTTTAGTGTGTGTACAGGGACTTAACTCCCTTTAATCTGGCCTCAGATGGTCTCTTGATGAGCTTCTCTGAAATAAAGAAGACTAAAATCTTCTATTTTGTGGGGGTTTTAGGTTGCTAAAGAGCCCAAAGATACGCTTACCTGTATCTCTTGAGGCAAAATCAGGATCCAGCCCCAAGGCAGCACTATTGTTTCTTGACGCTTCCTCACTTTTCTCTGCATCCCCTCCCTTCCCTGATTAGCAACTGTTCGAATCTGCCCTTTGGAAATCAGGGAGGGTCCTGGAGTCTCTAGTCTAAATAAGGCGCTGACACTACACCTAACTCAGACCCTGACACTCTCCCTAAGCAAAGCCCTGAGACTACTCCTAACTCATTCCCTGACACTGTACCTAACAAAAGGCTCTGATGCTAATCCTAAATCAGGCCCTGACACTGTGTCTAACGAAGGCCCTGCTGCCATCAATAACTAAAGTCCTGACACTATCCTGAGCTAATATCCTCACCCATGTCTTACTAAGGTCCTGAAACTGTCCCAAAGGAAGCCCTTACACTGTCCCTAAAAGAGGCCCTGAGCGTGTTTTTAACAAAGACCCTAATGCTGCTCCTACAGAGGCCCTTATGCTGCTCCTAAGTCATGCCCTGACACTGTCCCTGACTCAGGCCCTAAAGATAGGCTTCACATAGGCCCTGTTGCTGTACTTCAGTTAGGCTCTGACGTTGTCCCTACATCACGGCCTGACACTGGTCTTGATTAAAGACCTGACACTGGTCCTGATTAAAGCCCTGACACTGGTCCTAACTAGGACCCTGATGCTCTCAATAACTAACGTCTTCACGCTATCCCTAGCTCATTTCCTGACACTACCCCTGGCCTGGAAACTGACTCTGTCCCGAGCTAATTTCCTGCCTCTTATCCTCACTGATGACCTAATGCTCTCCCTAATTAAGACCCAGACTAGTCCTAACTAAGGTCCTGACACTGTCGCTAACTAAGGCCCGGAATCTTCACTAATACAGGTCCTGCTACCGGCAATAACTAAAATACGACACAATCCTGAGCTAATATCCTGACCCATTTCTAAACAAGGTCCTGACACTCTCCCTAAGAAATCCCCGTTGCTTTCCCTAAGTCAAGCAGTGACGCTGTCCCTGCCTGCATCAATGACACTGGTTCTAAATAAGGTCCTGATAAACTCAGTGACTAAGGTCTAGACACTATCCCTAGGTCATTTCCTGACACGATCCATGAACTTTACCCTAAACCTAGCCCTAGCAAATGTCCTGCCTCTTATGCTAATTGAAGCCCTTACTCTGTGTCTAACACAGACCCTGAATATAGGCCCAATGCCGTGACACTGTCACTAAGGCCTAGATGCTTGTCCTAAATCGGGCCCAGAACTGACACTCAATAAAACCCTAACACTATTCCTAACTCAGGCCCTGACACGGTACCTAACAAAGGCCCAGATACTAGTCCTAATGCAGGCCCTGACACTGTCTCTAACTAAGGACCTGCTGCCATCAATATCTAATGTCCTGACACTATCCTGAGCTCATTTCATGACCCATCTCTTAACGAGGACCTGAAACTGTCCCTAAATAAGCCTGACGCTGTCCCTAAGAGAGACCCTGAGGCTGTCCCTAACAGAGGTCCTGATAATGGCTTTAGCAAAGCACCTGAGGCCGATCCTACCTAGGCCCTTATGCTGCTCCTAAGTCATGCCCTAATACTGTACCTAGCTAAGGCCCTGACCCTAAGCCTCACTCAATCCCTGTCACCCTTCCCAAGTCCGGCTCTGACGCTGTCCCTACCTGAAGGCCTGACAATGGTCCTAAATTAGACCCTGATGCACTAAGTAACTGAAGTCTTGGCACTAATCCTAGGTCATGTCCTGACACTATCCCTAGACCTTAACCTAAACTTGCCTTTCACTAATGTCGAGCCTCTTGCGCTAACTAAATCCCAGATGCTGTCCCAAACTAAGGCACTGAAATTAGTCCCGAGGCTATGAACCTCTCTCTAACAGAGGCGTGGAGGCTCGTTCTAACTCAGGCACTGACACAACACCTAACTTAGGCCCTGACACTGTACTTAACGAAGGCTCTGACGCTCCTCCTAAAATCCTGACCCATGTTTTACCAAGATCCTAAAACTGTCCCAAAGTAAGCCCTGACGCTGTCCCGAAGGGAGGCCCTGAGAATGTCCCTAACAGAGGCCCTAAAAATGTCTTTTACTAAGACCCTAATGCTGATCCTACAGAGGACGTTATACTACTCCTACGTTATGCCCTGACACCGTCCCTCACTCAGGCCCTAAAGATAGGCCTCACTTAGGCCCTGTTGCCGTACCTTAGTTAGGCTCTGACGTTATCCCTACATCAAGCCCTGACACTGGTCCTGATTAAGGCCCTGACACTGGTCCTAACAAAGGCACTGATGCTCTCAATCACTAAGGTCTTCACGCTATCCCTAGCTCATTTCCTGACCCTATCCCTGACCTGGAAGCTGACTGTGTCCCGAGCTAATTTCCCGCCTCTTGTCCTCACAGAAGCCCTAATGCTCTCCTTAACTAAGGCCCAGACTAGTCCTAACTCGGGCCCTCACACTGTCTCTAAGACGGGAATATGTCCCTAATATAGGACCTGCTGCCGGCCATAACTAAAATCCGAACAATATCCTGAGCCAATATCCTGACCCATTTCTAACCAAGGGCCTGACACTCTCCCTAAGAAAGCCCTGTCTCTGTCGCTAAGTGAAGGACTGAGGCTGTACCTAACTCAGGCCCTGAAGCTGTGCCGACCTGAGGCCTTGAAGCTGTGACTACCTCAGACCCTGATCATGTCGTTAACTAAGACTCTATTGCAGACCCAACAAAGGCCCTGATGCACCTCCTACATCATGCCCTGACACTGTCCCCAGCTAAGGGCCTGACGCTAGGCCTAAATCAGGCCCTGTGGCTCTCCCTAAGTCAGGCACTGGAGCTGTCCCTACTGGCAGCCATGATAGTGGTTCTAAATAAGGCCCTGATACTGTCAGTGACTAAGGTTCTGACACTATCCCTAGGTCATTTCCTGACACGATCCATAAACTTTAGTCTAAAACTAGCCCCAGCAAATGTCCTGCCTCTTATGCTAAATGAAGCCCTTCATCTGTGCCTAACACAGACATTGAATTTAGGCCCAAGGCCATAACACTGTCCTTAATTGAGGCCTAGATGCTCATCCTAAATCTGGCCCAGAACTGTCCCTCACTAAAGCCCTAACACTATTCCTAACTCAGGCCCCGACACGGTACCTAACAGAGGTCCAGATGCTGATCCTAACGCAGGCCCTGACTCTGTGTCTAAATAAGGCCTTGCTGCCATCAATATCTAATGTCCTGACATTATCCTGAGCTAATATCATGACCGATGTCTTATCAAGGTCCTGAAACTGTCCCATAGTAAGCCCTGACGCTGTCCCTAGGTGAGGCCCTGAGGCTGTCTCTACCTCAGAATCTGAAATTCTAATGTCCTGACTCTCCCTAACTAACATCCTGACGCTGCCCCTAAGTGAGGCCCCGACACTCTTCTTAACTAAGGACTCGCCGCTGTCCCTACCTAAAACCCTGACACTGTCTGTAACTAATGACCTGACTCCCTAACTAACACCCTAGTTTGGGCCCTAACTAACGTCCTGACACTGGTTCTAATTATGGCCATAATGCTGGTTCTAAGGCCCTGAAGTTCTCCCTAAGTAACAGCCTGAACTGTGTCTAACTAAGGCTCTCACGTTATCTCTAAGTGAAGCACTGACACTGTCCCTAACTTACGCCCTTATAGTCGAAGCTGTCACTAAATAATGCCCTGATCCTGTCCCTAAGTAAGGTCCTGAATATGTCCCTAAGTGCATCTCTGACGATGTCCTTAACAGCCTGAACTCTCTCCAAGTTATCTCTGAGGCTCTGACACTGGCCCTTCCTAAGGCCTCACCCCAGGGTTGTCCCAGGCTGCTGGGCGGTTTTCTCTTGTCCGCATCTCTAGCCAGCTGCCTGCCATCGGCCACTCTAAGATTCTGCGATACAGTGGTCCCACGTGGGATGTGCCTGTGTAGGCTCACCTGCGGGAGGAGAGTCATGGCCACTCCACCTTCCAGGGGACTGCGGCTCAGGGTAGGAGCCTCACAGCCAGTGTCTGGACACAGGGTTCTGTGTCCTTGTTCGTTGTAAATCCCTTGGAGTTACCTCTAACATTTTTGAATGGATATCGCCCCCTCTGCATTTTTATAATATAAATTATTTACCACATTAAAATCCAGGAATGACATTCTTAGAACGAGCAGGAGAACACTGGATGCCCCCCCCCAATGATCTATTACTTGGAGGATTTAAAATTCTAATGAGAAAACACTCACTCTCCTCACCCTCTTGGGCGTCAGCACAAGGCGGGAATCAGCCGCATCCTTTATTTATCCCTCTGATTTTCCAGAACCTTTCCTTCCAGGAGAAATCTCTGGGCTCTTCGGGAGCTGTGAGTGGTGGCCGTCAGGTAAACCTGAGACTGAAAAGCAAGAGAAAGACAGACAGAGGAGGAGATGAGAATTGGTGACGGGGAGAAGCAGGGGCGTCCACGTTCAATCGCAGGCTGAGAGTCTGGGTTAGTCTCCAGCGAAGCTAAGGACCACCAGGGTCTGGCCCCACTGGCCTTGTCACCTGGTGTGGGGACTGGGGACAGCCAACCCCCCATGGCCACTCTCAGAGAAATCAGGGAGGTGGGAGGGCACCCCTGAGAGCCAGATTGAAAATGGTCATGCTGTGAAATAATAAGATGCCCTTTCAGAAAAGTGAAGACTGTTCTCTTGGTTCTCAAAGACTTGCAAATACTCTGTGTCCTTCTGGAGGCATGCTGAAGCCTTCAGCCTTTGAGGGCAGTAATGGGAGTGCATCTGGGCTCAAAACCATCCAGCACTCACTCCCTGAGGGTGCTGAGGATGACCCGTGTCCACCCCTCGGGTGCTGTGGGGCCTGAAACCCCCTGATCACCGAGGACGGGAGGGGCCGCACAGACACTCCACTGCACCACCGGGGGCTTGGCTGCTGGGCTACAGTCCTTTATCAGATACATGGTTTGCAAACATCTTGGGCCATTTTGGATGGTGGATTATCTTATTCCTTGCTCCTTTTATACACAACTGTTTTTCATCTTGAGGAAGTCCAATTCATCTGTTTTGTCTTTTGTTGCTTGTGCTTTTGGTAGATCTAAGAAATCATGACCAAATCCAAGGTCATGAAGATTTACTCTCATGTTTTCTTCTAGGAGTTTTCTAATTTTGGTTCTTGCATCTAGGCCTTCGGTTGATTTTGTATATGAGGTGGGGGGAGGTAAGGGTCCAACTTTACTCTTCTGCATGTGGGTATCCATTTGTTCCAGAACCTGTGCTCATTCTTTGGGAGAAAATACCTGCAAATGACGTGACCAACAAGGGCTTAATTCTAAAATATACAAACAGCTCATACAACTCAAAAGAGAAAAAAAATCAAAAAATAGGCAGAATTTTAGAAGGTCTAAATAGACATTTCTCCAAGGACATACAGATGGCCAAGAGGCACGTGAAAAGATGCTCCACATCGCTAATTATGAGAGAATGCAAATCAAAACTACAGTGAGTTATCACCCCATAGTGGTCAGAATGGTCATCATTAAAATGTCTAGAAATAAATGCTGGAAGGGGTGTGGAGAAAAGGGAACCCTCCTACACTACTGGCGGGAATGTAAATTGATGCAGCCGCTATGGAAAACAGTATGGAGGTTCCTCAAAAACTAAAAATAGAATTACCATATGAACCAGCAATCTCACTCCTGGGCACACATCCAGACAAAACTATAATTCGAAAAGGTACGTGCACCCCAGCATTCACAGCAGCACTCTTCACAATAGCCAAGACACGGAAGCAACCTGAATGTCCCTCAACAGATGAATGGATATAGAAGATGTGGTACATATATACAGTGGAATATTACTCAGCCATAAAACAGAATGAAATAATGCCATCTGCAGCTACATGGATGGACCTAAAGATTCTCATACAAAGTGAAGTAAGTCAGACAGAGAACAACACATACCATGTGATATCACTTATATGTGGATTATAAAATGAGACACAAATGAACCTATCTACAGAACAAAAAAACACAAGTATAGAAAACAGACTTGTGGTTCTCAAGGGGAAGACAGGGGAGAGGGATGGATTGGGAGTTTGGGATTAGTAGATGCAAATTATTATATATAGGATGGATAAACAAGGTCTTACTGTACAGCACAGGGAACTGTATTCAATACCCTGTAATTAATCATAATGGAAAAGAATATGAAAAATATGTATATATGTATGTTTGTATATATGAATCACTTTGCTGCACAGTAGAAATTAACACAACATTGTAGGAGCACGGACACTCCGGTCAGACTCAAGGTGACCTCTGGAGCCAGGACAGAGGCCCGGCCTCTCTGTGGGCAGAAGAACCCACACCACACAGGCCCTGGTGCAGTGCCCGTTCCGTGGGGTCCGGTGGGTGCACGCAGGTCAGCCAGTGTCTGTGTGTCTCAGCCTGTAACCACAGACCACACTGTCCTGCTCTGCTCACAAGAGCGAGGACAATGGAGGGACAACAGGGGTGGGAACAATGCCGGGTCATGATCTGACCGGGTGAGAAAGGGTCCAAGGAGCGAGAACCCGGCTGCCTTTTCCTGATGAGACGAGAGCTGACGTCCACCCTGTGGGCAGCCCCTCTCCCCACGTCCCGAGGTAAGGCTACATTTCCTGCACCCTGGGCAGTGTCATGCCCGTGTATACAGCAGGACGCACAGCAATGCACGCAGCAGGCCTGATGCCTGCCCTTGCCATGTACTTGGGGGCTTCCTGAGGGTGGAACATCCCGACAGGACACGGGCCGACCCCGGGGAGGATGTAGGGGTGAAGCGTTTGGGAGCCTCTGGAGGGGATCCTCACCTGTCTGCACAGATGGCCTGAGGACACCGACCAAGGGTGAGCAGGTGGGGAGCCCCGCAAGGGTCCTAGGACTTCCCAATATAAAGGACTTCCCTTTCCTCCCTGCTGTGGATGACTTGGATGTGGTCGAAAAAGTGGGATTTTGGAAGTTCAATTTTCCACATCATTCCACCAAAAAAAAACTGTTAGAAATAATAAATGAATTCAGTAAAGACACAAAATCAGTACACACAGCTCAACTGCATTTCTAAACACTAATAATGAACCATCAGAAAGAGAAAAAAAATCCTATTTACAACTGCATCAAAAACAAAAAAATACCAAGGAATAAATTTAACCGAGCATGTGAAAGACCTGAAAACTTTAAGACACTCATGAAGACATTGAAGAAGACACAAGTCGGTGGAAAGACTCCCCGTGCTCATGGAATGCAAGAAGTACTGTCGCTAAAATGTCCATTCTACCCAAAGCGGTGCACACAGGGAAGGCAGGCTGTCCTGAAATTCCAATGGTGTTTTTCACAGAAATGGAGCAAATCCTCCTAAGATGTGTGTGGAGCCACAAAGGACCCCGAAGAGCCAAGGCGACCCTGAGAAAGGAGAACGGGCCGCAGGCATCTCCCTCCCTGACTTCACACTTCATCCCGAAGCTACAGTCCCCAAAACAGTGCGGAACTGGCTCAAAACAGGCGCACAGACCAGAGCGACGGGACGGAGAGCCCAGAACACATCCTGCACGGTGGGGGGGGGGGGCGGGCATTAAGTTATGACAAGGGGGCCAAGGACACACCAAGTGGAAGGGCAGCCCCACGGTAAACGGCGCAGGGAAGACTGCACACCCCATAACCCACGCGGCTCCACCGCACACCAGCCTGACCAAACACCCAGCTTTGCACACCAAGGCCTTCCTGGGTCGCATGAAGACGGACCCCCGCAGCCGTCAGTCGCCCCCAGGAAGCTTCTCCCCACTGTTCCTCACTGTCTCCTCACCTGTTCCTCCGGCGTCGCCTGCGTCCTCAGGAAACCCAGCTCCCGCCAGCGTGGACGCAGCCCCACGTTGTCCTGAAGCCAAAACCACAGCGAGTCCTTGAGGAGACCGAGCGCCCGTCAGCAGCCACAACCCGGCGGTGCCTGAGGAGACACAACTCCCCTCAGCTGCGCTCAGAGCGGGGTCCACGGGGAACGCGCATGCGTTGTGGGTCAGAGAGGCGGGATCAGCGCCACCCTGTGGTCGGAGCGGGAATTGCAGGCCGCCCCTCCCTCACGGGTCACTGGAGACAGAGACCCTGCTGGCAGAACTGCTGAACCCATTAAATAGTGGAAATCAAACAAATGAAGACAATATCCCATAGCTTCTCCAAAGTAGTTAGGGAACAATGAATTGGAAACCATATGGAATAAGATGAATGTAGACACGAGCTATATAACTTACACCAAATTCACTCAAAATGATTCAGAGACAAGTTTGAAATGCAAAACTATTCAAAATCATAGGAGAAAACATAAAAGAAAATTGATATGAGCTTGGGCTTGGTCATGGCCATCACAAGCATTGTGGTTTTAACACACAACACAAAAAAGGAGTCCAGAAAGAAAAACAAGAGATTCTGTGGACTTTATAAAATTAAAGGTTTCTACTGTCTGAAAAACCTCATTCAGAAAATCGAAAGACAACACACACTGGGGGAAAAAACTGCAAACCTATCTAATAGAGAATTTGTCTCAAAATATACAAAGAACTACAACACAACCCCATTAAAAATAGGGAAAGCTCTAAATAGACACCTGGTCAAAGAAGGTACAGAGATAGTATACAAAACTATGCCCAGGACAGGGGGGCAGAGAAACAGTAGTCCAGTTCAACTCCCTGAGTCATGTGTGACCCAGGACTAGTCCTGTCTTTCCTGGAGGCCTCAGAGTGAGGGGAGGGAGGAAGGGGAAGAGGGCGGATTCTGCTTAAACCTAACTCTAACCCCGACCACTCTCACCAATTTCATTCAACATGGTCTAGGAAGTCCTAGACATAGTAATTACATGCGAAAAAGAAATAAAAGGAATCCAATGGCAGAGGAAAATCTAAAACTGTCACTGTTTGTAGATGAGATGATATTTTATGTTTCATTTATTTATTTATTCATTTATTTATTCTGGTTTTGCTGGGTCTTAGTTGTGGCAGGTGAGCTCCTTAGTTGCGGCAGGCAGGGTCCTTTGTTGTGGCATGCGAACTCTTAGTTGTGGCATGCATGTGGGATCTAGTTCCCTGACCAGGGATTGAACCCAAGCCCCCTGTACTGGGAGTGTGGAGTATTAACCTCTGGACCACTGGGGAAGTTTTGACATGATGTTTTATTTAGAAAATCCTTAGGATGACCCCCCCAAAACAAATAGAATTCATTGGAAAATTCAGGTAAGTTGCAGGACACAAAATTAACCTATAGAAATCAGTTGCATCTCTATCCACTGGCAACAAACTTTCAGAATGAGAAATTAAGAAAACAAACCCATTGACAATGGTATTAACAAAAATGAAATACCTAGGAATACATCTAACCCAGGAGGTAAAAGACCTGTACTCAGAAAACTGGAAGACACTGATGAAGGAAACTGGAGACGACACAGACAAATGGACAGATATAATGTGTTCATGGATTGGAAGAATTCATATTGTTCAAATGATTCCACACCCCAGAGCAATCTAGAGATATGATGCCATTCTTATCAAAATACCAATGGAATTTTATGAGAACTAGACCAAAGTATTCTGATATGTGTAAGGAAACAGAAAAGTACCTGAATAGTCAATACGATCTTAAGAAAGAAGCACAAACTTGGACATATCACACTCCCTGTTTCAAACTAGACGACATATGTAATCAAGACAGTATGGTACAGGAACAAAAGAAATACACATAGATCCATGGAACAGAACTGAGAGCCCCAAAATAAACATAGGCATATATGGTCAATCATCTATGATAAAGGAGGTGAGACTATACAATGGGGAAAAGATAGCCTCTTCAATGAATGGTGGTGGGAAAACTGGACAACTGCATGCACAAGAATCAAACTGGAATCCTTTCTTATACCACCTACACAAGCAACCTCAAAATGAATCAAATACTTCAATGTAAGACCTGAAGCCATAAAGCTCCTTGAAGAAAACATAAGCAGTCTGCTCTTTGACATCCGTCTTAGCAATATTTTCTGGATCTGTCTCCCGAAGCAAGAGGAACAAAAGCAGAATAAACCAATGGGACTCCATCCAACTTTAAAGCTTTTCAATGTCAAAGGAAACCATCCACAAAATGAAGAGGCAGCCTACCGAACGTGAGAAAATAGTTGCAAACAATCTGTCTGAAAAGGGGTTCATATCCAAAATAGACTAAGAACTCACACAACTGAACCTCCAGAACCCAAAAACCCGATTAAACCATGGGACCGAACATTTTTCCAAAGAGTACGTACAGATGGCCAAGAGACATAAAAAAAGATGACCAATATCACTTATCATCAGGGAAATGCACATCAAAAGAACAATGAGATTATCACCTCACACCTAAAAATTTGGCTATCGTCCAAAAGACAACACTGTACCTAATAAAGGCTCTGATGCTCGTCCTAAGTCAGGCCCTGACGCTGTCTCTAAGGCCCTGTGGCCATCAATACCTAAAATCCTGACATTATCCTGAGCTAATATCCTGACCCATGTCTTACCAAGGTCCTGAAACTGTCCCAAAGTAAGCCCTGACGCTGTCCCTAAGTGAGGCCCGGAGGATGTCTTTATCAGAGGCCCTGAGAATGTCTTTTATGAAGACCCTAATGCTGATCCTACAGGGGCCCTTATACTACTCCTAAGTCACGCCCTGACACTGTCCCTCACTCAGGCCCCAAAGATAGGCCTCACTTAGGCCCTGTTGCCGTACCTTAGTTAGGCTCTGACGCTATCCCTACATCAAGCCCTGACACTGGTCCTGATTAAGCCCCTGACACTGGTCCTTACAAAGGCACTGATGCTCTCAATAACTAAGGTCTTCACGCTATCCCTAGTTCATTTACTGACACTGTCCCTGGCCTGGAACCTGACACTGTCCCGAGCTATTTTCCTGACACTTATCCTCACTGAAGCCATAATGCTCTCCCTAATTAAGGCCCGGATTAGTCCTAACAGGGGCCCTCACACTGTCTCTAACTAAGGCCCAGAATCTGTCCCTAATATAGGCCCTGCTGCCGGCAATAACTAAAATCCGGACACTATCCTTAGCTAAGAATCTGACCCATTTCTATCCAATGTCCTGACACTGTCCCTAAGAAAGCCCTGTCTCTGTCCTTAAGTGAAGGTCTGAGGCTCTGCCTAACTCAGACCCTGAAGCTATGCCTACCTGAGGCCTTGAGCCTGTGTCAACCTCAGGCCCTGACCATGTCTTCAACTAAGACCCTATTGCTGACCCAAAAAAGGCCCTGATGCACCTCCTACATCATGCCCTGACAGGGTGCCCAGCTAAGGGCCTGACGTTAGGCCTCACTCAGGCCCTGTCGCTCTCCCTAAGTCAGGCACTAGCACTGTTGCTACCTGCAGCCACGATACTGCTTCTAAATAAGGCCCTGATACTCTCAGTGACTAAGGTCTTGACACTATCCCTAGCTCATTTCCTGTTACAATCCGTAAACTTTACCCTAAAACTTGGCTTAGAAAATGTCCTGCCCCTTATGCTAATTGAAGCCCTTACTCTGTGCCTAACACAGACACTGAATTTAGGCCCAGGGCCATGACACTGTCACTAACTAAGGCCTAGATGCTCGTCCTAAATCCGGCCCAGAACTGTCCCTCACGAAAGCCCTAACACTATTCCTGACTCAGGCCCTGACACGGTACCTAACAGAGGCACAGATGCTAGTCCTAACGCAGGCCCTGACACTGTCTCTAACTAATGCCCTCATACCATCAATATCGAATGTCCTGACACTATGCTGAGCTCATTTCCTCACCCATCTCTTACCAAGGTCCTGAAACTGTCTGAAAGTAAGCCCTGACGCTGTTCCTAAGTGCGACCCTGAGGCTGTCCCTATCAGAGGCCCTGATAATGGCTTTAGCAAAGCCCCTGAGGCTGATCCTACCGAGGCCCTTATGCTGCTCCGAAGTCATGCCCTGATACTATCCCTAGCTAAGGCCCTGACACTAGGCCTCACTCAAGCCCTGTCACTCTTCCTAAGTCCGGCTCTGACCCTGTCCCTACCTGAAGTCCTGATACTGGTCCTAAATTAGGCCCTGATGTGCTAAGTAACTGAAGTCTTGGCACTATTCCTAGGTCATGTCCTGACACTATCCCTAGACCTTAACCTAACCTTGCTCTTAACTAATGTCGAGCCTCTTATGCTAACTAAATCCCTGATGCTGTCCCTAACTAAGGCCCAGAAATTTGTCCCGAGGCCGTGACGCTGCCCCTAACTGAGGCCTGGAGGCTTCTTGTAACTCAGGCCCTGACACAACCCCTAACTCAGTCCCTGACACTGTACCTAACAAAGGCTCTGATGCTCGTTCTAAGTCAGGCCCTGACACTGTCTCTAAGGCCCTGTGGCCATCAATCTCTAAAGTCCTGGCATTATCCTGAGCTGATATCCTGACCCATATATTACCAAGCTCCTGAAACTGTTCCAAAATAACCCCTGACGCTGTCCCTAAGTGAGGCCCTGAGGATGTCCGTAACACATGCCCTGAGAATGTCTTTTATGAGGACCCTAAGGCTGATCCTACAGAGGCCCTTATACTACTCCTACGTCATGCCCTAACACTGTCCCTCACTCAGGCCTTAAAGATAAGCCTCACTTAGGCCCTGGTGCCGTACCTTAGTTAGGCTCTGACGCTGTCACTACACCAGCCCTGATACTGGTCCTGATTAAGGCCCTGACACTGGTCTTAATTAAGGCCCTGATGTTCTCAATAACTAAGGTCTTCACGCCATCCCTCGCTCATTTCCTGACACTATCCCTGTCCTGGAAGCCGACTCTGTCCCGAACTCATTTCCTGCCCCTAATCCTCACAGAAGCCCTACTGCACTCCCTAAATAAGGCCCAGACTAGTCCTAACTAGGGACCTGACACTGTCTCTAAATAAGCCCGGGAATCTGTTCCTATTATAGGTCCTGTTCCCGGCAATAACTGAAATCCGGACACTATCCTCAGCTAATATCCTGACCCATCTCTAACCAAGGGCCTGACAGTCCCTAAGAAAGGCCTGTCTCTGTCCCTAAGTGAAAGTCTGAGGCTGTGCCTAACTCAGGCCCTGAAGCAATGCCTACCTGAGGCCTTGAAGCTGTGACCACATCAGGCTCTGATCATGTCTTTAACTAAGACCCTATTGCTGATCCAACAAAGCCCTGATGCAGCTCCTACATCATGCCCTGACAGTGTCCCCAGCTAAGGGCCTGATGCTAGGCCTCACTCAAGCCCTGTTGCTCTCCCTAAGTCAAGCACTGGAGCTGTCCCTAACTGAAGCTATGATACTGTTTCTACATAAGACCCTGATACTCTCACTGACTAAGGTCTTTTCACCAACCCTAGGTCATTTCATGACACGATCCATAAACTTTACCCTAAACTTAACCCTAGCAACTGTCCTGCCTCTTATGCTAATTGAAGCCCTTACTCTGTGCCTAACACAGACATTGAATTTAGGCCCAAGGCCATGACACAGTCCCTAACTGAGGCCTAGATGCTCGTCCTAATTCTGGCCCAGAACTGTCCCTCACGAAAACCCTAACACTATTCCTAACTCAGGCCCTGACACGGTACCTAACAGAGGCCCAGATGCTAGTCCTAACGCAGGCCCTGACACTGTGTGTAACTATACTCGGGCTGCCGTCGATATTTAATGTCATGATATTATCCTGAGATAATATCCTGACCCAAGTCTTACCAAGGTACTGAAAGTGTCCCAAAATAAGCCCTGACGCTGTCCCTAAGTGAGGCCCTGAGGCTGTCCGTATGCAACACTAGAAACCCTACAGCAGGTGGCCCAGACCACCGTGGCTATGGGATCCAGGTCACAGAGAACTAACATCAGAGGGCCCACATCATGAAACTGTGAGCCACCCAGCAATATGGATCTCAGAGCACAAGGCCAGCATCCCCATGGGATGGGAACCTGGCAGGAGTGTCCTCGCACCACTGGGCCCACATGAAAAAATATGGGGAGCCCATCAGTTAGGGCCTGACGCCAGAGGGTCCTCATCACCGAGGGGAGGAGGATCCCAGCAGGTTTCAACTGACACCTGAGGGCTCACGTCACCAAGGCGACTTGTGCCAAGGAGGAGTGACCTCAGAACAGAGGGCCCACCTCACAGAACGGTGAGGAACCCAGCTTGGATCAGACTCTCACCAGAGGGCCCACATCACCAAGGGGATGAGAACCAGGCAGGAGTGGCCTCACACCAGTGGGGCCACATCATCGAAAGTTGAAGAGCCCAACACATGTGGCCTCAAACCAGAGGACCCACATCACCAAGGTGCTTGGAGTGAAGCAGGCAGGAGGAGCCTCACAAGAGAGGGCCGATAGAATAGAAAAGGTGAGGAATCCAACAGTTGGAACCTCCCAGCTGGCGTCCCAGGAAACCGAGGCTATGGGATCCAGGCTGGAGTGAACTCACACCAGAGGGCCCACATCATGAAACTGTGAATAACCCAGCCGTTGGGATCTCAGAGCAGAAGGCCCACATCCCCATGTGGATGTGAACCTGGCAGGAGTGTCCTCGCACCACTCGCTGCACATCCGAAAATGTGGGGAGCCAAGCAGTTAAGGCCTGACGCCAGAGCACCCTCATTACCGAGGGGAGGAGGCTCCCAGCAGGCTGCAACTGACACCAGAGGGCCCATGTCACCAAGGAGAAGCGTGCCGGCCAAGCAGGAGTGACCTCACTGCAGAGGGCCCAGCTCACAGTAGAGTGAGGGTCCCAGCCAGGATCAGACTCTCACCAGAGGGCCCACATGACCAAGGGGATGGGAACCTGACAGGCGTGTCCTCACACTAGTTGGGCCACATCATCGAAATGTAAGAAACCCAGCACATGTGGCCTCAATCCAGAGGACCCACATCACCAAGGGGCTGGGAGTGAGGCAGGCAGGAGTAGCCTCACAACAGAGGGCCCATAGAATAAAAAGGTGAGGAATCCAGCAGTTGGAACCTCCCATCAGGCGGCCAGGAACACATTGGCCATGGGATCCTGGTCGGAGTGAACTTACATCAAAGAGCCCACACCATGGAACTGTGAGCAACCCAGCCGTTGGGACCTCAGAGCAGAAGGCCCACATCCCCAGCAGGATGGGAACCTGGCAGGAGTGTCCTGGCATCACTGGCTGCACATCAGAAAACGTGGGGAGCCCAGCAGTTACGGTCTTAAGCCATAGGGACCTCATCAACCAGGGGACGAGGAGCCCGGTGGGCTCCAACTGCCACCCGAGGGCCCACGTCGCCAAGGCGACGTGTGCGAGCCAGGTAGGAGTGACCTCACATCGGAGGACCCACCTCACAGAAGTTTGAGGAACCCAGCCAGGATCAGACTCTCACCAGAGGGCCCAAATCACGAAGGGGATGGGAACAAGGCAGGAGTGTCCTCCTACCAGTGTGGTCACTTCATCGAAAGGTGAGGGAACCAGCACATGTGTCTCGGTGGAAGGAGCCAAAAGGCCCACCTTCTTAAGGTCTCCTCTAGAGCTCCCAGACACCCTGCCGTCTTAGGCCTAACACTTGGACATTGTGACGGCATGGAGAGCCTGGGAACCCTAAGACACGGTGGAAGTGCGACTCGCAAGCTGGGTGCCAGGAACCTTCGAAGCACAGTGTGGTTTCATGTACGAAAGCGAGCCCAAGCGTCTGAGGCTGGTAGCCTTTTGCTTGAGAGGGTTGGTATCCTCGTGGGCCTGACGGCTACTTCCCCGTTTCCGCCACCCTCAGGAAACTCTTCAGCAGAGTCTTCGGAACCCGCTGAGAGAGAACAGCTGCCAAGTGGATGCACAGAACAGTCACCTCGATACCAGCCCCGTGTCCCAAGCAACGATCCTTCCCCGGAGGGTACTTAACCCACCCAGGGATTCAAGCAGGGGGTTTGCCTTGTCCAACTTGCACAGGAAAGTGGCAAGAGATGTAGGGCTCATCTACTTGCGTTCACACTACGTGGCCGGCCCGGAGAAGTTGTCACGGAGCCGAATCCAGCACCCTTCCTCCACCACGTGTGTACACCAAAGGAGCGCCGGGCACTGGGTGTTCTCAGGCCAAGAGAGAAGTCCTTGTTCTGTGCTGCACCTGCTGGGTGCTTCAAAGGTTCTCTGACCTTCCTCCTCTGGAAGCTTTTCAGAGCTGAGGCTACCCCTGGGCTGCGAAAGCAGAGAGGCGTAGAGGCCTTTCACACTGAAGGCGTGGGCTTGTTTCCCAGGGAGAAAGTGTACGTCGCCCACCCCCCACCCCCACCCCACCCCACCCCACCCCCAGCTGGAGGCGTGCAGGTGGACACCAGTTTGTTCTGCCCACGGAAAATACAATGAGGCGGACACGATTTGGGCCGTCTGGTGAAAGAATTTTGAATCGGCGGCACCCTGAGTACCTTTCCTGAAGTTTGCTTCCTAGCTGCTTACACTCGGCGTTCAGAGGCGAGATGAGAACAAACTTGCTCAGCGTGCGGCGAAGAGCCTTGATGCCCTGCCCTAAATGTTTGTGCTTCTGGCCAGCGTCACGCAAGGACTTTGACATGCAGGATTCTTACCTTGCCCTCTAAGCTGTCCCTGTTGGCTGAAGCAGTCGGCGTGTCTGTAGCGCAGCCTGGGAGGCAGGGCGTTGGGGGGAGTCTGCCAAGTGACTGGCCTCCATTATATAGCTAACTGAGAAAAATGCGTCGAGGCTTTCGGGAGCCACTTACAGGGAAAGGTTGCAATTCAGAATTGGAGACTGTGCTGGCAAACGTCAGCAGCTCCTCTGCCTCGGAGTGCTCTTGGTGTGCCGACTCCTAACAGCCACCACGGTCCCCAGCATGGGAACGGTCCCATTGCGAGCCGGTTTCATCCGTGCAAGATCCACGGGAGGCTGATCTCCAACGATCGGTCTCCACACCTTGAGCCTTTGGGACAGGGCAGTCCTGAGCCGATGTGCCCACCAGGGGACGCAACCAAAGTTTACTTACCACAGGAAAGAGCATCAAGGCCTCGTGTTCTCTCCATGAAATGAACGTGAGCTTGAAGGGTGATGCGTCAGAGTACGCTGTGAACAGCTCGCTGGTACGCCTGTCTTGCCCCCTCTCACGGTCTCACGCACCCGGGCTCAGGTCCGTGTAGGAATGCTGAGTGGGAGCGCCAGCCTCCCTTCTGGATTCTGAAGCCTTCCACCCCAATGGTGAGTCTGTGTGTCTCTTACGTTGGGGGGGGGGGGCGGGGGGGGCGGAATGAGGTCGCCCACAGAGGTTCTGACATGAAAGAACTAAAGACACACGGTGCTGAGGAGCTGGTTCCTCATGGAAGGAGCCCAAAGGCCAGAAAGCCGAAGGTCTCTTTCAAAGCTGCCGGACGCTCTGCCGTTCTAGGCCTGAGATACGGACCTTGTGTGACGGCACGGAAACCCTGCGAGATTTAGGAGACATCGCCAAGTGCAAGTGGCAATCCGGAAGGAAGAACCTTCAAGGCGGAGTGTCCTTTCCTGTACCAAACTGCGCCCAAGTGGCTGAGGCAGGTAGGCTTTTACTTCACAGAACCGGTATCCACGTATGCATGTGGGTTACTCTAAAGAAACGACACTGTGAGCAACCTCTTCCTAAAAGCCTTCGCAAACGGCTTTGGAGACAACAGCAGCGAGCGCAGTGGAGGCACAGACCATTATCCTAGATAGCAGCACAGTGGCTCTAGCAGCGATCGCTTCCCGGAGGATACTTACGCCACACCGAGATTCCAGCAGGGAGTTTTGCTTTGTAGCAGTACGACTCACTCAAGAAACAGGGATGAGGTGTAGGGCTAATCTACGTGCGCTCACTCTATGTGTCCGCGAGAAGGTTTGACGGAGGGGAATCCTTCACCGACCGCGACCACGCGTGTGCAACAAAGAAGCCCTGTGCCGTGGGTGTTCTCAGGCCGACAGAGGAGACCTAGGTGTGTGCTGCACCCGCTCTCGGTGGTTCACACGTTGCGTGACCCTGTGCCTTTGGAAGGTTTTCAGAGCGGGAGGCACCTGTGTGCTGCTAGCCCGAAGAGGCGTAGAGGCCTTTCACACTGAAGGAAGGGCTTGCATCTCATGGAGAAAATGTGTACGTCGCCCGGCAGATGGAGGCGCGCTCTTGACACCATTTCTTCTGCCAGTTTAAAACACAAGTATTTGTACTCGATCTGGGCTGCCTGGTGAAGTACTTGGCAGTCCGTATCACCCTGAGTACCTTTCCTGAAGTTTGATTCGTAGCTGGGTAAACTCGGGCTTCAGAGGCTAGATGAGACCAAATGAGTTCAGCCTGTGGCGAAAGCCTTTGACCAGAGGCCTATACGCCTGTGCTTGTGGCAAGGGCTAGGCAAGAACGTTTACACACTGGGTTTTTACCTTTACTCTAAGCCATCCCTTTCGGCTGCAGCAGGCGGCGTGTCCGTATCCCAGCCAGGGAAGCAGGCCACTGGGGGAGTCTGCCAGGCGACAGGCCTCCACTCTAGATAACGGCGAAAATGCATCACGGCCTTTGGAAGCCCCTTTAAAGGAAAGGCTCCTCTTCGGATTAGAACACTTTGCTAGCGGACTTCAGCAGCTCCTCTCCTTCAGGGTGCTCGGGCTGTGAAGACTAGTGAAAGCCACCACGGTCCCCAGCTTTTGAACGGCTCTTTCCCGAGTTGGTTCCATCCGTGGAAGCGCCGAAGGGGCTGATCTCCACCAATCGGGCTGCGCACCGTGAGTCTCTGGGGTAGGGCAGTCCTGAGCCAGTGTGCCACCCAAAGAATGAAAGGCAAAGTTCCCTTACCCACAAGAAGGCACACTGAGGCCCGGTGTGTTCTCTATGACACTGTGCACTCACATTCGTGGTAACAACTGTCAAAGGGCACTCACTGTATGCGTTCCAGCTCCTCGGCCGTGTTGGAGCCCCAGGAAGGAAATGCGTTCGTTTGACTAAGCTCCGTGAACGTGCAACGGTGATGGCGAAGCGCTGCCCTGTTCGCTCGAAAGCTCTCGTTCGTGCGGCCTTCACACGGCCTCGAGGTACGCAGTTCTAAACAGCGTTACATTCCATGCTGGTGTGCCAAGCCCCACACCCAGCTGCAGGGAGGAATTTGGGCTCTTCTGAGAAACACCAGTGTGCGCCACAAGTGAAACCAGGGCGTCTCCCCCAGGACGTCGCCGACCGGCAGCCGGATGCCAGAGGTGTACTTCCAGCCGGAAAAAGAGGGAAAAGGACAGCTTTCCCAAGGACAATTCTGGACCCTTGGGGCCATCCAGAATCACCAAGGCCTCAACTTTGCACGGCCTGGGGAACGCTCTTCCGCCTGTCCAGCAATCCCCACGTCAAAACCTTTCTCAGCAGAGGCAGGCACCCTCTCTCTTGTACTAGATAGCTCGGCAGAGCCTTCCGAGAAACATGCTGCGTCATTCAGCTTGAATGTGGGACGCGGAGGGGAGAGTACGCTTTCTCCCCGTTTGGAGGCGCCTTGCGCTTGGCTTCAAAGCTGCCTTGAACAGCACTAGCGGCCCGACGTCTCTGCACGGCAGGGCTGTTGTTGTGGGCCGAGGCTGCGTGATCTCCAAAAGCGAAAACCGTGCTGGCAATCCCTTTCTAGGAACTCCTCCCACGGCACCCCAGGTTCAGCTCCGGCCGAACGAAAGGTGACCTCAGGCCTCAAGGTGAAGTTCCAGCGTTTCACGTCAGGGGAGCTGGGTGTGCAGGGGTCTCCGATGAGGCCATACTCCACCACGGAGTGCCTTAACCCTGCGACGCTCCTGGGGACACACAGGGTGGGAGACCATTCACCATTTTCGCATGATGACCTCTCTCCGTGCCGGAACGGTGGCCTCTGGCTTCTGAGGAGCCTTCGCGTAAGCAGGCCCCTGGAGACAGCTCTTCACATTCATAGCTAGGGCAGTGTACTCCTCTCTGGGTTGCCCAGGTTGAGTGGCCCAGTCGTCAGAGAGACTGGCGAAAGCAGCGCTGGGCGGACTCCCTTTGCCGGTCAGTCGAACGGCCTCCTTGACTGAAAGAGAACTGCAGTGCCAAAAGACACCGCGCTGACGACTGGCTCCGGGAAGAGACTCGGGACAGCACTCTCACAGAAGCGAAAGCTAGGCCGTGGGCCAAGCCTGAGGAGCAGTACGTACGTTTGCCACACTTCTTTACACAGCTAGGCGTGAGCCAGAGAGCCTTGGTCACTGAGGCCTACCTAAGGTACTGCCATACTTACCCAGTAGATCCCACGCAGAGGTCCCTGTGCCCCAAAGGGCCTCCACGGAAGGGCCCTGTTCCTCCCGTTGTGTTTCCTTGAGGTAATCAGAAACCACTGAGGATACCTGTAGGAGCTCAGGTATGAAGCTGGGCGACCCTGGCCAAACCTGATTCCCCTCCGTGGTAGACGAGACAGTGGCGGGTCCTAAGCTGCCTGAAGCACACTCCTCGCGCGCACCTTCTCTTCGCTGCCGGAAGGCCTCACATAAGAAGTCTGAGTCGACTCGTGACAGAAGAAGTCTGGGTTGACTCGTGCGAGGCCTGCTGCTCTCCGTTCCTTGCTGGGAGCTTCAGCAGGAGCGCTCTGGAGCTCGCCGGCAGGAGAATTGTGAGTCCCGCCGCCCCACCCCGGCCTCAAGCAAGAGTCCAGATTTCCCCCGTTAGTAACACCTCGGGTTGCCAGAGGGAGCGGAGGGGCATGCCTTAACGGAATGCTTCAACCGTGGAAGGTATTTCACGAGACACTGTGCACTCACGTTCGTTGTAACAACTGTCAAAGGGCACTCACTGTATGCCTTGCAACTCCTCGGCCGTGTTGGAGCCCCAGGAAGGAAATGCGTTCGTTTGGCTAAGCTCCGTGAACGTGCAACGGTGATGGCGAAGCGCTGCCCTCTTCGCTCGAAAGCTCTCGTTCGTGCGGCCTTCACACGGCCTCAAGGTACGCAGTTCTAAACAGCCTTACATTCCATGCTGGTGTGCCAAGCCCCCCACCCAGCCGCAGGGAGGAATTTGGGCTCTTCTGAGAAACACCAGTGTGCGCCACAAGTGAAACCAGGGCGTCTCCCCCAGGACGTCGCCGACCGGCAGCCGGATGCCAGAGGTGTACTTCCAGCCGGAAAAAGAGGGAAAAGGACAGCTTTCCCAGGGACAATTCTGGACCCTTGGGACCATCCAGAATCACCAAGGCCTCAACTTTGCACGGCCTGGGGAACGCTCTTCCGCCTGTCCAGCAATCCCCACGTCAAAACCTTTCTCAGCAGAGGCAGGCACTCTCTCCCTTGTACTAGCTAGCTCGGCAGAGCCTTCCGAGAAACCTGCTGCGTCATTCAGCTTGAACGTGGGACGCGGAGGGGAGAGTACGCCTTCTCCCCGTTTGGAGGCGCCTTGCGCTTGGCTTCAAAGCTGCCTGAACAGCACTAGCGGCCCGACGTCTCTGCACGGCAGGATTGTCGTTGTGGGCCGAGGCTGCGTGTTCTCCCAAAGCGAAAACCGTGCTGGCAATCCCTTTCTAGGAACTCCTCCCACGGCACCACAGGTTCAGCTCCGGCCGAACGAAAGGTGACCTCAGGCCTCAAGGTAGGTTCCAGTGTTTCACGTCGGGGGAGTTGGGTGTGCAGTGGTTTCCATGAGGCCATACTCCACCACGGAGTGCCTTAACTCTGCGAAGCTCCTGGGGGCACACAGGATAGGAGATCGTTCGCCAGTTTCGCGGGATGACTTCTCTCCGTGCCGGAACGGCGGCTCCTGGCTTCTGAGGAACCTTAGCCTAAACAGGCCCCTGGAGAAAGCTCCTCACATTCATAGCAAGGGCAACGTACTGCTCTCTGGCTTGCCTGGGTTGAATGCCCCAGTCGTCAAAGAGCCTCGCGAAGGCAGTGCTGCGCAGACTCCCTCTGCCAGTCGCACGGCCTCCTTGACTGAAAGAGAACTGCAGTGCCAAAAGACACCGCGCTGACGACTGGCTCCGGGAAGAGACTCGGGACAGCACTCTCACAGAAGCGAAAGCTAGGCCGTGGGCCCAGCCTGAGGAGCAGTACGTACGTTTGCCACACTTCTTTACACAGCTAGGCGTGAGCCAGAGAGCCTTGGTCACTGAGGCCTACCTAAGGTACTGCCATACTTACCCAGTAGATCCCACGCAGAGGTCCCTGTGCCCCAAAGGGCCTCCACGGAAGGGCCCTGTTCCTCCCGTTGTGTTTCCTTGAGGTAATCAGAAACCACTGAGGATACCTGTAGGAGCTCAGGTATGAAGCTGGGCGACCCTGGCCAAACCTGATTCCCCTCCGTGGTAGACGAGACAGTGGCGGGTCCTAAGCTGCCTGAAGCACACTCCTCGCGCGCACCTTCTCTTCGCTGCCGGAAGGCCTCACATAAGAAGTCTGAGTCGACTCGTGACAGAAGAAGTCTGGGTTGACTCGTGCGAGGCCTGCTGCTCTCCGTTCCTTGCTGGGAGCTTCAGCAGGAGCGCTCTGGAGCTCGCCGGCAGGAGAATTGTGAGTCCCGCCGCCCCACCCCGGCCTCAAGCAAGAGTCCAGATTTCCCCCGTTAGTAACACCTCGGGTTGCCAGAGGGAGCGGAGGGGCATGCCTTAACGGAATGCTTCAACCGTGGAAGGTATTTCACGAGACACTGTGCACTCACGTTCGTTGTAACAACTGTCAAAGGGCACTCACTGTATGCCTTGCAACTCCTCGGCCGTGTTGGAGCCCCAGGAAGGAAATGCGTTCGTTTGGCTAAGCTCCGTGAACGTGCAACGGTGATGGCGAAGCGCTGCCCTCTTCGCTCGAAAGCTCTCGTTCGTGCGGCCTTCACACGGCCTCAAGGTACGCAGTTCTAAACAACAGCCTTACATTCCATGCTGGTGTGCCAAGCCCCCCACCCAGCCGCAGGGAGGAATTTGGGCTCTTCTGAGAAACACCAGTGTGCGCCACAAGTGAAACCAGGGCGTCTCCCCCAGGACGTCGCCGACCGGCAGCCGGATGCCAGAGGTGTACTTCCAGCCGGAAAAAGAGGGAAAAGGACAGCTTTCCCAGGGACAATTCTGGACCCTTGGGACCATCCAGAATCACCAAGGCCTCAACTTTGCACGGCCTGGGGAACGCTCTTCCGCCTGTCCAGCAATCCCCACGTCAAAACCTTTCTCAGCAGAGGCAGGCACTCTCTCCCTTGTACTAGCTAGCTCGGCAGAGCCTTCCGAGAAACCTGCTGCGTCATTCAGCTTGAACGTGGGACGCGGAGGGGAGAGTACGCCTTCTCCCCGTTTGGAGGCGCCTTGCGCTTGGCTTCAAAGCTGCCTGAACAGCACTAGCGGCCCGACGTCTCTGCACGGCAGGATTGTCGTTGTGGGCCGAGGCTGCGTGTTCTCCCAAAGCGAAAACCGTGCTGGCAATCCCTTTCTAGGAACTCCTCCCACGGCACCACAGGTTCAGCTCCGGCCGAACGAAAGGTGACCTCAGGCCTCAAGGTAGGTTCCAGTGTTTCACGTCGGGGGAGTTGGGTGTGCAGTGGTTTCCATGAGGCCATACTCCACCACGGAGTGCCTTAACTCTGCGAAGCTCCTGGGGGCACACAGGATAGGAGATCGTTCGCCAGTTTCGCGGGATGACTTCTCTCCGTGCCGGAACGGCGGCTCCTGGCTTCTGAGGAACCTTAGCCTAAACAGGCCCCTGGAGAAAGCTCCTCACATTCATAGCAAGGGCAACGTACTGCTCTCTGGCTTGCCTGGGTTGAATGCCCCAGTCGTCAAAGAGCCTCGCGAAGGCAGTGCTGCGCAGACTCCCTCTGCCAGTCGCACGGCCTCCTTGACTGAAAGAGAACTGCAGTGCCAAAAGACACCGCGCTGACGACTGGCTCCGGGAAGAGACTCGGGACAGCACTCTCACAGAAGCGAAAGCTAGGCCGTGGGCCCAGCCTGAGGAGCAGTACGTACGTTTGCCACACTTCTTTACACAGCTAGGCGTGAGCCAGAGAGCCTTGGTCACTGAGGCCTACCTAAGGTACTGCCATACTTACCCAGTAGATCCCACGCAGAGGTCCCTGTGCCCCAAAGGGCCTCCACGGAAGGGCCCTGTTCCTCCCGTTGTGTTTCCTTGAGGTAATCAGAAACCACTGAGGATACCTGTAGGAGCTCAGGTATGAAGCTGGGCGACCCTGGCCAAACCTGATTCCCCTCCGTGGTAGACGAGACAGTGGCGGGTCCTAAGCTGCCTGAAGCACACTCCTCGCGCGCACCTTCTCTTCGCTGCCGGAAGGCCTCACATAAGAAGTCTGAGTCGACTCGTGACAGAAGAAGTCTGGGTTGACTCGTGCGAGGCCTGCTGCTCTCCGTTCCTTGCTGGGAGCTTCAGCAGGAGCGCTCTGGAGCTCGCCGGCAGGAGAATTGTGAGTCCCGCCGCCCCACCCCGGCCTCAAGCAAGAGTCCAGATTTCCCCCGTTAGTAACACCTCGGCTTGCCAGAGGGAGCGGAGGGGCATGCCTTAACGGAATGCTTCAACCGTGGAAGGTATTTCACGAGACACTGTGCACTCACGTTCGTTGTAACAACTGTCAAAGGGCACTCACTGTATGCCTTGCAACTCCTCGGCCGTGTTGGAGCCCCAGGAAGGAAATGCGTTCGTTTGGCTAAGCTCCGTGAACGTGCAACGGTGATGGCGAAGCGCTGCCCTCTTCGCTCGAAAGCTCTCGTTCGTGCGGCCTTCACACGGCCTCAAGGTACGCAGTTCTAAACAACAGCCTTACATTCCATGCTGGTGTGCCAAGCCCCCCACCCAGCCGCAGGGAGGAATTTGGGCTCTTCTGAGAAACACCAGTGTGCGCCACAAGTGAAACCAGGGCGTCTCCCCCAGGACGTCGCCGACCGGCAGCCGGATGCCAGAGGTGTACTTCCAGCCGGAAAAAGAGGGAAAAGGACAGCTTTCCCAGGGACAATTCTGGACCCTTGGGACCATCCAGAATCACCAAGGCCTCAACTTTGCACGGCCTGGGGAACGCTCTTCCGCCTGTCCAGCAATCCCCACGTCAAAACCTTTCTCAGCAGAGGCAGGCACTCTCTCCCTTGTACTAGCTAGCTCGGCAGAGCCTTCCGAGAAACCTGCTGCGTCATTCAGCTTGAACGTGGGACGCGGAGGGGAGAGTACGCCTTCTCCCCGTTTGGAGGCGCCTTGCGCTTGGCTTCAAAGCTGCCTGAACAGCACTAGCGGCCCGACGTCTCTGCACGGCAGGATTGTCGTTGTGGGCCGAGGCTGCGTGTTCTCCCAAAGCGAAAACCGTGCTGGCAATCCCTTTCTAGGAACTCCTCCCACGGCACCACAGGTTCAGCTCCGGCCGAACGAAAGGTGACCTCAGGCCTCAAGGTAGGTTCCAGTGTTTCACGTCGGGGGAGTTGGGTGTGCAGTGGTTTCCATGAGGCCATACTCCACCACGGAGTGCCTTAACTCTGCGAAGCTCCTGGGGGCACACAGGATAGGAGATCGTTCGCCAGTTTCGCGGGATGACTTCTCTCCGTGCCGGAACGGCGGCTCCTGGCTTCTGAGGAACCTTAGCCTAAACAGGCCCCTGGAGAAAGCTCCTCACATTCATAGCAAGGGCAACGTACTGCTCTCTGGCTTGCCTGGGTTGAATGCCCCAGTCGTCAAAGAGCCTCGCGAAGGCAGTGCTGCGCAGACTCCCTCTGCCAGTCGCACGGCCTCCTTGACTGAAAGAGAACTGCAGTGCCAAAAGACACCGCGCTGACGACTGGCTCCGGGAAGAGACTCGGGACAGCACTCTCACAGAAGCGAAAGCTAGGCCGTGGGCCCAGCCTGAGGAGCAGTACGTACGTTTGCCACACTTCTTTACACAGCTAGGCGTGAGCCAGAGAGCCTTGGTCACTGAGGCCTACCTAAGGTACTGCCATACTTACCCAGTAGATCCCACGCAGAGGTCCCTGTGCCCCAAAGGGCCTCCACGGAAGGGCCCTGTTCCTCCCGTTGTGTTTCCTTGAGGTAATCAGAAACCACTGAGGATACCTGTAGGAGCTCAGGTATGAAGCTGGGCGACCCTGGCCAAACCTGATTCCCCTCCGTGGTAGACGAGACAGTGGCGGGTCCTAAGCTGCCTGAAGCACACTCCTCGCGCGCACCTTCTCTTCGCTGCCGGAAGGCCTCACATAAGAAGTCTGAGTCGACTCGTGACAGAAGAAGTCTGGGTTGACTCGTGCGAGGCCTGCTGCTCTCCGTTCCTTGCTGGGAGCTTCAGCAGGAGCGCTCTGGAGCTCGCCGGCAGGAGAATTGTGAGTCCCGCCGCCCCACCCCGGCCTCAAGCAAGAGTCCAGATTTCCCCCGTTAGTAACACCTCGGCTTGCCAGAGGGAGCGGAGGGGCATGCCTTAACGGAATGCTTCAACCGTGGAAGGTATTTCACGAGACACTGTGCACTCACGTTCGTTGTAACAACTGTCAAAGGGCACTCACTGTATGCCTTGCAACTCCTCGGCCGTGTTGGAGCCCCAGGAAGGAAATGCGTTCGTTTGGCTAAGCTCCGTGAACGTGCAACGGTGATGGCGAAGCGCTGCCCTCTTCGCTCGAAAGCTCTCGTTCGTGCGGCCTTCACACGGCCTCAAGGTACGCAGTTCTAAACAACAGCCTTACATTCCATGCTGGTGTGCCAAGCCCCCCACCCAGCCGCAGGGAGGAATTTGGGCTCTTCTGAGAAACACCAGTGTGCGCCACAAGTGAAACCAGGGCGTCTCCCCCAGGACGTCGCCGACCGGCAGCCGGATGCCAGAGGTGTACTTCCAGCCGGAAAAAGAGGGAAAAGGACAGCTTTCCCAGGGACAATTCTGGACCCTTGGGACCATCCAGAATCACCAAGGCCTCAACTTTGCACGGCCTGGGGAACGCTCTTCCGCCTGTCCAGCAATCCCCACGTCAAAACCTTTCTCAGCAGAGGCAGGCACTCTCTCCCTTGTACTAGCTAGCTCGGCAGAGCCTTCCGAGAAACCTGCTGCGTCATTCAGCTTGAACGTGGGACGCGGAGGGGAGAGTACGCCTTCTCCCCGTTTGGAGGCGCCTTGCGCTTGGCTTCAAAGCTGCCTGAACAGCACTAGCGGCCCGACGTCTCTGCACGGCAGGATTGTCGTTGTGGGCCGAGGCTGCGTGTTCTCCCAAAGCGAAAACCGTGCTGGCAATCCCTTTCTAGGAACTCCTCCCACGGCACCACAGGTTCAGCTCCGGCCGAACGAAAGGTGACCTCAGGCCTCAAGGTAGGTTCCAGTGTTTCACGTCGGGGGAGTTGGGTGTGCAGTGGTTTCCATGAGGCCATACTCCACCACGGAGTGCCTTAACTCTGCGAAGCTCCTGGGGGCACACAGGATAGGAGATCGTTCGCCAGTTTCGCGGGATGACTTCTCTCCGTGCCGGAACGGCGGCTCCTGGCTTCTGAGGAACCTTAGCCTAAACAGGCCCCTGGAGAAAGCTCCTCACATTCATAGCAAGGGCAACGTACTGCTCTCTGGCTTGCCTGGGTTGAATGCCCCAGTCGTCAAAGAGCCTCGCGAAGGCAGTGCTGCGCAGACTCCCTCTGCCAGTCGCACGGCCTCCTTGACTGAAAGAGAACTGCAGTGCCAAAAGACACCGCGCTGACGACTGGCTCCGGGAAGAGACTCGGGACAGCACTCTCACAGAAGCGAAAGCTAGGCCGTGGGCCCAGCCTGAGGAGCAGTACGTACGTTTGCCACACTTCTTTACACAGCTAGGCGTGAGCCAGAGAGCCTTGGTCACTGAGGCCTACCTAAGGTACTGCCATACTTACCCAGTAGATCCCACGCAGAGGTCCCTGTGCCCCAAAGGGCCTCCACGGAAGGGCCCTGTTCCTCCCGTTGTGTTTCCTTGAGGTAATCAGAAACCACTGAGGATACCTGTAGGAGCTCAGGTATGAAGCTGGGCGACCCTGGCCAAACCTGATTCCCCTCCGTGGTAGACGAGACAGTGGCGGGTCCTAAGCTGCCTGAAGCACACTCCTCGCGCGCACCTTCTCTTCGCTGCCGGAAGGCCTCACATAAGAAGTCTGAGTCGACTCGTGACAGAAGAAGTCTGGGTTGACTCGTGCGAGGCCTGCTGCTCTCCGTTCCTTGCTGGGAGCTTCAGCAGGAGCGCTCTGGAGCTCGCCGGCAGGAGAATTGTGAGTCCCGCCGCCCCACCCCGGCCTCAAGCAAGAGTCCAGATTTCCCCCGTTAGTAACACCTCGGCTTGCCAGAGGGAGCGGAGGGGCATGCCTTAACGGAATGCTTCAACCGTGGAAGGTATTTCACGAGACACTGTGCACTCACGTTCGTTGTAACAACTGTCAAAGGGCACTCACTGTATGCCTTGCAACTCCTCGGCCGTGTTGGAGCCCCAGGAAGGAAATGCGTTCGTTTGGCTAAGCTCCGTGAACGTGCAACGGTGATGGCGAAGCGCTGCCCTCTTCGCTCGAAAGCTCTCGTTCGTGCGGCCTTCACACGGCCTCAAGGTACGCAGTTCTAAACAACAGCCTTACATTCCATGCTGGTGTGCCAAGCCCCCCACCCAGCCGCAGGGAGGAATTTGGGCTCTTCTGAGAAACACCAGTGTGCGCCACAAGTGAAACCAGGGCGTCTCCCCCAGGACGTCGCCGACCGGCAGCCGGATGCCAGAGGTGTACTTCCAGCCGGAAAAAGAGGGAAAAGGACAGCTTTCCCAGGGACAATTCTGGACCCTTGGGACCATCCAGAATCACCAAGGCCTCAACTTTGCACGGCCTGGGGAACGCTCTTCCGCCTGTCCAGCAATCCCCACGTCAAAACCTTTCTCAGCAGAGGCAGGCACTCTCTCCCTTGTACTAGCTAGCTCGGCAGAGCCTTCCGAGAAACCTGCTGCGTCATTCAGCTTGAACGTGGGACGCGGAGGGGAGAGTACGCCTTCTCCCCGTTTGGAGGCGCCTTGCGCTTGGCTTCAAAGCTGCCTGAACAGCACTAGCGGCCCGACGTCTCTGCACGGCAGGATTGTCGTTGTGGGCCGAGGCTGCGTGTTCTCCCAAAGCGAAAACCGTGCTGGCAATCCCTTTCTAGGAACTCCTCCCACGGCACCACAGGTTCAGCTCCGGCCGAACGAAAGGTGACCTCAGGCCTCAAGGTAGGTTCCAGTGTTTCACGTCGGGGGAGTTGGGTGTGCAGTGGTTTCCATGAGGCCATACTCCACCACGGAGTGCCTTAACTCTGCGAAGCTCCTGGGGGCACACAGGATAGGAGATCGTTCGCCAGTTTCGCGGGATGACTTCTCTCCGTGCCGGAACGGCGGCTCCTGGCTTCTGAGGAACCTTAGCCTAAACAGGCCCCTGGAGAAAGCTCCTCACATTCATAGCAAGGGCAACGTACTGCTCTCTGGCTTGCCTGGGTTGAATGCCCCAGTCGTCAAAGAGCCTCGCGAAGGCAGTGCTGCGCAGACTCCCTCTGCCAGTCGCACGGCCTCCTTGACTGAAAGAGAACTGCAGTGCCAAAAGACACCGCGCTGACGACTGGCTCCGGGAAGAGACTCGGGACAGCACTCTCACAGAAGCGAAAGCTAGGCCGTGGGCCCAGCCTGAGGAGCAGTACGTACGTTTGCCACACTTCTTTACACAGCTAGGCGTGAGCCAGAGAGCCTTGGTCACTGAGGCCTACCTAAGGTACTGCCATACTTACCCAGTAGATCCCACGCAGAGGTCCCTGTGCCCCAAAGGGCCTCCACGGAAGGGCCCTGTTCCTCCCGTTGTGTTTCCTTGAGGTAATCAGAAACCACTGAGGATACCTGTAGGAGCTCAGGTATGAAGCTGGGCGACCCTGGCCAAACCTGATTCCCCTCCGTGGTAGACGAGACAGTGGCGGGTCCTAAGCTGCCTGAAGCACACTCCTCGCGCGCACCTTCTCTTCGCTGCCGGAAGGCCTCACATAAGAAGTCTGAGTCGACTCGTGACAGAAGAAGTCTGGGTTGACTCGTGCGAGGCCTGCTGCTCTCCGTTCCTTGCTGGGAGCTTCAGCAGGAGCGCTCTGGAGCTCGCCGGCAGGAGAATTGTGAGTCCCGCCGCCCCACCCCGGCCTCAAGCAAGAGTCCAGATTTCCCCCGTTAGTAACACCTCGGCTTGCCAGAGGGAGCGGAGGGGCATGCCTTAACGGAATGCTTCAACCGTGGAAGGTATTTCACGAGACACTGTGCACTCACGTTCGTTGTAACAACTGTCAAAGGGCACTCACTGTATGCCTTGCAACTCCTCGGCCGTGTTGGAGCCCCAGGAAGGAAATGCGTTCGTTTGGCTAAGCTCCGTGAACGTGCAACGGTGATGGCGAAGCGCTGCCCTCTTCGCTCGAAAGCTCTCGTTCGTGCGGCCTTCACACGGCCTCAAGGTACGCAGTTCTAAACAACAGCCTTACATTCCATGCTGGTGTGCCAAGCCCCCCACCCAGCCGCAGGGAGGAATTTGGGCTCTTCTGAGAAACACCAGTGTGCGCCACAAGTGAAACCAGGGCGTCTCCCCCAGGACGTCGCCGACCGGCAGCCGGATGCCAGAGGTGTACTTCCAGCCGGAAAAAGAGGGAAAAGGACAGCTTTCCCAGGGACAATTCTGGACCCTTGGGACCATCCAGAATCACCAAGGCCTCAACTTTGCACGGCCTGGGGAACGCTCTTCCGCCTGTCCAGCAATCCCCACGTCAAAACCTTTCTCAGCAGAGGCAGGCACTCTCTCCCTTGTACTAGCTAGCTCGGCAGAGCCTTCCGAGAAACCTGCTGCGTCATTCAGCTTGAACGTGGGACGCGGAGGGGAGAGTACGCCTTCTCCCCGTTTGGAGGCGCCTTGCGCTTGGCTTCAAAGCTGCCTGAACAGCACTAGCGGCCCGACGTCTCTGCACGGCAGGATTGTCGTTGTGGGCCGAGGCTGCGTGTTCTCCCAAAGCGAAAACCGTGCTGGCAATCCCTTTCTAGGAACTCCTCCCACGGCACCACAGGTTCAGCTCCGGCCGAACGAAAGGTGACCTCAGGCCTCAAGGTAGGTTCCAGTGTTTCACGTCGGGGGAGTTGGGTGTGCAGTGGTTTCCATGAGGCCATACTCCACCACGGAGTGCCTTAACTCTGCGAAGCTCCTGGGGGCACACAGGATAGGAGATCGTTCGCCAGTTTCGCGGGATGACTTCTCTCCGTGCCGGAACGGCGGCTCCTGGCTTCTGAGGAACCTTAGCCTAAACAGGCCCCTGGAGAAAGCTCCTCACATTCATAGCAAGGGCAACGTACTGCTCTCTGGCTTGCCTGGGTTGAATGCCCCAGTCGTCAAAGAGCCTCGCGAAGGCAGTGCTGCGCAGACTCCCTCTGCCAGTCGCACGGCCTCCTTGACTGAAAGAGAACTGCAGTGCCAAAAGACACCGCGCTGACGACTGGCTCCGGGAAGAGACTCGGGACAGCACTCTCACAGAAGCGAAAGCTAGGCCGTGGGCCCAGCCTGAGGAGCAGTACGTACGTTTGCCACACTTCTTTACACAGCTAGGCGTGAGCCAGAGAGCCTTGGTCACTGAGGCCTACCTAAGGTACTGCCATACTTACCCAGTAGATCCCACGCAGAGGTCCCTGTGCCCCAAAGGGCCTCCACGGAAGGGCCCTGTTCCTCCCGTTGTGTTTCCTTGAGGTAATCAGAAACCACTGAGGATACCTGTAGGAGCTCAGGTATGAAGCTGGGCGACCCTGGCCAAACCTGATTCCCCTCCGTGGTAGACGAGACAGTGGCGGGTCCTAAGCTGCCTGAAGCACACTCCTCGCGCGCACCTTCTCTTCGCTGCCGGAAGGCCTCACATAAGAAGTCTGAGTCGACTCGTGACAGAAGAAGTCTGGGTTGACTCGTGCGAGGCCTGCTGCTCTCCGTTCCTTGCTGGGAGCTTCAGCAGGAGCGCTCTGGAGCTCGCCGGCAGGAGAATTGTGAGTCCCGCCGCCCCACCCCGGCCTCAAGCAAGAGTCCAGATTTCCCCCGTTAGTAACACCTCGGCTTGCCAGAGGGAGCGGAGGGGCATGCCTTAACGGAATGCTTCAACCGTGGAAGGTATTTCACGAGACACTGTGCACTCACGTTCGTTGTAACAACTGTCAAAGGGCACTCACTGTATGCCTTGCAACTCCTCGGCCGTGTTGGAGCCCCAGGAAGGAAATGCGTTCGTTTGGCTAAGCTCCGTGAACGTGCAACGGTGATGGCGAAGCGCTGCCCTCTTCGCTCGAAAGCTCTCGTTCGTGCGGCCTTCACACGGCCTCAAGGTACGCAGTTCTAAACAACAGCCTTACATTCCATGCTGGTGTGCCAAGCCCCCCACCCAGCCGCAGGGAGGAATTTGGGCTCTTCTGAGAAACACCAGTGTGCGCCACAAGTGAAACCAGGGCGTCTCCCCCAGGACGTCGCCGACCGGCAGCCGGATGCCAGAGGTGTACTTCCAGCCGGAAAAAGAGGGAAAAGGACAGCTTTCCCAGGGACAATTCTGGACCCTTGGGACCATCCAGAATCACCAAGGCCTCAACTTTGCACGGCCTGGGGAACGCTCTTCCGCCTGTCCAGCAATCCCCACGTCAAAACCTTTCTCAGCAGAGGCAGGCACTCTCTCCCTTGTACTAGCTAGCTCGGCAGAGCCTTCCGAGAAACCTGCTGCGTCATTCAGCTTGAACGTGGGACGCGGAGGGGAGAGTACGCCTTCTCCCCGTTTGGAGGCGCCTTGCGCTTGGCTTCAAAGCTGCCTGAACAGCACTAGCGGCCCGACGTCTCTGCACGGCAGGATTGTCGTTGTGGGCCGAGGCTGCGTGTTCTCCCAAAGCGAAAACCGTGCTGGCAATCCCTTTCTAGGAACTCCTCCCACGGCACCACAGGTTCAGCTCCGGCCGAACGAAAGGTGACCTCAGGCCTCAAGGTAGGTTCCAGTGTTTCACGTCGGGGGAGTTGGGTGTGCAGTGGTTTCCATGAGGCCATACTCCACCACGGAGTGCCTTAACTCTGCGAAGCTCCTGGGGGCACACAGGATAGGAGATCGTTCGCCAGTTTCGCGGGATGACTTCTCTCCGTGCCGGAACGGCGGCTCCTGGCTTCTGAGGAACCTTAGCCTAAACAGGCCCCTGGAGAAAGCTCCTCACATTCATAGCAAGGGCAACGTACTGCTCTCTGGCTTGCCTGGGTTGAATGCCCCAGTCGTCAAAGAGCCTCGCGAAGGCAGTGCTGCGCAGACTCCCTCTGCCAGTCGCACGGCCTCCTTGACTGAAAGAGAACTGCAGTGCCAAAAGACACCGCGCTGACGACTGGCTCCGGGAAGAGACTCGGGACAGCACTCTCACAGAAGCGAAAGCTAGGCCGTGGGCCCAGCCTGAGGAGCAGTACGTACGTTTGCCACACTTCTTTACACAGCTAGGCGTGAGCCAGAGAGCCTTGGTCACTGAGGCCTACCTAAGGTACTGCCATACTTACCCAGTAGATCCCACGCAGAGGTCCCTGTGCCCCAAAGGGCCTCCACGGAAGGGCCCTGTTCCTCCCGTTGTGTTTCCTTGAGGTAATCAGAAACCACTGAGGATACCTGTAGGAGCTCAGGTATGAAGCTGGGCGACCCTGGCCAAACCTGATTCCCCTCCGTGGTAGACGAGACAGTGGCGGGTCCTAAGCTGCCTGAAGCACACTCCTCGCGCGCACCTTCTCTTCGCTGCCGGAAGGCCTCACATAAGAAGTCTGAGTCGACTCGTGACAGAAGAAGTCTGGGTTGACTCGTGCGAGGCCTGCTGCTCTCCGTTCCTTGCTGGGAGCTTCAGCAGGAGCGCTCTGGAGCTCGCCGGCAGGAGAATTGTGAGTCCCGCCGCCCCACCCCGGCCTCAAGCAAGAGTCCAGATTTCCCCCGTTAGTAACACCTCGGCTTGCCAGAGGGAGCGGAGGGGCATGCCTTAACGGAATGCTTCAACCGTGGAAGGTATTTCACGAGACACTGTGCACTCACGTTCGTTGTAACAACTGTCAAAGGGCACTCACTGTATGCCTTGCAACTCCTCGGCCGTGTTGGAGCCCCAGGAAGGAAATGCGTTCGTTTGGCTAAGCTCCGTGAACGTGCAACGGTGATGGCGAAGCGCTGCCCTCTTCGCTCGAAAGCTCTCGTTCGTGCGGCCTTCACACGGCCTCAAGGTACGCAGTTCTAAACAACAGCCTTACATTCCATGCTGGTGTGCCAAGCCCCCCACCCAGCCGCAGGGAGGAATTTGGGCTCTTCTGAGAAACACCAGTGTGCGCCACAAGTGAAACCAGGGCGTCTCCCCCAGGACGTCGCCGACCGGCAGCCGGATGCCAGAGGTGTACTTCCAGCCGGAAAAAGAGGGAAAAGGACAGCTTTCCCAGGGACAATTCTGGACCCTTGGGACCATCCAGAATCACCAAGGCCTCAACTTTGCACGGCCTGGGGAACGCTCTTCCGCCTGTCCAGCAATCCCCACGTCAAAACCTTTCTCAGCAGAGGCAGGCACTCTCTCCCTTGTACTAGCTAGCTCGGCAGAGCCTTCCGAGAAACCTGCTGCGTCATTCAGCTTGAACGTGGGACGCGGAGGGGAGAGTACGCCTTCTCCCCGTTTGGAGGCGCCTTGCGCTTGGCTTCAAAGCTGCCTGAACAGCACTAGCGGCCCGACGTCTCTGCACGGCAGGATTGTCGTTGTGGGCCGAGGCTGCGTGTTCTCCCAAAGCGAAAACCGTGCTGGCAATCCCTTTCTAGGAACTCCTCCCACGGCACCACAGGTTCAGCTCCGGCCGAACGAAAGGTGACCTCAGGCCTCAAGGTAGGTTCCAGTGTTTCACGTCGGGGGAGTTGGGTGTGCAGTGGTTTCCATGAGGCCATACTCCACCACGGAGTGCCTTAACTCTGCGAAGCTCCTGGGGGCACACAGGATAGGAGATCGTTCGCCAGTTTCGCGGGATGACTTCTCTCCGTGCCGGAACGGCGGCTCCTGGCTTCTGAGGAACCTTAGCCTAAACAGGCCCCTGGAGAAAGCTCCTCACATTCATAGCAAGGGCAACGTACTGCTCTCTGGCTTGCCTGGGTTGAATGCCCCAGTCGTCAAAGAGCCTCGCGAAGGCAGTGCTGCGCAGACTCCCTCTGCCAGTCGCACGGCCTCCTTGACTGAAAGAGAACTGCAGTGCCAAAAGACACCGCGCTGACGACTGGCTCCGGGAAGAGACTCGGGACAGCACTCTCACAGAAGCGAAAGCTAGGCCGTGGGCCCAGCCTGAGGAGCAGTACGTACGTTTGCCACACTTCTTTACACAGCTAGGCGTGAGCCAGAGAGCCTTGGTCACTGAGGCCTACCTAAGGTACTGCCATACTTACCCAGTAGATCCCACGCAGAGGTCCCTGTGCCCCAAAGGGCCTCCACGGAAGGGCCCTGTTCCTCCCGTTGTGTTTCCTTGAGGTAATCAGAAACCACTGAGGATACCTGTAGGAGCTCAGGTATGAAGCTGGGCGACCCTGGCCAAACCTGATTCCCCTCCGTGGTAGACGAGACAGTGGCGGGTCCTAAGCTGCCTGAAGCACACTCCTCGCGCGCACCTTCTCTTCGCTGCCGGAAGGCCTCACATAAGAAGTCTGAGTCGACTCGTGACAGAAGAAGTCTGGGTTGACTCGTGCGAGGCCTGCTGCTCTCCGTTCCTTGCTGGGAGCTTCAGCAGGAGCGCTCTGGAGCTCGCCGGCAGGAGAATTGTGAGTCCCGCCGCCCCACCCCGGCCTCAAGCAAGAGTCCAGATTTCCCCCGTTAGTAACACCTCGGCTTGCCAGAGGGAGCGGAGGGGCATGCCTTAACGGAATGCTTCAACCGTGGAAGGTATTTCACGAGACACTGTGCACTCACGTTCGTTGTAACAACTGTCAAAGGGCACTCACTGTATGCCTTGCAACTCCTCGGCCGTGTTGGAGCCCCAGGAAGGAAATGCGTTCGTTTGGCTAAGCTCCGTGAACGTGCAACGGTGATGGCGAAGCGCTGCCCTCTTCGCTCGAAAGCTCTCGTTCGTGCGGCCTTCACACGGCCTCAAGGTACGCAGTTCTAAACAACAGCCTTACATTCCATGCTGGTGTGCCAAGCCCCCCACCCAGCCGCAGGGAGGAATTTGGGCTCTTCTGAGAAACACCAGTGTGCGCCACAAGTGAAACCAGGGCGTCTCCCCCAGGACGTCGCCGACCGGCAGCCGGATGCCAGAGGTGTACTTCCAGCCGGAAAAAGAGGGAAAAGGACAGCTTTCCCAGGGACAATTCTGGACCCTTGGGACCATCCAGAATCACCAAGGCCTCAACTTTGCACGGCCTGGGGAACGCTCTTCCGCCTGTCCAGCAATCCCCACGTCAAAACCTTTCTCAGCAGAGGCAGGCACTCTCTCCCTTGTACTAGCTAGCTCGGCAGAGCCTTCCGAGAAACCTGCTGCGTCATTCAGCTTGAACGTGGGACGCGGAGGGGAGAGTACGCCTTCTCCCCGTTTGGAGGCGCCTTGCGCTTGGCTTCAAAGCTGCCTGAACAGCACTAGCGGCCCGACGTCTCTGCACGGCAGGATTGTCGTTGTGGGCCGAGGCTGCGTGTTCTCCCAAAGCGAAAACCGTGCTGGCAATCCCTTTCTAGGAACTCCTCCCACGGCACCACAGGTTCAGCTCCGGCCGAACGAAAGGTGACCTCAGGCCTCAAGGTAGGTTCCAGTGTTTCACGTCGGGGGAGTTGGGTGTGCAGTGGTTTCCATGAGGCCATACTCCACCACGGAGTGCCTTAACTCTGCGAAGCTCCTGGGGGCACACAGGATAGGAGATCGTTCGCCAGTTTCGCGGGATGACTTCTCTCCGTGCCGGAACGGCGGCTCCTGGCTTCTGAGGAACCTTAGCCTAAACAGGCCCCTGGAGAAAGCTCCTCACATTCATAGCAAGGGCAACGTACTGCTCTCTGGCTTGCCTGGGTTGAATGCCCCAGTCGTCAAAGAGCCTCGCGAAGGCAGTGCTGCGCAGACTCCCTCTGCCAGTCGCACGGCCTCCTTGACTGAAAGAGAACTGCAGTGCCAAAAGACACCGCGCTGACGACTGGCTCCGGGAAGAGACTCGGGACAGCACTCTCACAGAAGCGAAAGCTAGGCCGTGGGCCCAGCCTGAGGAGCAGTACGTACGTTTGCCACACTTCTTTACACAGCTAGGCGTGAGCCAGAGAGCCTTGGTCACTGAGGCCTACCTAAGGTACTGCCATACTTACCCAGTAGATCCCACGCAGAGGTCCCTGTGCCCCAAAGGGCCTCCACGGAAGGGCCCTGTTCCTCCCGTTGTGTTTCCTTGAGGTAATCAGAAACCACTGAGGATACCTGTAGGAGCTCAGGTATGAAGCTGGGCGACCCTGGCCAAACCTGATTCCCCTCCGTGGTAGACGAGACAGTGGCGGGTCCTAAGCTGCCTGAAGCACACTCCTCGCGCGCACCTTCTCTTCGCTGCCGGAAGGCCTCACATAAGAAGTCTGAGTCGACTCGTGACAGAAGAAGTCTGGGTTGACTCGTGCGAGGCCTGCTGCTCTCCGTTCCTTGCTGGGAGCTTCAGCAGGAGCGCTCTGGAGCTCGCCGGCAGGAGAATTGTGAGTCCCGCCGCCCCACCCCGGCCTCAAGCAAGAGTCCAGATTTCCCCCGTTAGTAACACCTCGGCTTGCCAGAGGGAGCGGAGGGGCATGCCTTAACGGAATGCTTCAACCGTGGAAGGTATTTCACGAGACACTGTGCACTCACGTTCGTTGTAACAACTGTCAAAGGGCACTCACTGTATGCCTTGCAACTCCTCGGCCGTGTTGGAGCCCCAGGAAGGAAATGCGTTCGTTTGGCTAAGCTCCGTGAACGTGCAACGGTGATGGCGAAGCGCTGCCCTCTTCGCTCGAAAGCTCTCGTTCGTGCGGCCTTCACACGGCCTCAAGGTACGCAGTTCTAAACAACAGCCTTACATTCCATGCTGGTGTGCCAAGCCCCCCACCCAGCCGCAGGGAGGAATTTGGGCTCTTCTGAGAAACACCAGTGTGCGCCACAAGTGAAACCAGGGCGTCTCCCCCAGGACGTCGCCGACCGGCAGCCGGATGCCAGAGGTGTACTTCCAGCCGGAAAAAGAGGGAAAAGGACAGCTTTCCCAGGGACAATTCTGGACCCTTGGGACCATCCAGAATCACCAAGGCCTCAACTTTGCACGGCCTGGGGAACGCTCTTCCGCCTGTCCAGCAATCCCCACGTCAAAACCTTTCTCAGCAGAGGCAGGCACTCTCTCCCTTGTACTAGCTAGCTCGGCAGAGCCTTCCGAGAAACCTGCTGCGTCATTCAGCTTGAACGTGGGACGCGGAGGGGAGAGTACGCCTTCTCCCCGTTTGGAGGCGCCTTGCGCTTGGCTTCAAAGCTGCCTGAACAGCACTAGCGGCCCGACGTCTCTGCACGGCAGGATTGTCGTTGTGGGCCGAGGCTGCGTGTTCTCCCAAAGCGAAAACCGTGCTGGCAATCCCTTTCTAGGAACTCCTCCCACGGCACCACAGGTTCAGCTCCGGCCGAACGAAAGGTGACCTCAGGCCTCAAGGTAGGTTCCAGTGTTTCACGTCGGGGGAGTTGGGTGTGCAGTGGTTTCCATGAGGCCATACTCCACCACGGAGTGCCTTAACTCTGCGAAGCTCCTGGGGGCACACAGGATAGGAGATCGTTCGCCAGTTTCGCGGGATGACTTCTCTCCGTGCCGGAACGGCGGCTCCTGGCTTCTGAGGAACCTTAGCCTAAACAGGCCCCTGGAGAAAGCTCCTCACATTCATAGCAAGGGCAACGTACTGCTCTCTGGCTTGCCTGGGTTGAATGCCCCAGTCGTCAAAGAGCCTCGCGAAGGCAGTGCTGCGCAGACTCCCTCTGCCAGTCGCACGGCCTCCTTGACTGAAAGAGAACTGCAGTGCCAAAAGACACCGCGCTGACGACTGGCTCCGGGAAGAGACTCGGGACAGCACTCTCACAGAAGCGAAAGCTAGGCCGTGGGCCCAGCCTGAGGAGCAGTACGTACGTTTGCCACACTTCTTTACACAGCTAGGCGTGAGCCAGAGAGCCTTGGTCACTGAGGCCTACCTAAGGTACTGCCATACTTACCCAGTAGATCCCACGCAGAGGTCCCTGTGCCCCAAAGGGCCTCCACGGAAGGGCCCTGTTCCTCCCGTTGTGTTTCCTTGAGGTAATCAGAAACCACTGAGGATACCTGTAGGAGCTCAGGTATGAAGCTGGGCGACCCTGGCCAAACCTGATTCCCCTCCGTGGTAGACGAGACAGTGGCGGGTCCTAAGCTGCCTGAAGCACACTCCTCGCGCGCACCTTCTCTTCGCTGCCGGAAGGCCTCACATAAGAAGTCTGAGTCGACTCGTGACAGAAGAAGTCTGGGTTGACTCGTGCGAGGCCTGCTGCTCTCCGTTCCTTGCTGGGAGCTTCAGCAGGAGCGCTCTGGAGCTCGCCGGCAGGAGAATTGTGAGTCCCGCCGCCCCACCCCGGCCTCAAGCAAGAGTCCAGATTTCCCCCGTTAGTAACACCTCGGCTTGCCAGAGGGAGCGGAGGGGCATGCCTTAACGGAATGCTTCAACCGTGGAAGGTATTTCACGAGACACTGTGCACTCACGTTCGTTGTAACAACTGTCAAAGGGCACTCACTGTATGCCTTGCAACTCCTCGGCCGTGTTGGAGCCCCAGGAAGGAAATGCGTTCGTTTGGCTAAGCTCCGTGAACGTGCAACGGTGATGGCGAAGCGCTGCCCTCTTCGCTCGAAAGCTCTCGTTCGTGCGGCCTTCACACGGCCTCAAGGTACGCAGTTCTAAACAACAGCCTTACATTCCATGCTGGTGTGCCAAGCCCCCCACCCAGCCGCAGGGAGGAATTTGGGCTCTTCTGAGAAACACCAGTGTGCGCCACAAGTGAAACCAGGGCGTCTCCCCCAGGACGTCGCCGACCGGCAGCCGGATGCCAGAGGTGTACTTCCAGCCGGAAAAAGAGGGAAAAGGACAGCTTTCCCAGGGACAATTCTGGACCCTTGGGACCATCCAGAATCACCAAGGCCTCAACTTTGCACGGCCTGGGGAACGCTCTTCCGCCTGTCCAGCAATCCCCACGTCAAAACCTTTCTCAGCAGAGGCAGGCACTCTCTCCCTTGTACTAGCTAGCTCGGCAGAGCCTTCCGAGAAACCTGCTGCGTCATTCAGCTTGAACGTGGGACGCGGAGGGGAGAGTACGCCTTCTCCCCGTTTGGAGGCGCCTTGCGCTTGGCTTCAAAGCTGCCTGAACAGCACTAGCGGCCCGACGTCTCTGCACGGCAGGATTGTCGTTGTGGGCCGAGGCTGCGTGTTCTCCCAAAGCGAAAACCGTGCTGGCAATCCCTTTCTAGGAACTCCTCCCACGGCACCACAGGTTCAGCTCCGGCCGAACGAAAGGTGACCTCAGGCCTCAAGGTAGGTTCCAGTGTTTCACGTCGGGGGAGTTGGGTGTGCAGTGGTTTCCATGAGGCCATACTCCACCACGGAGTGCCTTAACTCTGCGAAGCTCCTGGGGGCACACAGGATAGGAGATCGTTCGCCAGTTTCGCGGGATGACTTCTCTCCGTGCCGGAACGGCGGCTCCTGGCTTCTGAGGAACCTTAGCCTAAACAGGCCCCTGGAGAAAGCTCCTCACATTCATAGCAAGGGCAACGTACTGCTCTCTGGCTTGCCTGGGTTGAATGCCCCAGTCGTCAAAGAGCCTCGCGAAGGCACTGCTGCGCAGACTCCCTCTGCCAGTCGCACGGCCTCCTTGACTGAAAGAGAACTGCAGTGCCAAAAGACACCGCGCTGACGACTGGCTCCGGGAAGAGACTCGGGACAGCACTCTCACAGAAGCGAAAGCTAGGCCGTGGGCCCAGCCTGAGGAGCAGTACGTACGTTTGCCACACTTCTTTACACAGCTAGGCGTGAGCCAGAGAGCCTTGGTCACTGAGGCCTACCTAAGGTACTGCCATACTTACCCAGTAGATCCCACGCAGAGGTCCCTGTGCCCCAAAGGGCCTCCACGGAAGGGCCCTGTTCCTCCCGTTGTGTTTCCTTGAGGTAATCAGAAACCACTGAGGATACCTGTAGGAGCTCAGGTATGAAGCTGGGCGACCCTGGCCAAACCTGATTCCCCTCCGTGGTAGACGAGACAGTGGCGGGTCCTAAGCTGCCTGAAGCACACTCCTCGCGCGCACCTTCTCTTCGCTGCCGGAAGGCCTCACATAAGAAGTCTGAGTCGACTCGTGACAGAAGAAGTCTGGGTTGACTCGTGCGAGGCCTGCTGCTCTCCGTTCCTTGCTGGGAGCTTCAGCAGGAGCGCTCTGGAGCTCGCCGGCAGGAGAATTGTGAGTCCCGCCGCCCCACCCCGGCCTCAAGCAAGAGTCCAGATTTCCCCCGTTAGTAACACCTCGGGTTGCCAGAGGGAGCGGAGGGGCATGCCTTAACGGAATGCTTCAACCGTGGAAGGTATTTCACGAGACACTGTGCACTCACGTTCGTTGTAACAACTGTCAAAGGGCACTCACTGTATGCCTTGCAACTCCTCGGCCGTGTTGGAGCCCCAGGAAGGAAATGCGTTCGTTTGGCTAAGCTCCGTGAACGTGCAACGGTGATGGCGAAGCGCTGCCCTCTTCGCTCGAAAGCTCTCGTTCGTGCGGCCTTCACACGGCCTCAAGGTACGCAGTTCTAAACAACAGCCTTACATTCCATGCTGGTGTGCCAAGCCCCCCACCCAGCCGCAGGGAGGAATTTGGGCTCTTCTGAGAAACACCAGTGTGCGCCACAAGTGAAACCAGGGCGTCTCCCCCAGGACGTCGCCGACCGGCAGCCGGATGCCAGAGGTGTACTTCCAGCCGGAAAAAGAGGGAAAAGGACAGCTTTCCCAGGGACAATTCTGGACCCTTGGGACCATCCAGAATCACCAAGGCCTCAACTTTGCACGGCCTGGGGAACGCTCTTCCGCCTGTCCAGCAATCCCCACGTCAAAACCTTTCTCAGCAGAGGCAGGCACTCTCTCCCTTGTACTAGCTAGCTCGGCAGAGCCTTCCGAGAAACCTGCTGCGTCATTCAGCTTGAACGTGGGACGCGGAGGGGAGAGTACGCCTTCTCCCCGTTTGGAGGCGCCTTGCGCTTGGCTTCAAAGCTGCCTGAACAGCACTAGCGGCCCGACGTCTCTGCACGGCAGGATTGTCGTTGTGGGCCGAGGCTGCGTGTTCTCCCAAAGCGAAAACCGTGCTGGCAATCCCTTTCTAGGAACTCCTCCCACGGCACCACAGGTTCAGCTCCGGCCGAACGAAAGGTGACCTCAGGCCTCAAGGTAGGTTCCAGTGTTTCACGTCGGGGGAGTTGGGTGTGCAGTGGTTTCCATGAGGCCATACTCCACCACGGAGTGCCTTAACTCTGCGAAGCTCCTGGGGGCACACAGGATAGGAGATCGTTCGCCAGTTTCGCGGGATGACTTCTCTCCGTGCCGGAACGGCGGCTCCTGGCTTCTGAGGAACCTTAGCCTAAACAGGCCCCTGGAGAAAGCTCCTCACATTCATAGCAAGGGCAACGTACTGCTCTCTGGCTTGCCTGGGTTGAATGCCCCAGTCGTCAAAGAGCCTCGCGAAGGCAGTGCTGCGCAGACTCCCTCTGCCAGTCGCACGGCCTCCTTGACTGAAAGAGAACTGCAGTGCCAAAAGACACCGCGCTGACGACTGGCTCCGGGAAGAGACTCGGGACAGCACTCTCACAGAAGCGAAAGCTAGGCCGTGGGCCCAGCCTGAGGAGCAGTACGTACGTTTGCCACACTTCTTTACACAGCTAGGCGTGAGCCAGAGAGCCTTGGTCACTGAGGCCTACCTAAGGTACTGCCATACTTACCCAGTAGATCCCACGCAGAGGTCCCTGTGCCCCAAAGGGCCTCCACGGAAGGGCCCTGTTCCTCCCGTTGTGTTTCCTTGAGGTAATCAGAAACCACTGAGGATACCTGTAGGAGCTCAGGTATGAAGCTGGGCGACCCTGGCCAAACCTGATTCCCCTCCGTGGTAGACGAGACAGTGGCGGGTCCTAAGCTGCCTGAAGCACACTCCTCGCGCGCACCTTCTCTTCGCTGCCGGAAGGCCTCACATAAGAAGTCTGAGTCGACTCGTGACAGAAGAAGTCTGGGTTGACTCGTGCGAGGCCTGCTGCTCTCCGTTCCTTGCTGGGAGCTTCAGCAGGAGCGCTCTGGAGCTCGCCGGCAGGAGAATTGTGAGTCCCGCCGCCCCACCCCGGCCTCAAGCAAGAGTCCAGATTTCCCCCGTTAGTAACACCTCGGCTTGCCAGAGGGAGCGGAGGGGCATGCCTTAACGGAATGCTTCAACCGTGGAAGGTATTTCACGAGACACTGTGCACTCACGTTCGTTGTAACAACTGTCAAAGGGCACTCACTGTATGCCTTGCAACTCCTCGGCCGTGTTGGAGCCCCAGGAAGGAAATGCGTTCGTTTGGCTAAGCTCCGTGAACGTGCAACGGTGATGGCGAAGCGCTGCCCTCTTCGCTCGAAAGCTCTCGTTCGTGCGGCCTTCACACGGCCTCAAGGTACGCAGTTCTAAACAACAGCCTTACATTCCATGCTGGTGTGCCAAGCCCCCCACCCAGCCGCAGGGAGGAATTTGGGCTCTTCTGAGAAACACCAGTGTGCGCCACAAGTGAAACCAGGGCGTCTCCCCCAGGACGTCGCCGACCGGCAGCCGGATGCCAGAGGTGTACTTCCAGCCGGAAAAAGAGGGAAAAGGACAGCTTTCCCAGGGACAATTCTGGACCCTTGGGACCATCCAGAATCACCAAGGCCTCAACTTTGCACGGCCTGGGGAACGCTCTTCCGCCTGTCCAGCAATCCCCACGTCAAAACCTTTCTCAGCAGAGGCAGGCACTCTCTCCCTTGTACTAGCTAGCTCGGCAGAGCCTTCCGAGAAACCTGCTGCGTCATTCAGCTTGAACGTGGGACGCGGAGGGGAGAGTACGCCTTCTCCCCGTTTGGAGGCGCCTTGCGCTTGGCTTCAAAGCTGCCTGAACAGCACTAGCGGCCCGACGTCTCTGCACGGCAGGATTGTCGTTGTGGGCCGAGGCTGCGTGTTCTCCCAAAGCGAAAACCGTGCTGGCAATCCCTTTCTAGGAACTCCTCCCACGGCACCACAGGTTCAGCTCCGGCCGAACGAAAGGTGACCTCAGGCCTCAAGGTAGGTTCCAGTGTTTCACGTCGGGGGAGTTGGGTGTGCAGTGGTTTCCATGAGGCCATACTCCACCACGGAGTGCCTTAACTCTGCGAAGCTCCTGGGGGCACACAGGATAGGAGATCGTTCGCCAGTTTCGCGGGATGACTTCTCTCCGTGCCGGAACGGCGGCTCCTGGCTTCTGAGGAACCTTAGCCTAAACAGGCCCCTGGAGAAAGCTCCTCACATTCATAGCAAGGGCAACGTACTGCTCTCTGGCTTGCCTGGGTTGAATGCCCCAGTCGTCAAAGAGCCTCGCGAAGGCACTGCTGCGCAGACTCCCTCTGCCAGTCGCACGGCCTCCTTGACTGAAAGAGAACTGCAGTGCCAAAAGACACCGCGCTGACGACTGGCTCCGGGAAGAGACTCGGGACAGCACTCTCACAGAAGCGAAAGCTAGGCCGTGGGCCCAGCCTGAGGAGCAGTACGTACGTTTGCCACACTTCTTTACACAGCTAGGCGTGAGCCAGAGAGCCTTGGTCACTGAGGCCTACCTAAGGTACTGCCATACTTACCCAGTAGATCCCACGCAGAGGTCCCTGTGCCCCAAAGGGCCTCCACGGAAGGGCCCTGTTCCTCCCGTTGTGTTTCCTTGAGGTAATCAGAAACCACTGAGGATACCTGTAGGAGCTCAGGTATGAAGCTGGGCGACCCTGGCCAAACCTGATTCCCCTCCGTGGTAGACGAGACAGTGGCGGGTCCTAAGCTGCCTGAAGCACACTCCTCGCGCGCACCTTCTCTTCGCTGCCGGAAGGCCTCACATAAGAAGTCTGAGTCGACTCGTGACAGAAGAAGTCTGGGTTGACTCGTGCGAGGCCTGCTGCTCTCCGTTCCTTGCTGGGAGCTTCAGCAGGAGCGCTCTGGAGCTCGCCGGCAGGAGAATTGTGAGTCCCGCCGCCCCACCCCGGCCTCAAGCAAGAGTCCAGATTTCCCCCGTTAGTAACACCTCGGCTTGCCAGAGGGAGCGGAGGGGCATGCCTTAACGGAATGCTTCAACCGTGGAAGGTATTTCACGAGACACTGTGCACTCACGTTCGTTGTAACAACTGTCAAAGGGCACTCACTGTATGCCTTGCAACTCCTCGGCCGTGTTGGAGCCCCAGGAAGGAAATGCGTTCGTTTGGCTAAGCTCCGTGAACGTGCAACGGTGATGGCGAAGCGCTGCCCTCTTCGCTCGAAAGCTCTCGTTCGTGCGGCCTTCACACGGCCTCAAGGTACGCAGTTCTAAACAACAGCCTTACATTCCATGCTGGTGTGCCAAGCCCCCCACCCAGCCGCAGGGAGGAATTTGGGCTCTTCTGAGAAACACCAGTGTGCGCCACAAGTGAAACCAGGGCGTCTCCCCCAGGACGTCGCCGACCGGCAGCCGGATGCCAGAGGTGTACTTCCAGCCGGAAAAAGAGGGAAAAGGACAGCTTTCCCAGGGACAATTCTGGACCCTTGGGACCATCCAGAATCACCAAGGCCTCAACTTTGCACGGCCTGGGGAACGCTCTTCCGCCTGTCCAGCAATCCCCACGTCAAAACCTTTCTCAGCAGAGGCAGGCACTCTCTCCCTTGTACTAGCTAGCTCGGCAGAGCCTTCCGAGAAACCTGCTGCGTCATTCAGCTTGAACGTGGGACGCGGAGGGGAGAGTACGCCTTCTCCCCGTTTGGAGGCGCCTTGCGCTTGGCTTCAAAGCTGCCTGAACAGCACTAGCGGCCCGACGTCTCTGCACGGCAGGATTGTCGTTGTGGGCCGAGGCTGCGTGTTCTCCCAAAGCGAAAACCGTGCTGGCAATCCCTTTCTAGGAACTCCTCCCACGGCACCACAGGTTCAGCTCCGGCCGAACGAAAGGTGACCTCAGGCCTCAAGGTAGGTTCCAGTGTTTCACGTCGGGGGAGTTGGGTGTGCAGTGGTTTCCATGAGGCCATACTCCACCACGGAGTGCCTTAACTCTGCGAAGCTCCTGGGGGCACACAGGATAGGAGATCGTTCGCCAGTTTCGCGGGATGACTTCTCTCCGTGCCGGAACGGCGGCTCCTGGCTTCTGAGGAACCTTAGCCTAAACAGGCCCCTGGAGAAAGCTCCTCACATTCATAGCAAGGGCAACGTACTGCTCTCTGGCTTGCCTGGGTTGAATGCCCCAGTCGTCAAAGAGCCTCGCGAAGGCAGTGCTGCGCAGACTCCCTCTGCCAGTCGCACGGCCTCCTTGACTGAAAGAGAACTGCAGTGCCAAAAGACACCGCGCTGACGACTGGCTCCGGGAAGAGACTCGGGACAGCACTCTCACAGAAGCGAAAGCTAGGCCGTGGGCCCAGCCTGAGGAGCAGTACGTACGTTTGCCACACTTCTTTACACAGCTAGGCGTGAGCCAGAGAGCCTTGGTCACTGAGGCCTACCTAAGGTACTGCCATACTTACCCAGTAGATCCCACGCAGAGGTCCCTGTGCCCCAAAGGGCCTCCACGGAAGGGCCCTGTTCCTCCCGTTGTGTTTCCTTGAGGTAATCAGAAACCACTGAGGATACCTGTAGGAGCTCAGGTATGAAGCTGGGCGACCCTGGCCAAACCTGATTCCCCTCCGTGGTAGACGAGACAGTGGCGGGTCCTAAGCTGCCTGAAGCACACTCCTCGCGCGCACCTTCTCTTCGCTGCCGGAAGGCCTCACATAAGAAGTCTGAGTCGACTCGTGACAGAAGAAGTCTGGGTTGACTCGTGCGAGGCCTGCTGCTCTCCGTTCCTTGCTGGGAGCTTCAGCAGGAGCGCTCTGGAGCTCGCCGGCAGGAGAATTGTGAGTCCCGCCGCCCCACCCCGGCCTCAAGCAAGAGTCCAGATTTCCCCCGTTAGTAACACCTCGGCTTGCCAGAGGGAGCGGAGGGGCATGCCTTAACGGAATGCTTCAACCGTGGAAGGTATTTCACGAGACACTGTGCACTCACGTTCGTTGTAACAACTGTCAAAGGGCACTCACTGTATGCCTTGCAACTCCTCGGCCGTGTTGGAGCCCCAGGAAGGAAATGCGTTCGTTTGGCTAAGCTCCGTGAACGTGCAACGGTGATGGCGAAGCGCTGCCCTCTTCGCTCGAAAGCTCTCGTTCGTGCGGCCTTCACACGGCCTCAAGGTACGCAGTTCTAAACAACAGCCTTACATTCCATGCTGGTGTGCCAAGCCCCCCACCCAGCCGCAGGGAGGAATTTGGGCTCTTCTGAGAAACACCAGTGTGCGCCACAAGTGAAACCAGGGCGTCTCCCCCAGGACGTCGCCGACCGGCAGCCGGATGCCAGAGGTGTACTTCCAGCCGGAAAAAGAGGGAAAAGGACAGCTTTCCCAGGGACAATTCTGGACCCTTGGGACCATCCAGAATCACCAAGGCCTCAACTTTGCACGGCCTGGGGAACGCTCTTCCGCCTGTCCAGCAATCCCCACGTCAAAACCTTTCTCAGCAGAGGCAGGCACTCTCTCCCTTGTACTAGCTAGCTCGGCAGAGCCTTCCGAGAAACCTGCTGCGTCATTCAGCTTGAACGTGGGACGCGGAGGGGAGAGTACGCCTTCTCCCCGTTTGGAGGCGCCTTGCGCTTGGCTTCAAAGCTGCCTGAACAGCACTAGCGGCCCGACGTCTCTGCACGGCAGGATTGTCGTTGTGGGCCGAGGCTGCGTGTTCTCCCAAAGCGAAAACCGTGCTGGCAATCCCTTTCTAGGAACTCCTCCCACGGCACCACAGGTTCAGCTCCGGCCGAACGAAAGGTGACCTCAGGCCTCAAGGTAGGTTCCAGTGTTTCACGTCGGGGGAGTTGGGTGTGCAGTGGTTTCCATGAGGCCATACTCCACCACGGAGTGCCTTAACTCTGCGAAGCTCCTGGGGGCACACAGGATAGGAGATCGTTCGCCAGTTTCGCGGGATGACTTCTCTCCGTGCCGGAACGGCGGCTCCTGGCTTCTGAGGAACCTTAGCCTAAACAGGCCCCTGGAGAAAGCTCCTCACATTCATAGCAAGGGCAACGTACTGCTCTCTGGCTTGCCTGGGTTGAATGCCCCAGTCGTCAAAGAGCCTCGCGAAGGCAGTGCTGCGCAGACTCCCTCTGCCAGTCGCACGGCCTCCTTGACTGAAAGAGAACTGCAGTGCCAAAAGACACCGCGCTGACGACTGGCTCCGGGAAGAGACTCGGGACAGCACTCTCACAGAAGCGAAAGCTAGGCCGTGGGCCCAGCCTGAGGAGCAGTACGTACGTTTGCCACACTTCTTTACACAGCTAGGCGTGAGCCAGAGAGCCTTGGTCACTGAGGCCTACCTAAGGTACTGCCATACTTACCCAGTAGATCCCACGCAGAGGTCCCTGTGCCCCAAAGGGCCTCCACGGAAGGGCCCTGTTCCTCCCGTTGTGTTTCCTTGAGGTAATCAGAAACCACTGAGGATACCTGTAGGAGCTCAGGTATGAAGCTGGGCGACCCTGGCCAAACCTGATTCCCCTCCGTGGTAGACGAGACAGTGGCGGGTCCTAAGCTGCCTGAAGCACACTCCTCGCGCGCACCTTCTCTTCGCTGCCGGAAGGCCTCACATAAGAAGTCTGAGTCGACTCGTGACAGAAGAAGTCTGGGTTGACTCGTGCGAGGCCTGCTGCTCTCCGTTCCTTGCTGGGAGCTTCAGCAGGAGCGCTCTGGAGCTCGCCGGCAGGAGAATTGTGAGTCCCGCCGCCCCACCCCGGCCTCAAGCAAGAGTCCAGATTTCCCCCGTTAGTAACACCTCGGCTTGCCAGAGGGAGCGGAGGGGCATGCCTTAACGGAATGCTTCAACCGTGGAAGGTATTTCACGAGACACTGTGCACTCACGTTCGTTGTAACAACTGTCAAAGGGCACTCACTGTATGCCTTGCAACTCCTCGGCCGTGTTGGAGCCCCAGGAAGGAAATGCGTTCGTTTGGCTAAGCTCCGTGAACGTGCAACGGTGATGGCGAAGCGCTGCCCTCTTCGCTCGAAAGCTCTCGTTCGTGCGGCCTTCACACGGCCTCAAGGTACGCAGTTCTAAACAACAGCCTTACATTCCATGCTGGTGTGCCAAGCCCCCCACCCAGCCGCAGGGAGGAATTTGGGCTCTTCTGAGAAACACCAGTGTGCGCCACAAGTGAAACCAGGGCGTCTCCCCCAGGACGTCGCCGACCGGCAGCCGGATGCCAGAGGTGTACTTCCAGCCGGAAAAAGAGGGAAAAGGACAGCTTTCCCAGGGACAATTCTGGACCCTTGGGACCATCCAGAATCACCAAGGCCTCAACTTTGCACGGCCTGGGGAACGCTCTTCCGCCTGTCCAGCAATCCCCACGTCAAAACCTTTCTCAGCAGAGGCAGGCACTCTCTCCCTTGTACTAGCTAGCTCGGCAGAGCCTTCCGAGAAACCTGCTGCGTCATTCAGCTTGAACGTGGGACGCGGAGGGGAGAGTACGCCTTCTCCCCGTTTGGAGGCGCCTTGCGCTTGGCTTCAAAGCTGCCTGAACAGCACTAGCGGCCCGACGTCTCTGCACGGCAGGATTGTCGTTGTGGGCCGAGGCTGCGTGTTCTCCCAAAGCGAAAACCGTGCTGGCAATCCCTTTCTAGGAACTCCTCCCACGGCACCACAGGTTCAGCTCCGGCCGAACGAAAGGTGACCTCAGGCCTCAAGGTAGGTTCCAGTGTTTCACGTCGGGGGAGTTGGGTGTGCAGTGGTTTCCATGAGGCCATACTCCACCACGGAGTGCCTTAACTCTGCGAAGCTCCTGGGGGCACACAGGATAGGAGATCGTTCGCCAGTTTCGCGGGATGACTTCTCTCCGTGCCGGAACGGCGGCTCCTGGCTTCTGAGGAACCTTAGCCTAAACAGGCCCCTGGAGAAAGCTCCTCACATTCATAGCAAGGGCAACGTACTGCTCTCTGGCTTGCCTGGGTTGAATGCCCCAGTCGTCAAAGAGCCTCGCGAAGGCAGTGCTGCGCAGACTCCCTCTGCCAGTCGCACGGCCTCCTTGACTGAAAGAGAACTGCAGTGCCAAAAGACACCGCGCTGACGACTGGCTCCGGGAAGAGACTCGGGACAGCACTCTCACAGAAGCGAAAGCTAGGCCGTGGGCCCAGCCTGAGGAGCAGTACGTACGTTTGCCACACTTCTTTACACAGCTAGGCGTGAGCCAGAGAGCCTTGGTCACTGAGGCCTACCTAAGGTACTGCCATACTTACCCAGTAGATCCCACGCAGAGGTCCCTGTGCCCCAAAGGGCCTCCACGGAAGGGCCCTGTTCCTCCCGTTGTGTTTCCTTGAGGTAATCAGAAACCACTGAGGATACCTGTAGGAGCTCAGGTATGAAGCTGGGCGACCCTGGCCAAACCTGATTCCCCTCCGTGGTAGACGAGACAGTGGCGGGTCCTAAGCTGCCTGAAGCACACTCCTCGCGCGCACCTTCTCTTCGCTGCCGGAAGGCCTCACATAAGAAGTCTGAGTCGACTCGTGACAGAAGAAGTCTGGGTTGACTCGTGCGAGGCCTGCTGCTCTCCGTTCCTTGCTGGGAGCTTCAGCAGGAGCGCTCTGGAGCTCGCCGGCAGGAGAATTGTGAGTCCCGCCGCCCCACCCCGGCCTCAAGCAAGAGTCCAGATTTCCCCCGTTAGTAACACCTCGGCTTGCCAGAGGGAGCGGAGGGGCATGCCTTAACGGAATGCTTCAACCGTGGAAGGTATTTCACGAGACACTGTGCACTCACGTTCGTTGTAACAACTGTCAAAGGGCACTCACTGTATGCCTTGCAACTCCTCGGCCGTGTTGGAGCCCCAGGAAGGAAATGCGTTCGTTTGGCTAAGCTCCGTGAACGTGCAACGGTGATGGCGAAGCGCTGCCCTCTTCGCTCGAAAGCTCTCGTTCGTGCGGCCTTCACACGGCCTCAAGGTACGCAGTTCTAAACAACAGCCTTACATTCCATGCTGGTGTGCCAAGCCCCCCACCCAGCCGCAGGGAGGAATTTGGGCTCTTCTGAGAAACACCAGTGTGCGCCACAAGTGAAACCAGGGCGTCTCCCCCAGGACGTCGCCGACCGGCAGCCGGATGCCAGAGGTGTACTTCCAGCCGGAAAAAGAGGGAAAAGGACAGCTTTCCCAGGGACAATTCTGGACCCTTGGGACCATCCAGAATCACCAAGGCCTCAACTTTGCACGGCCTGGGGAACGCTCTTCCGCCTGTCCAGCAATCCCCACGTCAAAACCTTTCTCAGCAGAGGCAGGCACTCTCTCCCTTGTACTAGCTAGCTCGGCAGAGCCTTCCGAGAAACCTGCTGCGTCATTCAGCTTGAACGTGGGACGCGGAGGGGAGAGTACGCCTTCTCCCCGTTTGGAGGCGCCTTGCGCTTGGCTTCAAAGCTGCCTGAACAGCACTAGCGGCCCGACGTCTCTGCACGGCAGGATTGTCGTTGTGGGCCGAGGCTGCGTGTTCTCCCAAAGCGAAAACCGTGCTGGCAATCCCTTTCTAGGAACTCCTCCCACGGCACCACAGGTTCAGCTCCGGCCGAACGAAAGGTGACCTCAGGCCTCAAGGTAGGTTCCAGTGTTTCACGTCGGGGGAGTTGGGTGTGCAGTGGTTTCCATGAGGCCATACTCCACCACGGAGTGCCTTAACTCTGCGAAGCTCCTGGGGGCACACAGGATAGGAGATCGTTCGCCAGTTTCGCGGGATGACTTCTCTCCGTGCCGGAACGGCGGCTCCTGGCTTCTGAGGAACCTTAGCCTAAACAGGCCCCTGGAGAAAGCTCCTCACATTCATAGCAAGGGCAACGTACTGCTCTCTGGCTTGCCTGGGTTGAATGCCCCAGTCGTCAAAGAGCCTCGCGAAGGCACTGCTGCGCAGACTCCCTCTGCCAGTCGCACGGCCTCCTTGACTGAAAGAGAACTGCAGTGCCAAAAGACACCGCGCTGACGACTGGCTCCGGGAAGAGACTCGGGACAGCACTCTCACAGAAGCGAAAGCTAGGCCGTGGGCCCAGCCTGAGGAGCAGTACGTACGTTTGCCACACTTCTTTACACAGCTAGGCGTGAGCCAGAGAGCCTTGGTCACTGAGGCCTACCTAAGGTACTGCCATACTTACCCAGTAGATCCCACGCAGAGGTCCCTGTGCCCCAAAGGGCCTCCACGGAAGGGCCCTGTTCCTCCCGTTGTGTTTCCTTGAGGTAATCAGAAACCACTGAGGATACCTGTAGGAGCTCAGGTATGAAGCTGGGCGACCCTGGCCAAACCTGATTCCCCTCCGTGGTAGACGAGACAGTGGCGGGTCCTAAGCTGCCTGAAGCACACTCCTCGCGCGCACCTTCTCTTCGCTGCCGGAAGGCCTCACATAAGAAGTCTGAGTCGACTCGTGACAGAAGAAGTCTGGGTTGACTCGTGCGAGGCCTGCTGCTCTCCGTTCCTTGCTGGGAGCTTCAGCAGGAGCGCTCTGGAGCTCGCCGGCAGGAGAATTGTGAGTCCCGCCGCCCCACCCCGGCCTCAAGCAAGAGTCCAGATTTCCCCCGTTAGTAACACCTCGGGTTGCCAGAGGGAGCGGAGGGGCATGCCTTAACGGAATGCTTCAACCGTGGAAGGTATTTCACGAGACACTGTGCACTCACGTTCGTTGTAACAACTGTCAAAGGGCACTCACTGTATGCCTTGCAACTCCTCGGCCGTGTTGGAGCCCCAGGAAGGAAATGCGTTCGTTTGGCTAAGCTCCGTGAACGTGCAACGGTGATGGCGAAGCGCTGCCCTCTTCGCTCGAAAGCTCTCGTTCGTGCGGCCTTCACACGGCCTCAAGGTACGCAGTTCTAAACAACAGCCTTACATTCCATGCTGGTGTGCCAAGCCCCCCACCCAGCCGCAGGGAGGAATTTGGGCTCTTCTGAGAAACACCAGTGTGCGCCACAAGTGAAACCAGGGCGTCTCCCCCAGGACGTCGCCGACCGGCAGCCGGATGCCAGAGGTGTACTTCCAGCCGGAAAAAGAGGGAAAAGGACAGCTTTCCCAGGGACAATTCTGGACCCTTGGGACCATCCAGAATCACCAAGGCCTCAACTTTGCACGGCCTGGGGAACGCTCTTCCGCCTGTCCAGCAATCCCCACGTCAAAACCTTTCTCAGCAGAGGCAGGCACTCTCTCCCTTGTACTAGCTAGCTCGGCAGAGCCTTCCGAGAAACCTGCTGCGTCATTCAGCTTGAACGTGGGACGCGGAGGGGAGAGTACGCCTTCTCCCCGTTTGGAGGCGCCTTGCGCTTGGCTTCAAAGCTGCCTGAACAGCACTAGCGGCCCGACGTCTCTGCACGGCAGGATTGTCGTTGTGGGCCGAGGCTGCGTGTTCTCCCAAAGCGAAAACCGTGCTGGCAATCCCTTTCTAGGAACTCCTCCCACGGCACCACAGGTTCAGCTCCGGCCGAACGAAAGGTGACCTCAGGCCTCAAGGTAGGTTCCAGTGTTTCACGTCGGGGGAGTTGGGTGTGCAGTGGTTTCCATGAGGCCATACTCCACCACGGAGTGCCTTAACTCTGCGAAGCTCCTGGGGGCACACAGGATAGGAGATCGTTCGCCAGTTTCGCGGGATGACTTCTCTCCGTGCCGGAACGGCGGCTCCTGGCTTCTGAGGAACCTTAGCCTAAACAGGCCCCTGGAGAAAGCTCCTCACATTCATAGCAAGGGCAACGTACTGCTCTCTGGCTTGCCTGGGTTGAATGCCCCAGTCGTCAAAGAGCCTCGCGAAGGCAGTGCTGCGCAGACTCCCTCTGCCAGTCGCACGGCCTCCTTGACTGAAAGAGAACTGCAGTGCCAAAAGACACCGCGCTGACGACTGGCTCCGGGAAGAGACTCGGGACAGCACTCTCACAGAAGCGAAAGCTAGGCCGTGGGCCCAGCCTGAGGAGCAGTACGTACGTTTGCCACACTTCTTTACACAGCTAGGCGTGAGCCAGAGAGCCTTGGTCACTGAGGCCTACCTAAGGTACTGCCATACTTACCCAGTAGATCCCACGCAGAGGTCCCTGTGCCCCAAAGGGCCTCCACGGAAGGGCCCTGTTCCTCCCGTTGTGTTTCCTTGAGGTAATCAGAAACCACTGAGGATACCTGTAGGAGCTCAGGTATGAAGCTGGGCGACCCTGGCCAAACCTGATTCCCCTCCGTGGTAGACGAGACAGTGGCGGGTCCTAAGCTGCCTGAAGCACACTCCTCGCGCGCACCTTCTCTTCGCTGCCGGAAGGCCTCACATAAGAAGTCTGAGTCGACTCGTGACAGAAGAAGTCTGGGTTGACTCGTGCGAGGCCTGCTGCTCTCCGTTCCTTGCTGGGAGCTTCAGCAGGAGCGCTCTGGAGCTCGCCGGCAGGAGAATTGTGAGTCCCGCCGCCCCACCCCGGCCTCAAGCAAGAGTCCAGATTTCCCCCGTTAGTAACACCTCGGGTTGCCAGAGGGAGCGGAGGGGCATGCCTTAACGGAATGCTTCAACCGTGGAAGGTATTTCACGAGACACTGTGCACTCACGTTCGTTGTAACAACTGTCAAAGGGCACTCACTGTATGCCTTGCAACTCCTCGGCCGTGTTGGAGCCCCAGGAAGGAAATGCGTTCGTTTGACTAAGCTCCGTGAACGTGCAACGGTGATGGCGAAGCGCTGCCCTGTTCGCTCGAAAGCTCTCGTTCGTGCGGCCTTCACACGGCCTCAAGGTACGCAGTTCTAAACAGCCTTACATTCCATGCTGGTGTGCCAAGCCCCCCACCCAGCCGCAGGGAGGAATTTGGGCTCTTCTGAGAAACACCAGTGTGCGCCACAAGTGAAACCAGGGCGTCTCCCCCAGGACGTCGCCGACCGGCAGCCGGATGCCAGAGGTGTACTTCCAGCCGGAAAAAGAGGGAAAAGGACAGCTTTCCCAGGGACAATTCTGGACCCTTGGGACCATCCAGAATCACCAAGGCCTCAACTTTGCACGGCCTGGGGAACGCTCTTCCGCCTGTCCAGCAATCCCCACGTCAAAACCTTTCTCAGCAGAGGCAGGCACTCTCTCCCTTGTACTAGCTAGCTCGGCAGAGCCTTCCGAGAAACCTGCTGCGTCATTCAGCTTGAACGTGGGACGCGGAGGGGAGAGTACGCCTTCTCCCCGTTTGGAGGCGCCTTGCGCTTGGCTTCAAAGCTGCCTGAACAGCACTAGCGGCCCGACGTCTCTGCACGGCAGGATTGTCGTTGTGGGCCGAGGCTGCGTGTTCTCCCAAAGCGAAAACCGTGCTGGCAATCCCTTTCTAGGAACTCCTCCCACGGCACCACAGGTTCAGCTCCGGCCGAACGAAAGGTGACCTCAGGCCTCAAGGTAGGTTCCAGTGTTTCACGTCGGGGGAGTTGGGTGTGCAGTGGTTTCCATGAGGCCATACTCCACCACGGAGTGCCTTAACTCTGCGAAGCTCCTGGGGGCACACAGGATAGGAGATCGTTCGCCAGTTTCGCGGGATGACTTCTCTCCGTGCCGGAACGGCGGCTCCTGGCTTCTGAGGAACCTTAGCCTAAACAGGCCCTTGGAGAAAGCTCCTCACATTCATAGCAAGGGCAACGTACTGCTCTCTGGCTTGCCCGGGTTGAATGCCCCAGTCGTCAAAGAGCCTCGCGAAGGCACTGCTGCGCAGACTCCCTCTGCCAGTCGCACGGCCTCCTTGACTGAAAGAGAACTGCAGTGCCAAAAGACACCGCGCTGACGACTGGCTCCGGGAAGAGACTCGGGACAGCACTCTCACAGAAGCGAAAGCTAGGCCGTGGGCCCAGCCTGAGGAGCAGTACGTACGTTTGCCACACTTCTTTACACAGCTAGGCGTGAGCCAGAGAGCCTTGGTCACTGAGGCCTACCTAAGGTACTGCCATACTTACCCAGTAGATCCCACGCAGAGGTCCCTGTGCCCCAAAGGGCCTCCACGGAAGGGCCCTGTTCCTCCCGTTGTGTTTCCTTGAGGTAATCAGAAACCACTGAGGATACCTGTAGGAGCTCAGGTATGAAGCTGGGCGACCCTGGCCAAACCTGATTCCCCTCCGTGGTAGACGAGACAGTGGCGGGTCCTAAGCTGCCTGAAGCACACTCCTCGCGCGCACCTTCTCTTCGCTGCCGGAAGGCCTCACATAAGAAGTCTGAGTCGACTCGTGACAGAAGAAGTCTGGGTTGACTCGTGCGAGGCCTGCTGCTCTCCGTTCCTTGCTGGGAGCTTCAGCAGGAGCGCTCTGGAGCTCGCCGGCAGGAGAATTGTGAGTCCCGCCGCCCCACCCCGGCCTCAAGCAAGAGTCCAGATTTCCCCCGTTAGTAACACCTCGGCTTGCCAGAGGGAGCGGAGGGGCATGCCTTAACGGAATGCTTCAACCGTGGAAGGTATTTCACGAGACACTGTGCACTCACGTTCGTTGTAACAACTGTCAAAGGGCACTCACTGTATGCCTTGCAACTCCTCGGCCGTGTTGGAGCCCCAGGAAGGAAATGCGTTCGTTTGACTAAGCTCCGTGAACGTGCAACGGTGATGGCGAAGCGCTGCCCTGTTCGCTCGAAAGCTCTCGTTCGTGCGGCCTTCACACGGCCTCAAGGTACGCAGTTCTAAACAGCCTTACATTCCATGCTGGTGTGCCAAGCCCCCCACCCAGCCGCAGGGAGGAATTTGGGCTCTTCTGAGAAACACCAGTGTGCGCCACAAGTGAAACCAGGGCGTCTCCCCCAGGACGTCGCCGACCGGCAGCCGGATGCCAGAGGTGTACTTCCAGCCGGAAAAAGAGGGAAAAGGACAGCTTTCCCAGGGACAATTCTGGACCCTTGGGACCATCCAGAATCACCAAGGCCTCAACTTTGCACGGCCTGGGGAACGCTCTTCCGCCTGTCCAGCAATCCCCACGTCAAAACCTTTCTCAGCAGAGGCAGGCACTCTCTCCCTTGTACTAGCTAGCTCGGCAGAGCCTTCCGAGAAACCTGCTGCGTCATTCAGCTTGAACGTGGGACGCGGAGGGGAGAGTACGCCTTCTCCCCGTTTGGAGGCGCCTTGCGCTTGGCTTCAAAGCTGCCTGAACAGCACTAGCGGCCCGACGTCTCTGCACGGCAGGATTGTCGTTGTGGGCCGAGGCTGCGTGTTCTCCCAAAGCGAAAACCGTGCTGGCAATCCCTTTCTAGGAACTCCTCCCACGGCACCACAGGTTCAGCTCCGGCCGAACGAAAGGTGACCTCAGGCCTCAAGGTAGGTTCCAGTGTTTCACGTCGGGGGAGTTGGGTGTGCAGTGGTTTCCATGAGGCCATACTCCACCACGGAGTGCCTTAACTCTGCGAAGCTCCTGGGGGCACACAGGATAGGAGATCGTTCGCCAGTTTCGCGGGATGACTTCTCTCCGTGCCGGAACGGCGGCTCCTGGCTTCTGAGGAACCTTAGCCTAAACAGGCCCCTGGAGAAAGCTCCTCACATTCATAGCAAGGGCAACGTACTGCTCTCTGGCTTGCCTGGGTTGAATGCCCCAGTCGTCAAAGAGCCTCGCGAAGGCAGTGCTGCGCAGACTCCCTCTGCCAGTCGCACGGCCTCCTTGACTGAAAGAGAACTGCAGTGCCAAAAGACACCGCGCTGACGACTGGCTCCGGGAAGAGACTCGGGACAGCACTCTCACAGAAGCGAAAGCTAGGCCGTGGGCCCAGCCTGAGGAGCAGTACGTACGTTTGCCACACTTCTTTACACAGCTAGGCGTGAGCCAGAGAGCCTTGGTCACTGAGGCCTACCTAAGGTACTGCCATACTTACCCAGTAGATCCCACGCAGAGGTCCCTGTGCCCCAAAGGGCCTCCACGGAAGGGCCCTGTTCCTCCCGTTGTGTTTCCTTGAGGTAATCAGAAACCACTGAGGATACCTGTAGGAGCTCAGGTATGAAGCTGGGCGACCCTGGCCAAACCTGATTCCCCTCCGTGGTAGACGAGACAGTGGCGGGTCCTAAGCTGCCTGAAGCACACTCCTCGCGCGCACCTTCTCTTCGCTGCCGGAAGGCCTCACATAAGAAGTCTGAGTCGACTCGTGACAGAAGAAGTCTGGGTTGACTCGTGCGAGGCCTGCTGCTCTCCGTTCCTTGCTGGGAGCTTCAGCAGGAGCGCTCTGGAGCTCGCCGGCAGGAGAATTGTGAGTCCCGCCGCCCCACCCCGGCCTCAAGCAAGAGTCCAGATTTCCCCCGTTAGTAACACCTCGGGTTGCCAGAGGGAGCGGAGGGGCATGCCTTAACGGAATGCTTCAACCGTGGAAGGTATTTCACGAGACACTGTGCACTCACGTTCGTTGTAACAACTGTCAAAGGGCACTCACTGTATGCCTTGCAACTCCTCGGCCGTGTTGGAGCCCCAGGAAGGAAATGCGTTCGTTTGGCTAAGCTCCGTGAACGTGCAACGGTGATGGCGAAGCGCTGCCCTGTTCGCTCGAAAGCTCTCGTTCGTGCGGCCTTCACACGGCCTCAAGGTACGCAGTTCTAAACAGCCTTACATTCCATGCTGGTGTGCCAAGCCCCCCACCCAGCCGCAGGGAGGAATTTGGGCTCTTCTGAGAAACACCAGTGTGCGCCACAAGTGAAACCAGGGCGTCTCCCCCAGGACGTCGCCGACCGGCAGCCGGATGCCAGAGGTGTACTTCCAGCCGGAAAAAGAGGGAAAAGGACAGCTTTCCCAGGGACAATTCTGGACCCTTGGGACCATCCAGAATCACCAAGGCCTCAACTTTGCACGGCCTGGGGAACGCTCTTCCGCCTGTCCAGCAATCCCCACGTCAAAACCTTTCTCAGCAGAGGCAGGCACTCTCTCCCTTGTACTAGCTAGCTCGGCAGAGCCTTCCGAGAAACCTGCTGCGTCATTCAGCTTGAACGTGGGACGCGGAGGGGAGAGTACGCCTTCTCCCCGTTTGGAGGCGCCTTGCGCTTGGCTTCAAAGCTGCCTGAACAGCACTAGCGGCCCGACGTCTCTGCACGGCAGGATTGTCGTTGTGGGCCGAGGCTGCGTGTTCTCCCAAAGCGAAAACCGTGCTGGCAATCCCTTTCTAGGAACTCCTCCCACGGCACCACAGGTTCAGCTCCGGCCGAACGAAAGGTGACCTCAGGCCTCAAGGTAGGTTCCAGTGTTTCACGTCGGGGGAGTTGGGTGTGCAGTGGTTTCCATGAGGCCATACTCCACCACGGAGTGCCTTAACTCTGCGAAGCTCCTGGGGGCACACAGGATAGGAGATCGTTCGCCAGTTTCGCGGGATGACTTCTCTCCGTGCCGGAACGGCGGCTCCTGGCTTCTGAGGAACCTTAGCCTAAACAGGCCCCTGGAGAAAGCTCCTCACATTCATAGCAAGGGCAACGTACTGCTCTCTGGCTTGCCTGGGTTGAATGCCCCAGTCGTCAAAGAGCCTCGCGAAGGCAGTGCTGCGCAGACTCCCTCTGCCAGTCGCACGGCCTCCTTGACTGAAAGAGAACTGCAGTGCCAAAAGACACCGCGCTGACGACTGGCTCCGGGAAGAGACTCGGGACAGCACTCTCACAGAAGCGAAAGCTAGGCCGTGGGCCCAGCCTGAGGAGCAGTACGTACGTTTGCCACACTTCTTTACACAGCTAGGCGTGAGCCAGAGAGCCTTGGTCACTGAGGCCTACCTAAGGTACTGCCATACTTACCCAGTAGATCCCACGCAGAGGTCCCTGTGCCCCAAAGGGCCTCCACGGAAGGGCCCTGTTCCTCCCGTTGTGTTTCCTTGAGGTAATCAGAAACCACTGAGGATACCTGTAGGAGCTCAGGTATGAAGCTGGGCGACCCTGGCCAAACCTGATTCCCCTCCGTGGTAGACGAGACAGTGGCGGGTCCTAAGCTGCCTGAAGCACACTCCTCGCGCGCACCTTCTCTTCGCTGCCGGAAGGCCTCACATAAGAAGTCTGAGTCGACTCGTGACAGAAGAAGTCTGGGTTGACTCGTGCGAGGCCTGCTGCTCTCCGTTCCTTGCTGGGAGCTTCAGCAGGAGCGCTCTGGAGCTCGCCGGCAGGAGAATTGTGAGTCCCGCCGCCCCACCCCGGCCTCAAGCAAGAGTCCAGATTTCCCCCGTTAGTAACACCTCGGGTTGCCAGAGGGAGCGGAGGGGCATGCGTTAATGGAATGCTTCAACCGTGGAAGGTATTTCACGAGACACTGTGCACTCACGTTCGTTGTAACAACTGTCAAAGGGCACTCACTGTATGCCTTGCAACTCCTCGGCCGTGTTGGAGCCCCAGGAAGGAAATGCGTTCGTTTGGCTAAGCTCCGTGAACGTGCAACGGTGATGGCGAAGCGCTGCCCTCTTCGCTCGAAAGCTCTCGTTCGTGCGGCCTTCACACGGCCTCAAGGTACGCAGTTCTAAACAACAGCCTTACATTCCATGCTGGTGTGCCAAGCCCCCCACCCAGCCGCAGGGAGGAATTTGGGCTCTTCTGAGAAACACCAGTGTGCGCCACAAGTGAAACCAGGGCGTCTCCCCCAGGACGTCGCCGACCGGCAGCCGGATGCCAGAGGTGTACTTCCAGCCGGAAAAAGAGGGAAAAGGACAGCTTTCCCAGGGACAATTCTGGACCCTTGGGACCATCCAGAATCACCAAGGCCTCAACTTTGCACGGCCTGGGGAACGCTCTTCCGCCTGTCCAGCAATCCCCACGTCAAAACCTTTCTCAGCAGAGGCAGGCACTCTCTCCCTTGTACTAGCTAGCTCGGCAGAGCCTTCCGAGAAACCTGCTGCGTCATTCAGCTTGAACGTGGGACGCGGAGGGGAGAGTACGCCTTCTCCCCGTTTGGAGGCGCCTTGCGCTTGGCTTCAAAGCTGCCTGAACAGCACTAGCGGCCCGACGTCTCTGCACGGCAGGATTGTCGTTGTGGGCCGAGGCTGCGTGTTCTCCCAAAGCGAAAACCGTGCTGGCAATCCCTTTCTAGGAACTCCTCTCACGGCACCACAGGTTCAGCTCCGGCCGAACGAAAGGTGACCTCAGGCCTCAAGGTAGGTTCCAGTGTTTCACGTCGGGGGAGTTGGGTGTGCAGTGGTTTCCATGAGGCCATACTCCACCACGGAGTGCCTTAACTCTGCGAAGCTCCTGGGGGCACACAGGATAGGAGATCGTTCGCCAGTTTCGCGGGATGACTTCTCTCCGTGCCGGAACGGCGGCTCCTGGCTTCTGAGGAACCTTAGCCTAAACAGGCCCCTGGAGAAAGCTCCTCACATTCATAGCAAGGGCAACGTACTGCTCTCTGGCTTGCCTGGGTTGAATGCCCCAGTCGTCAAAGAGCCTCGCGAAGGCAGTGCTGCGCAGACTCCCTCTGCCAGTCGCACGGCCTCCTTGACTGAAAGAGAACTGCAGTGCCAAAAGACACCGCGCTGACGACTGGCTCCGGGAAGAGACTCGGGACAGCACTCTCACAGAAGCGAAAGCTAGGCCGTGGGCCCAGCCTGAGGAGCAGTACGTACGTTTGCCACACTTCTTTACACAGCTAGGCGTGAGCCAGAGAGCCTTGGTCACTGAGGCCTACCTAAGGTACTGCCATACTTACCCAGTAGATCCCACGCAGAGGTCCCTGTGCCCCAAAGGGCCTCCACGGAAGGGCCCTGTTCCTCCCGTTGTGTTTCCTTGAGGTAATCAGAAACCACTGAGGATACCTGTAGGAGCTCAGGTATGAAGCTGGGCGACCCTGGCCAAACCTGATTCCCCTCCGTGGTAGACGAGACAGTGGCGGGTCCTAAGCTGCCTGAAGCACACTCCTCGCGCGCACCTTCTCTTCGCTGCCGGAAGGCCTCACATAAGAAGTCTGAGTCGACTCGTGACAGAAGAAGTCTGGGTTGACTCGTGCGAGGCCTGCTGCTCTCCGTTCCTTGCTGGGAGCTTCAGCAGGAGCGCTCTGGAGCTCGCCGGCAGGAGAATTGTGAGTCCCGCCGCCCCACCCCGGCCTCAAGCAAGAGTCCAGATTTCCCCCGTTAGTAACACCTCGGCTTGCCAGAGGGAGCGGAGGGGCATGCCTTAACGGAATGCTTCAACCGTGGAAGGTATTTCACGAGACACTGTGCACTCACGTTCGTTGTAACAACTGTCAAAGGGCACTCACTGTATGCCTTGCAACTCCTCGGCCGTGTTGGAGCCCCAGGAAGGAAATGCGTTCGTTTGGCTAAGCTCCGTGAACGTGCAACGGTGATGGCGAAGCGCTGCCCTCTTCGCTCGAAAGCTCTCGTTCGTGCGGCCTTCACACGGCCTCAAGGTACGCAGTTCTAAACAACAGCCTTACATTCCATGCTGGTGTGCCAAGCCCCCCACCCAGCCGCAGGGAGGAATTTGGGCTCTTCTGAGAAACACCAGTGTGCGCCACAAGTGAAACCAGGGCGTCTCCCCCAGGACGTCGCCGACCGGCAGCCGGATGCCAGAGGTGTACTTCCAGCCGGAAAAAGAGGGAAAAGGACAGCTTTCCCAGGGACAATTCTGGACCCTTGGGACCATCCAGAATCACCAAGGCCTCAACTTTGCACGGCCTGGGGAACGCTCTTCCGCCTGTCCAGCAATCCCCACGTCAAAACCTTTCTCAGCAGAGGCAGGCACTCTCTCCCTTGTACTAGCTAGCTCGGCAGAGCCTTCCGAGAAACCTGCTGCGTCATTCAGCTTGAACGTGGGACGCGGAGGGGAGAGTACGCCTTCTCCCCGTTTGGAGGCGCCTTGCGCTTGGCTTCAAAGCTGCCTGAACAGCACTAGCGGCCCGACGTCTCTGCACGGCAGGATTGTCGTTGTGGGCCGAGGCTGCGTGTTCTCCCAAAGCGAAAACCGTGCTGGCAATCCCTTTCTAGGAACTCCTCCCACGGCACCACAGGTTCAGCTCCGGCCGAACGAAAGGTGACCTCAGGCCTCAAGGTAGGTTCCAGTGTTTCACGTCGGGGGAGTTGGGTGTGCAGTGGTTTCCATGAGGCCATACTCCACCACGGAGTGCCTTAACTCTGCGAAGCTCCTGGGGGCACACAGGATAGGAGATCGTTCGCCAGTTTCGCGGGATGACTTCTCTCCGTGCCGGAACGGCGGCTCCTGGCTTCTGAGGAACCTTAGCCTAAACAGGCCCCTGGAGAAAGCTCCTCACATTCATAGCAAGGGCAACGTACTGCTCTCTGGCTTGCCTGGGTTGAATGCCCCAGTCGTCAAAGAGCCTCGCGAAGGCAGTGCTGCGCAGACTCCCTCTGCCAGTCGCACGGCCTCCTTGACTGAAAGAGAACTGCAGTGCCAAAAGACACCGCGCTGACGACTGGCTCCGGGAAGAGACTCGGGACAGCACTCTCACAGAAGCGAAAGCTAGGCCGTGGGCCCAGCCTGAGGAGCAGTACGTACGTTTGCCACACTTCTTTACACAGCTAGGCGTGAGCCAGAGAGCCTTGGTCACTGAGGCCTACCTAAGGTACTGCCATACTTACCCAGTAGATCCCACGCAGAGGTCCCTGTGCCCCAAAGGGCCTCCACGGAAGGGCCCTGTTCCTCCCGTTGTGTTTCCTTGAGGTAATCAGAAACCACTGAGGATACCTGTAGGAGCTCAGGTATGAAGCTGGGCGACCCTGGCCAAACCTGATTCCCCTCCGTGGTAGACGAGACAGTGGCGGGTCCTAAGCTGCCTGAAGCACACTCCTCGCGCGCACCTTCTCTTCGCTGCCGGAAGGCCTCACATAAGAAGTCTGAGTCGACTCGTGACAGAAGAAGTCTGGGTTGACTCGTGCGAGGCCTGCTGCTCTCCGTTCCTTGCTGGGAGCTTCAGCAGGAGCGCTCTGGAGCTCGCCGGCAGGAGAATTGTGAGTCCCGCCGCCCCACCCCGGCCTCAAGCAAGAGTCCAGATTTCCCCCGTTAGTAACACCTCGGCTTGCCAGAGGGAGCGGAGGGGCATGCCTTAACGGAATGCTTCAACCGTGGAAGGTATTTCACGAGACACTGTGCACTCACGTTCGTTGTAACAACTGTCAAAGGGCACTCACTGTATGCCTTGCAACTCCTCGGCCGTGTTGGAGCCCCAGGAAGGAAATGCGTTCGTTTGGCTAAGCTCCGTGAACGTGCAACGGTGATGGCGAAGCGCTGCCCTCTTCGCTCGAAAGCTCTCGTTCGTGCGGCCTTCACACGGCCTCAAGGTACGCAGTTCTAAACAACAGCCTTACATTCCATGCTGGTGTGCCAAGCCCCCCACCCAGCCGCAGGGAGGAATTTGGGCTCTTCTGAGAAACACCAGTGTGCGCCACAAGTGAAACCAGGGCGTCTCCCCCAGGACGTCGCCGACCGGCAGCCGGATGCCAGAGGTGTACTTCCAGCCGGAAAAAGAGGGAAAAGGACAGCTTTCCCAGGGACAATTCTGGACCCTTGGGACCATCCAGAATCACCAAGGCCTCAACTTTGCACGGCCTGGGGAACGCTCTTCCGCCTGTCCAGCAATCCCCACGTCAAAACCTTTCTCAGCAGAGGCAGGCACTCTCTCCCTTGTACTAGCTAGCTCGGCAGAGCCTTCCGAGAAACCTGCTGCGTCATTCAGCTTGAACGTGGGACGCGGAGGGGAGAGTACGCCTTCTCCCCGTTTGGAGGCGCCTTGCGCTTGGCTTCAAAGCTGCCTGAACAGCACTAGCGGCCCGACGTCTCTGCACGGCAGGATTGTCGTTGTGGGCCGAGGCTGCGTGTTCTCCCAAAGCGAAAACCGTGCTGGCAATCCCTTTCTAGGAACTCCTCCCACGGCACCACAGGTTCAGCTCCGGCCGAACGAAAGGTGACCTCAGGCCTCAAGGTAGGTTCCAGTGTTTCACGTCGGGGGAGTTGGGTGTGCAGTGGTTTCCATGAGGCCATACTCCACCACGGAGTGCCTTAACTCTGCGAAGCTCCTGGGGGCACACAGGATAGGAGATCGTTCGCCAGTTTCGCGGGATGACTTCTCTCCGTGCCGGAACGGCGGCTCCTGGCTTCTGAGGAACCTTAGCCTAAACAGGCCCTTGGAGAAAGCTCCTCACATTCATAGCAAGGGCAACGTACTGCTCTCTGGCTTGCCCGGGTTGAATGCCCCAGTCGTCAAAGAGCCTCGCGAAGGCACTGCTGCGCAGACTCCCTCTGCCAGTCGCACGGCCTCCTTGACTGAAAGAGAACTGCAGTGCCAAAAGACACCGCGCTGACGACTGGCTCCGGGAAGAGACTCGGGACAGCACTCTCACAGAAGCGAAAGCTAGGCCGTGGGCCCAGCCTGAGGAGCAGTACGTACGTTTGCCACACTTCTTTACACAGCTAGGCGTGAGCCAGAGAGCCTTGGTCACTGAGGCCTACCTAAGGTACTGCCATACTTACCCAGTAGATCCCACGCAGAGGTCCCTGTGCCCCAAAGGGCCTCCACGGAAGGGCCCTGTTCCTCCCGTTGTGTTTCCTTGAGGTAATCAGAAACCACTGAGGATACCTGTAGGAGCTCAGGTATGAAGCTGGGCGACCCTGGCCAAACCTGATTCCCCTCCGTGGTAGACGAGACAGTGGCGGGTCCTAAGCTGCCTGAAGCACACTCCTCGCGCGCACCTTCTCTTCGCTGCCGGAAGGCCTCACATAAGAAGTCTGAGTCGACTCGTGACAGAAGAAGTCTGGGTTGACTCGTGCGAGGCCTGCTGCTCTCCGTTCCTTGCTGGGAGCTTCAGCAGGAGCGCTCTGGAGCTCGCCGGCAGGAGAATTGTGAGTCCCGCCGCCCCACCCCGGCCTCAAGCAAGAGTCCAGATTTCCCCCGTTAGTAACACCTCGGCTTGCCAGAGGGAGCGGAGGGGCATGCCTTAACGGAATGCTTCAACCGTGGAAGGTATTTCACGAGACACTGTGCACTCACGTTCGTTGTAACAACTGTCAAAGGGCACTCACTGTATGCCTTGCAACTCCTCGGCCGTGTTGGAGCCCCAGGAAGGAAATGCGTTCGTTTGACTAAGCTCCGTGAACGTGCAACGGTGATGGCGAAGCGCTGCCCTGTTCGCTCGAAAGCTCTCGTTCGTGCGGCCTTCACACGGCCTCAAGGTACGCAGTTCTAAACAGCCTTACATTCCATGCTGGTGTGCCAAGCCCCCCACCCAGCCGCAGGGAGGAATTTGGGCTCTTCTGAGAAACACCAGTGTGCGCCACAAGTGAAACCAGGGCGTCTCCCCCAGGACGTCGCCGACCGGCAGCCGGATGCCAGAGGTGTACTTCCAGCCGGAAAAAGAGGGAAAAGGACAGCTTTCCCAGGGACAATTCTGGACCCTTGGGACCATCCAGAATCACCAAGGCCTCAACTTTGCACGGCCTGGGGAACGCTCTTCCGCCTGTCCAGCAATCCCCACGTCAAAACCTTTCTCAGCAGAGGCAGGCACTCTCTCCCTTGTACTAGCTAGCTCGGCAGAGCCTTCCGAGAAACCTGCTGCGTCATTCAGCTTGAACGTGGGACGCGGAGGGGAGAGTACGCCTTCTCCCCGTTTGGAGGCGCCTTGCGCTTGGCTTCAAAGCTGCCTGAACAGCACTAGCGGCCCGACGTCTCTGCACGGCAGGATTGTCGTTGTGGGCCGAGGCTGCGTGTTCTCCCAAAGCGAAAACCGTGCTGGCAATCCCTTTCTAGGAACTCCTCCCACGGCACCACAGGTTCAGCTCCGGCCGAACGAAAGGTGACCTCAGGCCTCAAGGTAGGTTCCAGTGTTTCACGTCGGGGGAGTTGGGTGTGCAGTGGTTTCCATGAGGCCATACTCCACCACGGAGTGCCTTAACTCTGCGAAGCTCCTGGGGGCACACAGGATAGGAGATCGTTCGCCAGTTTCGCGGGATGACTTCTCTCCGTGCCGGAACGGCGGCTCCTGGCTTCTGAGGAACCTTAGCCTAAACAGGCCCCTGGAGAAAGCTCCTCACATTCATAGCAAGGGCAACGTACTGCTCTCTGGCTTGCCTGGGTTGAATGCCCCAGTCGTCAAAGAGCCTCGCGAAGGCAGTGCTGCGCAGACTCCCTCTGCCAGTCGCACGGCCTCCTTGACTGAAAGAGAACTGCAGTGCCAAAAGACACCGCGCTGACGACTGGCTCCGGGAAGAGACTCGGGACAGCACTCTCACAGAAGCGAAAGCTAGGCCGTGGGCCCAGCCTGAGGAGCAGTACGTACGTTTGCCACACTTCTTTACACAGCTAGGCGTGAGCCAGAGAGCCTTGGTCACTGAGGCCTACCTAAGGTACTGCCATACTTACCCAGTAGATCCCACGCAGAGGTCCCTGTGCCCCAAAGGGCCTCCACGGAAGGGCCCTGTTCCTCCCGTTGTGTTTCCTTGAGGTAATCAGAAACCACTGAGGATACCTGTAGGAGCTCAGGTATGAAGCTGGGCGACCCTGGCCAAACCTGATTCCCCTCCGTGGTAGACGAGACAGTGGCGGGTCCTAAGCTGCCTGAAGCACACTCCTCGCGCGCACCTTCTCTTCGCTGCCGGAAGGCCTCACATAAGAAGTCTGAGTCGACTCGTGACAGAAGAAGTCTGGGTTGACTCGTGCGAGGCCTGCTGCTCTCCGTTCCTTGCTGGGAGCTTCAGCAGGAGCGCTCTGGAGCTCGCCGGCAGGAGAATTGTGAGTCCCGCCGCCCCACCCCGGCCTCAAGCAAGAGTCCAGATTTCCCCCGTTAGTAACACCTCGGGTTGCCAGAGGGAGCGGAGGGGCATGCCTTAACGGAATGCTTCAACCGTGGAAGGTATTTCACGAGACACTGTGCACTCACGTTCGTTGTAACAACTGTCAAAGGGCACTCACTGTATGCCTTGCAACTCCTCGGCCGTGTTGGAGCCCCAGGAAGGAAATGCGTTCGTTTGGCTAAGCTCCGTGAACGTGCAACGGTGATGGCGAAGCGCTGCCCTGTTCGCTCGAAAGCTCTCGTTCGTGCGGCCTTCACACGGCCTCAAGGTACGCAGTTCTAAACAGCCTTACATTCCATGCTGGTGTGCCAAGCCCCCCACCCAGCCGCAGGGAGGAATTTGGGCTCTTCTGAGAAACACCAGTGTGCGCCACAAGTGAAACCAGGGCGTCTCCCCCAGGACGTCGCCGACCGGCAGCCGGATGCCAGAGGTGTACTTCCAGCCGGAAAAAGAGGGAAAAGGACAGCTTTCCCAGGGACAATTCTGGACCCTTGGGACCATCCAGAATCACCAAGGCCTCAACTTTGCACGGCCTGGGGAACGCTCTTCCGCCTGTCCAGCAATCCCCACGTCAAAACCTTTCTCAGCAGAGGCAGGCACTCTCTCCCTTGTACTAGCTAGCTCGGCAGAGCCTTCCGAGAAACCTGCTGCGTCATTCAGCTTGAACGTGGGACGCGGAGGGGAGAGTACGCCTTCTCCCCGTTTGGAGGCGCCTTGCGCTTGGCTTCAAAGCTGCCTGAACAGCACTAGCGGCCCGACGTCTCTGCACGGCAGGATTGTCGTTGTGGGCCGAGGCTGCGTGTTCTCCCAAAGCGAAAACCGTGCTGGCAATCCCTTTCTAGGAACTCCTCCCACGGCACCACAGGTTCAGCTCCGGCCGAACGAAAGGTGACCTCAGGCCTCAAGGTAGGTTCCAGTGTTTCACGTCGGGGGAGTTGGGTGTGCAGTGGTTTCCATGAGGCCATACTCCACCACGGAGTGCCTTAACTCTGCGAAGCTCCTGGGGGCACACAGGATAGGAGATCGTTCGCCAGTTTCGCGGGATGACTTCTCTCCGTGCCGGAACGGCGGCTCCTGGCTTCTGAGGAACCTTAGCCTAAACAGGCCCCTGGAGAAAGCTCCTCACATTCATAGCAAGGGCAACGTACTGCTCTCTGGCTTGCCTGGGTTGAATGCCCCAGTCGTCAAAGAGCCTCGCGAAGGCAGTGCTGCGCAGACTCCCTCTGCCAGTCGCACGGCCTCCTTGACTGAAAGAGAACTGCAGTGCCAAAAGACACCGCGCTGACGACTGGCTCCGGGAAGAGACTCGGGACAGCACTCTCACAGAAGCGAAAGCTAGGCCGTGGGCCCAGCCTGAGGAGCAGTACGTACGTTTGCCACACTTCTTTACACAGCTAGGCGTGAGCCAGAGAGCCTTGGTCACTGAGGCCTACCTAAGGTACTGCCATACTTACCCAGTAGATCCCACGCAGAGGTCCCTGTGCCCCAAAGGGCCTCCACGGAAGGGCCCTGTTCCTCCCGTTGTGTTTCCTTGAGGTAATCAGAAACCACTGAGGATACCTGTAGGAGCTCAGGTATGAAGCTGGGCGACCCTGGCCAAACCTGATTCCCCTCCGTGGTAGACGAGACAGTGGCGGGTCCTAAGCTGCCTGAAGCACACTCCTCGCGCGCACCTTCTCTTCGCTGCCGGAAGGCCTCACATAAGAAGTCTGAGTCGACTCGTGACAGAAGAAGTCTGGGTTGACTCGTGCGAGGCCTGCTGCTCTCCGTTCCTTGCTGGGAGCTTCAGCAGGAGCGCTCTGGAGCTCGCCGGCAGGAGAATTGTGAGTCCCGCCGCCCCACCCCGGCCTCAAGCAAGAGTCCAGATTTCCCCCGTTAGTAACACCTCGGGTTGCCAGAGGGAGCGGAGGGGCATGCGTTAACGGAATGCTTCAACCGTGGAAGGTATTTCACGAGACACTGTGCACTCACGTTCGTTGTAACAACTGTCAAAGGGCACTCACTGTATGCCTTGCAACTCCTCGGCCGTGTTGGAGCCCCAGGAAGGAAATGCGTTCGTTTGGCTAAGCTCCGTGAACGTGCAACGGTGATGGCGAAGCGCTGCCCTCTTCGCTCGAAAGCTCTCGTTCGTGCGGCCTTCACACGGCCTCAAGGTACGCAGTTCTAAACAACAGCCTTACATTCCATGCTGGTGTGCCAAGCCCCCCACCCAGCCGCAGGGAGGAATTTGGGCTCTTCTGAGAAACACCAGTGTGCGCCACAAGTGAAACCAGGGCGTCTCCCCCAGGACGTCGCCGACCGGCAGCCGGATGCCAGAGGTGTACTTCCAGCCGGAAAAAGAGGGAAAAGGACAGCTTTCCCAGGGACAATTCTGGACCCTTGGGACCATCCAGAATCACCAAGGCCTCAACTTTGCACGGCCTGGGGAACGCTCTTCCGCCTGTCCAGCAATCCCCACGTCAAAACCTTTCTCAGCAGAGGCAGGCACTCTCTCCCTTGTACTAGCTAGCTCGGCAGAGCCTTCCGAGAAACCTGCTGCGTCATTCAGCTTGAACGTGGGACGCGGAGGGGAGAGTACGCCTTCTCCCCGTTTGGAGGCGCCTTGCGCTTGGCTTCAAAGCTGCCTGAACAGCACTAGCGGCCCGACGTCTCTGCACGGCAGGATTGTCGTTGTGGGCCGAGGCTGCGTGTTCTCCCAAAGCGAAAACCGTGCTGGCAATCCCTTTCTAGGAACTCCTCTCACGGCACCACAGGTTCAGCTCCGGCCGAACGAAAGGTGACCTCAGGCCTCAAGGTAGGTTCCAGTGTTTCACGTCGGGGGAGTTGGGTGTGCAGTGGTTTCCATGAGGCCATACTCCACCACGGAGTGCCTTAACTCTGCGAAGCTCCTGGGGGCACACAGGATAGGAGATCGTTCGCCAGTTTCGCGGGATGACTTCTCTCCGTGCCGGAACGGCGGCTCCTGGCTTCTGAGGAACCTTAGCCTAAACAGGCCCCTGGAGAAAGCTCCTCACATTCATAGCAAGGGCAACGTACTGCTCTCTGGCTTGCCTGGGTTGAATGCCCCAGTCGTCAAAGAGCCTCGCGAAGGCAGTGCTGCGCAGACTCCCTCTGCCAGTCGCACGGCCTCCTTGACTGAAAGAGAACTGCAGTGCCAAAAGACACCGCGCTGACGACTGGCTCCGGGAAGAGACTCGGGACAGCACTCTCACAGAAGCGAAAGCTAGGCCGTGGGCCCAGCCTGAGGAGCAGTACGTACGTTTGCCACACTTCTTTACACAGCTAGGCGTGAGCCAGAGAGCCTTGGTCACTGAGGCCTACCTAAGGTACTGCCATACTTACCCAGTAGATCCCACGCAGAGGTCCCTGTGCCCCAAAGGGCCTCCACGGAAGGGCCCTGTTCCTCCCGTTGTGTTTCCTTGAGGTAATCAGAAACCACTGAGGATACCTGTAGGAGCTCAGGTATGAAGCTGGGCGACCCTGGCCAAACCTGATTCCCCTCCGTGGTAGACGAGACAGTGGCGGGTCCTAAGCTGCCTGAAGCACACTCCTCGCGCGCACCTTCTCTTCGCTGCCGGAAGGCCTCACATAAGAAGTCTGAGTCGACTCGTGACAGAAGAAGTCTGGGTTGACTCGTGCGAGGCCTGCTGCTCTCCGTTCCTTGCTGGGAGCTTCAGCAGGAGCGCTCTGGAGCTCGCCGGCAGGAGAATTGTGAGTCCCGCCGCCCCACCCCGGCCTCAAGCAAGAGTCCAGATTTCCCCCGTTAGTAACACCTCGGGTTGCCAGAGGGAGCGGAGGGGCATGCCTTAACGGAATGCTTCAACCGTGGAAGGTATTTCACGAGACACTGTGCACTCACGTTCGTTGTAACAACTGTCAAAGGGCACTCACTGTATGCCTTGCAACTCCTCGGCCGTGTTGGAGCCCCAGGAAGGAAATGCGTTCGTTTGGCTAAGCTCCGTGAACGTGCAACGGTGATGGCGAAGCGCTGCCCTCTTCGCTCGAAAGCTCTCGTTCGTGCGGCCTTCACACGGCCTCAAGGTACGCAGTTCTAAACAACAGCCTTACATTCCATGCTGGTGTGCCAAGCCCCCCACCCAGCCGCAGGGAGGAATTTGGGCTCTTCTGAGAAACACCAGTGTGCGCCACAAGTGAAACCAGGGCGTCTCCCCCAGGACGTCGCCGACCGGCAGCCGGATGCCAGAGGTGTACTTCCAGCCGGAAAAAGAGGGAAAAGGACAGCTTTCCCAGGGACAATTCTGGACCCTTGGGACCATCCAGAATCACCAAGGCCTCAACTTTGCACGGCCTGGGGAACGCTCTTCCGCCTGTCCAGCAATCCCCACGTCAAAACCTTTCTCAGCAGAGGCAGGCACTCTCTCCCTTGTACTAGCTAGCTCGGCAGAGCCTTCCGAGAAACCTGCTGCGTCATTCAGCTTGAACGTGGGACGCGGAGGGGAGAGTACGCCTTCTCCCCGTTTGGAGGCGCCTTGCGCTTGGCTTCAAAGCTGCCTGAACAGCACTAGCGGCCCGACGTCTCTGCACGGCAGGATTGTCGTTGTGGGCCGAGGCTGCGTGTTCTCCCAAAGCGAAAACCGTGCTGGCAATCCCTTTCTAGGAACTCCTCCCACGGCACCACAGGTTCAGCTCCGGCCGAACGAAAGGTGACCTCAGGCCTCAAGGTAGGTTCCAGTGTTTCACGTCGGGGGAGTTGGGTGTGCAGTGGTTTCCATGAGGCCATACTCCACCACGGAGTGCCTTAACTCTGCGAAGCTCCTGGGGGCACACAGGATAGGAGATCGTTCGCCAGTTTCGCGGGATGACTTCTCTCCGTGCCGGAACGGCGGCTCCTGGCTTCTGAGGAACCTTAGCCTAAACAGGCCCCTGGAGAAAGCTCCTCACATTCATAGCAAGGGCAACGTACTGCTCTCTGGCTTGCCTGGGTTGAATGCCCCAGTCGTCAAAGAGCCTCGCGAAGGCAGTGCTGCGCAGACTCCCTCTGCCAGTCGCACGGCCTCCTTGACTGAAAGAGAACTGCAGTGCCAAAAGACACCGCGCTGACGACTGGCTCCGGGAAGAGACTCGGGACAGCACTCTCACAGAAGCGAAAGCTAGGCCGTGGGCCCAGCCTGAGGAGCAGTACGTACGTTTGCCACACTTCTTTACACAGCTAGGCGTGAGCCAGAGAGCCTTGGTCACTGAGGCCTACCTAAGGTACTGCCATACTTACCCAGTAGATCCCACGCAGAGGTCCCTGTGCCCCAAAGGGCCTCCACGGAAGGGCCCTGTTCCTCCCGTTGTGTTTCCTTGAGGTAATCAGAAACCACTGAGGATACCTGTAGGAGCTCAGGTATGAAGCTGGGCGACCCTGGCCAAACCTGATTCCCCTCCGTGGTAGACGAGACAGTGGCGGGTCCTAAGCTGCCTGAAGCACACTCCTCGCGCGCACCTTCTCTTCGCTGCCGGAAGGCCTCACATAAGAAGTCTGAGTCGACTCGTGACAGAAGAAGTCTGGGTTGACTCGTGCGAGGCCTGCTGCTCTCCGTTCCTTGCTGGGAGCTTCAGCAGGAGCGCTCTGGAGCTCGCCGGCAGGAGAATTGTGAGTCCCGCCGCCCCACCCCGGCCTCAAGCAAGAGTCCAGATTTCCCCCGTTAGTAACACCTCGGCTTGCCAGAGGGAGCGGAGGGGCATGCCTTAACGGAATGCTTCAACCGTGGAAGGTATTTCACGAGACACTGTGCACTCACGTTCGTTGTAACAACTGTCAAAGGGCACTCACTGTATGCCTTGCAACTCCTCGGCCGTGTTGGAGCCCCAGGAAGGAAATGCGTTCGTTTGGCTAAGCTCCGTGAACGTGCAACGGTGATGGCGAAGCGCTGCCCTCTTCGCTCGAAAGCTCTCGTTCGTGCGGCCTTCACACGGCCTCAAGGTACGCAGTTCTAAACAACAGCCTTACATTCCATGCTGGTGTGCCAAGCCCCCCACCCAGCCGCAGGGAGGAATTTGGGCTCTTCTGAGAAACACCAGTGTGCGCCACAAGTGAAACCAGGGCGTCTCCCCCAGGACGTCGCCGACCGGCAGCCGGATGCCAGAGGTGTACTTCCAGCCGGAAAAAGAGGGAAAAGGACAGCTTTCCCAGGGACAATTCTGGACCCTTGGGACCATCCAGAATCACCAAGGCCTCAACTTTGCACGGCCTGGGGAACGCTCTTCCGCCTGTCCAGCAATCCCCACGTCAAAACCTTTCTCAGCAGAGGCAGGCACTCTCTCCCTTGTACTAGCTAGCTCGGCAGAGCCTTCCGAGAAACCTGCTGCGTCATTCAGCTTGAACGTGGGACGCGGAGGGGAGAGTACGCCTTCTCCCCGTTTGGAGGCGCCTTGCGCTTGGCTTCAAAGCTGCCTGAACAGCACTAGCGGCCCGACGTCTCTGCACGGCAGGATTGTCGTTGTGGGCCGAGGCTGCGTGTTCTCCCAAAGCGAAAACCGTGCTGGCAATCCCTTTCTAGGAACTCCTCCCACGGCACCACAGGTTCAGCTCCGGCCGAACGAAAGGTGACCTCAGGCCTCAAGGTAGGTTCCAGTGTTTCACGTCGGGGGAGTTGGGTGTGCAGTGGTTTCCATGAGGCCATACTCCACCACGGAGTGCCTTAACTCTGCGAAGCTCCTGGGGGCACACAGGATAGGAGATCGTTCGCCAGTTTCGCGGGATGACTTCTCTCCGTGCCGGAACGGCGGCTCCTGGCTTCTGAGGAACCTTAGCCTAAACAGGCCCCTGGAGAAAGCTCCTCACATTCATAGCAAGGGCAACGTACTGCTCTCTGGCTTGCCTGGGTTGAATGCCCCAGTCGTCAAAGAGCCTCGCGAAGGCACTGCTGCGCAGACTCCCTCTGCCAGTCGCACGGCCTCCTTGACTGAAAGAGAACTGCAGTGCCAAAAGACACCGCGCTGACGACTGGCTCCGGGAAGAGACTCGGGACAGCACTCTCACAGAAGCGAAAGCTAGGCCGTGGGCCCAGCCTGAGGAGCAGTACGTACGTTTGCCACACTTCTTTACACAGCTAGGCGTGAGCCAGAGAGCCTTGGTCACTGAGGCCTACCTAAGGTACTGCCATACTTACCCAGTAGATCCCACGCAGAGGTCCCTGTGCCCCAAAGGGCCTCCACGGAAGGGCCCTGTTCCTCCCGTTGTGTTTCCTTGAGGTAATCAGAAACCACTGAGGATACCTGTAGGAGCTCAGGTATGAAGCTGGGCGACCCTGGCCAAACCTGATTCCCCTCCGTGGTAGACGAGACAGTGGCGGGTCCTAAGCTGCCTGAAGCACACTCCTCGCGCGCACCTTCTCTTCGCTGCCGGAAGGCCTCACATAAGAAGTCTGAGTCGACTCGTGACAGAAGAAGTCTGGGTTGACTCGTGCGAGGCCTGCTGCTCTCCGTTCCTTGCTGGGAGCTTCAGCAGGAGCGCTCTGGAGCTCGCCGGCAGGAGAATTGTGAGTCCCGCCGCCCCACCCCGGCCTCAAGCAAGAGTCCAGATTTCCCCCGTTAGTAACACCTCGGCTTGCCAGAGGGAGCGGAGGGGCATGCCTTAACGGAATGCTTCAACCGTGGAAGGTATTTCACGAGACACTGTGCACTCACGTTCGTTGTAACAACTGTCAAAGGGCACTCACTGTATGCCTTGCAACTCCTCGGCCGTGTTGGAGCCCCAGGAAGGAAATGCGTTCGTTTGGCTAAGCTCCGTGAACGTGCAACGGTGATGGCGAAGCGCTGCCCTCTTCGCTCGAAAGCTCTCGTTCGTGCGGCCTTCACACGGCCTCAAGGTACGCAGTTCTAAACAACAGCCTTACATTCCATGCTGGTGTGCCAAGCCCCCCACCCAGCCGCAGGGAGGAATTTGGGCTCTTCTGAGAAACACCAGTGTGCGCCACAAGTGAAACCAGGGCGTCTCCCCCAGGACGTCGCCGACCGGCAGCCGGATGCCAGAGGTGTACTTCCAGCCGGAAAAAGAGGGAAAAGGACAGCTTTCCCAGGGACAATTCTGGACCCTTGGGACCATCCAGAATCACCAAGGCCTCAACTTTGCACGGCCTGGGGAACGCTCTTCCGCCTGTCCAGCAATCCCCACGTCAAAACCTTTCTCAGCAGAGGCAGGCACTCTCTCCCTTGTACTAGCTAGCTCGGCAGAGCCTTCCGAGAAACCTGCTGCGTCATTCAGCTTGAACGTGGGACGCGGAGGGGAGAGTACGCCTTCTCCCCGTTTGGAGGCGCCTTGCGCTTGGCTTCAAAGCTGCCTGAACAGCACTAGCGGCCCGACGTCTCTGCACGGCAGGATTGTCGTTGTGGGCCGAGGCTGCGTGTTCTCCCAAAGCGAAAACCGTGCTGGCAATCCCTTTCTAGGAACTCCTCCCACGGCACCACAGGTTCAGCTCCGGCCGAACGAAAGGTGACCTCAGGCCTCAAGGTAGGTTCCAGTGTTTCACGTCGGGGGAGTTGGGTGTGCAGTGGTTTCCATGAGGCCATACTCCACCACGGAGTGCCTTAACTCTGCGAAGCTCCTGGGGGCACACAGGATAGGAGATCGTTCGCCAGTTTCGCGGGATGACTTCTCTCCGTGCCGGAACGGCGGCTCCTGGCTTCTGAGGAACCTTAGCCTAAACAGGCCCCTGGAGAAAGCTCCTCACATTCATAGCAAGGGCAACGTACTGCTCTCTGGCTTGCCTGGGTTGAATGCCCCAGTCGTCAAAGAGCCTCGCGAAGGCAGTGCTGCGCAGACTCCCTCTGCCAGTCGCACGGCCTCCTTGACTGAAAGAGAACTGCAGTGCCAAAAGACACCGCGCTGACGACTGGCTCCGGGAAGAGACTCGGGACAGCACTCTCACAGAAGCGAAAGCTAGGCCGTGGGCCCAGCCTGAGGAGCAGTACGTACGTTTGCCACACTTCTTTACACAGCTAGGCGTGAGCCAGAGAGCCTTGGTCACTGAGGCCTACCTAAGGTACTGCCATACTTACCCAGTAGATCCCACGCAGAGGTCCCTGTGCCCCAAAGGGCCTCCACGGAAGGGCCCTGTTCCTCCCGTTGTGTTTCCTTGAGGTAATCAGAAACCACTGAGGATACCTGTAGGAGCTCAGGTATGAAGCTGGGCGACCCTGGCCAAACCTGATTCCCCTCCGTGGTAGACGAGACAGTGGCGGGTCCTAAGCTGCCTGAAGCACACTCCTCGCGCGCACCTTCTCTTCGCTGCCGGAAGGCCTCACATAAGAAGTCTGAGTCGACTCGTGACAGAAGAAGTCTGGGTTGACTCGTGCGAGGCCTGCTGCTCTCCGTTCCTTGCTGGGAGCTTCAGCAGGAGCGCTCTGGAGCTCGCCGGCAGGAGAATTGTGAGTCCCGCCGCCCCACCCCGGCCTCAAGCAAGAGTCCAGATTTCCCCCGTTAGTAACACCTCGGCTTGCCAGAGGGAGCGGAGGGGCATGCCTTAACGGAATGCTTCAACCGTGGAAGGTATTTCACGAGACACTGTGCACTCACGTTCGTTGTAACAACTGTCAAAGGGCACTCACTGTATGCCTTGCAACTCCTCGGCCGTGTTGGAGCCCCAGGAAGGAAATGCGTTCGTTTGGCTAAGCTCCGTGAACGTGCAACGGTGATGGCGAAGCGCTGCCCTCTTCGCTCGAAAGCTCTCGTTCGTGCGGCCTTCACACGGCCTCAAGGTACGCAGTTCTAAACAACAGCCTTACATTCCATGCTGGTGTGCCAAGCCCCCCACCCAGCCGCAGGGAGGAATTTGGGCTCTTCTGAGAAACACCAGTGTGCGCCACAAGTGAAACCAGGGCGTCTCCCCCAGGACGTCGCCGACCGGCAGCCGGATGCCAGAGGTGTACTTCCAGCCGGAAAAAGAGGGAAAAGGACAGCTTTCCCAGGGACAATTCTGGACCCTTGGGACCATCCAGAATCACCAAGGCCTCAACTTTGCACGGCCTGGGGAACGCTCTTCCGCCTGTCCAGCAATCCCCACGTCAAAACCTTTCTCAGCAGAGGCAGGCACTCTCTCCCTTGTACTAGCTAGCTCGGCAGAGCCTTCCGAGAAACCTGCTGCGTCATTCAGCTTGAACGTGGGACGCGGAGGGGAGAGTACGCCTTCTCCCCGTTTGGAGGCGCCTTGCGCTTGGCTTCAAAGCTGCCTGAACAGCACTAGCGGCCCGACGTCTCTGCACGGCAGGATTGTCGTTGTGGGCCGAGGCTGCGTGTTCTCCCAAAGCGAAAACCGTGCTGGCAATCCCTTTCTAGGAACTCCTCCCACGGCACCACAGGTTCAGCTCCGGCCGAACGAAAGGTGACCTCAGGCCTCAAGGTAGGTTCCAGTGTTTCACGTCGGGGGAGTTGGGTGTGCAGTGGTTTCCATGAGGCCATACTCCACCACGGAGTGCCTTAACTCTGCGAAGCTCCTGGGGGCACACAGGATAGGAGATCGTTCGCCAGTTTCGCGGGATGACTTCTCTCCGTGCCGGAACGGCGGCTCCTGGCTTCTGAGGAACCTTAGCCTAAACAGGCCCCTGGAGAAAGCTCCTCACATTCATAGCAAGGGCAACGTACTGCTCTCTGGCTTGCCTGGGTTGAATGCCCCAGTCGTCAAAGAGCCTCGCGAAGGCAGTGCTGCGCAGACTCCCTCTGCCAGTCGCACGGCCTCCTTGACTGAAAGAGAACTGCAGTGCCAAAAGACACCGCGCTGACGACTGGCTCCGGGAAGAGACTCGGGACAGCACTCTCACAGAAGCGAAAGCTAGGCCGTGGGCCCAGCCTGAGGAGCAGTACGTACGTTTGCCACACTTCTTTACACAGCTAGGCGTGAGCCAGAGAGCCTTGGTCACTGAGGCCTACCTAAGGTACTGCCATACTTACCCAGTAGATCCCACGCAGAGGTCCCTGTGCCCCAAAGGGCCTCCACGGAAGGGCCCTGTTCCTCCCGTTGTGTTTCCTTGAGGTAATCAGAAACCACTGAGGATACCTGTAGGAGCTCAGGTATGAAGCTGGGCGACCCTGGCCAAACCTGATTCCCCTCCGTGGTAGACGAGACAGTGGCGGGTCCTAAGCTGCCTGAAGCACACTCCTCGCGCGCACCTTCTCTTCGCTGCCGGAAGGCCTCACATAAGAAGTCTGAGTCGACTCGTGACAGAAGAAGTCTGGGTTGACTCGTGCGAGGCCTGCTGCTCTCCGTTCCTTGCTGGGAGCTTCAGCAGGAGCGCTCTGGAGCTCGCCGGCAGGAGAATTGTGAGTCCCGCCGCCCCACCCCGGCCTCAAGCAAGAGTCCAGATTTCCCCCGTTAGTAACACCTCGGCTTGCCAGAGGGAGCGGAGGGGCATGCCTTAACGGAATGCTTCAACCGTGGAAGGTATTTCACGAGACACTGTGCACTCACGTTCGTTGTAACAACTGTCAAAGGGCACTCACTGTATGCCTTGCAACTCCTCGGCCGTGTTGGAGCCCCAGGAAGGAAATGCGTTCGTTTGGCTAAGCTCCGTGAACGTGCAACGGTGATGGCGAAGCGCTGCCCTCTTCGCTCGAAAGCTCTCGTTCGTGCGGCCTTCACACGGCCTCAAGGTACGCAGTTCTAAACAACAGCCTTACATTCCATGCTGGTGTGCCAAGCCCCCCACCCAGCCGCAGGGAGGAATTTGGGCTCTTCTGAGAAACACCAGTGTGCGCCACAAGTGAAACCAGGGCGTCTCCCCCAGGACGTCGCCGACCGGCAGCCGGATGCCAGAGGTGTACTTCCAGCCGGAAAAAGAGGGAAAAGGACAGCTTTCCCAGGGACAATTCTGGACCCTTGGGACCATCCAGAATCACCAAGGCCTCAACTTTGCACGGCCTGGGGAACGCTCTTCCGCCTGTCCAGCAATCCCCACGTCAAAACCTTTCTCAGCAGAGGCAGGCACTCTCTCCCTTGTACTAGCTAGCTCGGCAGAGCCTTCCGAGAAACCTGCTGCGTCATTCAGCTTGAACGTGGGACGCGGAGGGGAGAGTACGCCTTCTCCCCGTTTGGAGGCGCCTTGCGCTTGGCTTCAAAGCTGCCTGAACAGCACTAGCGGCCCGACGTCTCTGCACGGCAGGATTGTCGTTGTGGGCCGAGGCTGCGTGTTCTCCCAAAGCGAAAACCGTGCTGGCAATCCCTTTCTAGGAACTCCTCCCACGGCACCACAGGTTCAGCTCCGGCCGAACGAAAGGTGACCTCAGGCCTCAAGGTAGGTTCCAGTGTTTCACGTCGGGGGAGTTGGGTGTGCAGTGGTTTCCATGAGGCCATACTCCACCACGGAGTGCCTTAACTCTGCGAAGCTCCTGGGGGCACACAGGATAGGAGATCGTTCGCCAGTTTCGCGGGATGACTTCTCTCCGTGCCGGAACGGCGGCTCCTGGCTTCTGAGGAACCTTAGCCTAAACAGGCCCCTGGAGAAAGCTCCTCACATTCATAGCAAGGGCAACGTACTGCTCTCTGGCTTGCCTGGGTTGAATGCCCCAGTCGTCAAAGAGCCTCGCGAAGGCAGTGCTGCGCAGACTCCCTCTGCCAGTCGCACGGCCTCCTTGACTGAAAGAGAACTGCAGTGCCAAAAGACACCGCGCTGACGACTGGCTCCGGGAAGAGACTCGGGACAGCACTCTCACAGAAGCGAAAGCTAGGCCGTGGGCCCAGCCTGAGGAGCAGTACGTACGTTTGCCACACTTCTTTACACAGCTAGGCGTGAGCCAGAGAGCCTTGGTCACTGAGGCCTACCTAAGGTACTGCCATACTTACCCAGTAGATCCCACGCAGAGGTCCCTGTGCCCCAAAGGGCCTCCACGGAAGGGCCCTGTTCCTCCCGTTGTGTTTCCTTGAGGTAATCAGAAACCACTGAGGATACCTGTAGGAGCTCAGGTATGAAGCTGGGCGACCCTGGCCAAACCTGATTCCCCTCCGTGGTAGACGAGACAGTGGCGGGTCCTAAGCTGCCTGAAGCACACTCCTCGCGCGCACCTTCTCTTCGCTGCCGGAAGGCCTCACATAAGAAGTCTGAGTCGACTCGTGACAGAAGAAGTCTGGGTTGACTCGTGCGAGGCCTGCTGCTCTCCGTTCCTTGCTGGGAGCTTCAGCAGGAGCGCTCTGGAGCTCGCCGGCAGGAGAATTGTGAGTCCCGCCGCCCCACCCCGGCCTCAAGCAAGAGTCCAGATTTCCCCCGTTAGTAACACCTCGGCTTGCCAGAGGGAGCGGAGGGGCATGCCTTAACGGAATGCTTCAACCGTGGAAGGTATTTCACGAGACACTGTGCACTCACGTTCGTTGTAACAACTGTCAAAGGGCACTCACTGTATGCCTTGCAACTCCTCGGCCGTGTTGGAGCCCCAGGAAGGAAATGCGTTCGTTTGGCTAAGCTCCGTGAACGTGCAACGGTGATGGCGAAGCGCTGCCCTCTTCGCTCGAAAGCTCTCGTTCGTGCGGCCTTCACACGGCCTCAAGGTACGCAGTTCTAAACAACAGCCTTACATTCCATGCTGGTGTGCCAAGCCCCCCACCCAGCCGCAGGGAGGAATTTGGGCTCTTCTGAGAAACACCAGTGTGCGCCACAAGTGAAACCAGGGCGTCTCCCCCAGGACGTCGCCGACCGGCAGCCGGATGCCAGAGGTGTACTTCCAGCCGGAAAAAGAGGGAAAAGGACAGCTTTCCCAGGGACAATTCTGGACCCTTGGGACCATCCAGAATCACCAAGGCCTCAACTTTGCACGGCCTGGGGAACGCTCTTCCGCCTGTCCAGCAATCCCCACGTCAAAACCTTTCTCAGCAGAGGCAGGCACTCTCTCCCTTGTACTAGCTAGCTCGGCAGAGCCTTCCGAGAAACCTGCTGCGTCATTCAGCTTGAACGTGGGACGCGGAGGGGAGAGTACGCCTTCTCCCCGTTTGGAGGCGCCTTGCGCTTGGCTTCAAAGCTGCCTGAACAGCACTAGCGGCCCGACGTCTCTGCACGGCAGGATTGTCGTTGTGGGCCGAGGCTGCGTGTTCTCCCAAAGCGAAAACCGTGCTGGCAATCCCTTTCTAGGAACTCCTCCCACGGCACCACAGGTTCAGCTCCGGCCGAACGAAAGGTGACCTCAGGCCTCAAGGTAGGTTCCAGTGTTTCACGTCGGGGGAGTTGGGTGTGCAGTGGTTTCCATGAGGCCATACTCCACCACGGAGTGCCTTAACTCTGCGAAGCTCCTGGGGGCACACAGGATAGGAGATCGTTCGCCAGTTTCGCGGGATGACTTCTCTCCGTGCCGGAACGGCGGCTCCTGGCTTCTGAGGAACCTTAGCCTAAACAGGCCCCTGGAGAAAGCTCCTCACATTCATAGCAAGGGCAACGTACTGCTCTCTGGCTTGCCTGGGTTGAATGCCCCAGTCGTCAAAGAGCCTCGCGAAGGCACTGCTGCGCAGACTCCCTCTGCCAGTCGCACGGCCTCCTTGACTGAAAGAGAACTGCAGTGCCAAAAGACACCGCGCTGACGACTGGCTCCGGGAAGAGACTCGGGACAGCACTCTCACAGAAGCGAAAGCTAGGCCGTGGGCCCAGCCTGAGGAGCAGTACGTACGTTTGCCACACTTCTTTACACAGCTAGGCGTGAGCCAGAGAGCCTTGGTCACTGAGGCCTACCTAAGGTACTGCCATACTTACCCAGTAGATCCCACGCAGAGGTCCCTGTGCCCCAAAGGGCCTCCACGGAAGGGCCCTGTTCCTCCCGTTGTGTTTCCTTGAGGTAATCAGAAACCACTGAGGATACCTGTAGGAGCTCAGGTATGAAGCTGGGCGACCCTGGCCAAACCTGATTCCCCTCCGTGGTAGACGAGACAGTGGCGGGTCCTAAGCTGCCTGAAGCACACTCCTCGCGCGCACCTTCTCTTCGCTGCCGGAAGGCCTCACATAAGAAGTCTGAGTCGACTCGTGACAGAAGAAGTCTGGGTTGACTCGTGCGAGGCCTGCTGCTCTCCGTTCCTTGCTGGGAGCTTCAGCAGGAGCGCTCTGGAGCTCGCCGGCAGGAGAATTGTGAGTCCCGCCGCCCCACCCCGGCCTCAAGCAAGAGTCCAGATTTCCCCCGTTAGTAACACCTCGGGTTGCCAGAGGGAGCGGAGGGGCATGCCTTAACGGAATGCTTCAACCGTGGAAGGTATTTCACGAGACACTGTGCACTCACGTTCGTTGTAACAACTGTCAAAGGGCACTCACTGTATGCCTTGCAACTCCTCGGCCGTGTTGGAGCCCCAGGAAGGAAATGCGTTCGTTTGGCTAAGCTCCGTGAACGTGCAACGGTGATGGCGAAGCGCTGCCCTCTTCGCTCGAAAGCTCTCGTTCGTGCGGCCTTCACACGGCCTCAAGGTACGCAGTTCTAAACAACAGCCTTACATTCCATGCTGGTGTGCCAAGCCCCCCACCCAGCCGCAGGGAGGAATTTGGGCTCTTCTGAGAAACACCAGTGTGCGCCACAAGTGAAACCAGGGCGTCTCCCCCAGGACGTCGCCGACCGGCAGCCGGATGCCAGAGGTGTACTTCCAGCCGGAAAAAGAGGGAAAAGGACAGCTTTCCCAGGGACAATTCTGGACCCTTGGGACCATCCAGAATCACCAAGGCCTCAACTTTGCACGGCCTGGGGAACGCTCTTCCGCCTGTCCAGCAATCCCCACGTCAAAACCTTTCTCAGCAGAGGCAGGCACTCTCTCCCTTGTACTAGCTAGCTCGGCAGAGCCTTCCGAGAAACCTGCTGCGTCATTCAGCTTGAACGTGGGACGCGGAGGGGAGAGTACGCCTTCTCCCCGTTTGGAGGCGCCTTGCGCTTGGCTTCAAAGCTGCCTGAACAGCACTAGCGGCCCGACGTCTCTGCACGGCAGGATTGTCGTTGTGGGCCGAGGCTGCGTGTTCTCCCAAAGCGAAAACCGTGCTGGCAATCCCTTTCTAGGAACTCCTCCCACGGCACCACAGGTTCAGCTCCGGCCGAACGAAAGGTGACCTCAGGCCTCAAGGTAGGTTCCAGTGTTTCACGTCGGGGGAGTTGGGTGTGCAGTGGTTTCCATGAGGCCATACTCCACCACGGAGTGCCTTAACTCTGCGAAGCTCCTGGGGGCACACAGGATAGGAGATCGTTCGCCAGTTTCGCGGGATGACTTCTCTCCGTGCCGGAACGGCGGCTCCTGGCTTCTGAGGAACCTTAGCCTAAACAGGCCCCTGGAGAAAGCTCCTCACATTCATAGCAAGGGCAACGTACTGCTCTCTGGCTTGCCTGGGTTGAATGCCCCAGTCGTCAAAGAGCCTCGCGAAGGCAGTGCTGCGCAGACTCCCTCTGCCAGTCGCACGGCCTCCTTGACTGAAAGAGAACTGCAGTGCCAAAAGACACCGCGCTGACGACTGGCTCCGGGAAGAGACTCGGGACAGCACTCTCACAGAAGCGAAAGCTAGGCCGTGGGCCCAGCCTGAGGAGCAGTACGTACGTTTGCCACACTTCTTTACACAGCTAGGCGTGAGCCAGAGAGCCTTGGTCACTGAGGCCTACCTAAGGTACTGCCATACTTACCCAGTAGATCCCACGCAGAGGTCCCTGTGCCCCAAAGGGCCTCCACGGAAGGGCCCTGTTCCTCCCGTTGTGTTTCCTTGAGGTAATCAGAAACCACTGAGGATACCTGTAGGAGCTCAGGTATGAAGCTGGGCGACCCTGGCCAAACCTGATTCCCCTCCGTGGTAGACGAGACAGTGGCGGGTCCTAAGCTGCCTGAAGCACACTCCTCGCGCGCACCTTCTCTTCGCTGCCGGAAGGCCTCACATAAGAAGTCTGAGTCGACTCGTGACAGAAGAAGTCTGGGTTGACTCGTGCGAGGCCTGCTGCTCTCCGTTCCTTGCTGGGAGCTTCAGCAGGAGCGCTCTGGAGCTCGCCGGCAGGAGAATTGTGAGTCCCGCCGCCCCACCCCGGCCTCAAGCAAGAGTCCAGATTTCCCCCGTTAGTAACACCTCGGGTTGCCAGAGGGAGCGGAGGGGCATGCCTTAACGGAATGCTTCAACCGTGGAAGGTATTTCACGAGACACTGTGCACTCACGTTCGTTGTAACAACTGTCAAAGGGCACTCACTGTATGCCTTGCAACTCCTCGGCCGTGTTGGAGCCCCAGGAAGGAAATGCGTTCGTTTGACTAAGCTCCGTGAACGTGCAACGGTGATGGCGAAGCGCTGCCCTGTTCGCTCGAAAGCTCTCGTTCGTGCGGCCTTCACACGGCCTCAAGGTACGCAGTTCTAAACAGCCTTACATTCCATGCTGGTGTGCCAAGCCCCCCACCCAGCCGCAGGGAGGAATTTGGGCTCTTCTGAGAAACACCAGTGTGCGCCACAAGTGAAACCAGGGCGTCTCCCCCAGGACGTCGCCGACCGGCAGCCGGATGCCAGAGGTGTACTTCCAGCCGGAAAAAGAGGGAAAAGGACAGCTTTCCCAGGGACAATTCTGGACCCTTGGGACCATCCAGAATCACCAAGGCCTCAACTTTGCACGGCCTGGGGAACGCTCTTCCGCCTGTCCAGCAATCCCCACGTCAAAACCTTTCTCAGCAGAGGCAGGCACTCTCTCCCTTGTACTAGCTAGCTCGGCAGAGCCTTCCGAGAAACCTGCTGCGTCATTCAGCTTGAACGTGGGACGCGGAGGGGAGAGTACGCCTTCTCCCCGTTTGGAGGCGCCTTGCGCTTGGCTTCAAAGCTGCCTGAACAGCACTAGCGGCCCGACGTCTCTGCACGGCAGGATTGTCGTTGTGGGCCGAGGCTGCGTGTTCTCCCAAAGCGAAAACCGTGCTGGCAATCCCTTTCTAGGAACTCCTCCCACGGCACCACAGGTTCAGCTCCGGCCGAACGAAAGGTGACCTCAGGCCTCAAGGTAGGTTCCAGTGTTTCACGTCGGGGGAGTTGGGTGTGCAGTGGTTTCCATGAGGCCATACTCCACCACGGAGTGCCTTAACTCTGCGAAGCTCCTGGGGGCACACAGGATAGGAGATCGTTCGCCAGTTTCGCGGGATGACTTCTCTCCGTGCCGGAACGGCGGCTCCTGGCTTCTGAGGAACCTTAGCCTAAACAGGCCCTTGGAGAAAGCTCCTCACATTCATAGCAAGGGCAACGTACTGCTCTCTGGCTTGCCCGGGTTGAATGCCCCAGTCGTCAAAGAGCCTCGCGAAGGCACTGCTGCGCAGACTCCCTCTGCCAGTCGCACGGCCTCCTTGACTGAAAGAGAACTGCAGTGCCAAAAGACACCGCGCTGACGACTGGCTCCGGGAAGAGACTCGGGACAGCACTCTCACAGAAGCGAAAGCTAGGCCGTGGGCCCAGCCTGAGGAGCAGTACGTACGTTTGCCACACTTCTTTACACAGCTAGGCGTGAGCCAGAGAGCCTTGGTCACTGAGGCCTACCTAAGGTACTGCCATACTTACCCAGTAGATCCCACGCAGAGGTCCCTGTGCCCCAAAGGGCCTCCACGGAAGGGCCCTGTTCCTCCCGTTGTGTTTCCTTGAGGTAATCAGAAACCACTGAGGATACCTGTAGGAGCTCAGGTATGAAGCTGGGCGACCCTGGCCAAACCTGATTCCCCTCCGTGGTAGACGAGACAGTGGCGGGTCCTAAGCTGCCTGAAGCACACTCCTCGCGCGCACCTTCTCTTCGCTGCCGGAAGGCCTCACATAAGAAGTCTGAGTCGACTCGTGACAGAAGAAGTCTGGGTTGACTCGTGCGAGGCCTGCTGCTCTCCGTTCCTTGCTGGGAGCTTCAGCAGGAGCGCTCTGGAGCTCGCCGGCAGGAGAATTGTGAGTCCCGCCGCCCCACCCCGGCCTCAAGCAAGAGTCCAGATTTCCCCCGTTAGTAACACCTCGGCTTGCCAGAGGGAGCGGAGGGGCATGCCTTAACGGAATGCTTCAACCGTGGAAGGTATTTCACGAGACACTGTGCACTCACGTTCGTTGTAACAACTGTCAAAGGGCACTCACTGTATGCCTTGCAACTCCTCGGCCGTGTTGGAGCCCCAGGAAGGAAATGCGTTCGTTTGACTAAGCTCCGTGAACGTGCAACGGTGATGGCGAAGCGCTGCCCTGTTCGCTCGAAAGCTCTCGTTCGTGCGGCCTTCACACGGCCTCAAGGTACGCAGTTCTA